>NW_027526460.1:41640253-42047820 GCF_048455015.1 Haemaphysalis longicornis
GGGATACCTGTTTTGTTTTCTACTGTAACCACCCCCACAGCTAGAAAGACGCCACAGACTACGCTTAGACAAGTGCAAGCCGGTACGCTACACACACTAGCTTGATTACATCTCCTGCAAGGTAGAGAGACGGATACACCTCGATGCGCCTCTCCTGCAGTGCCATCGCCAATCAACAACAGATATTATGTTAATGCCCTGTTTACGGGAAAATTAGACGACACTACATTGAGCAGTGTCTGGCAACCCAGAAGACCAGGGAAGACCAGCGTGGCCTGGTGGACTTCATCCAGTAGGCCATCAGTGAGAGTTTGGACGGAGGCATCCAGATTCTGCAAAGCTCTTCGACAGCGTCAGAATCAGAATCAGAAAAAGAGCTTATTTGTTCATTGATAATGTATACATGAGTGTTAATACAGAAGTAGCTCTCAGAGCCAAGTGCGTCACCCCTTCGTTTTGCTGGAAATGAAAGTCTCTCTCTCTCTCTCTCTCTCTCTCTCTCTCTCTCTCTCTCTCTCTCTCTCTCTCTCTCTCTCTCTCTCTCTCTCTCTCTCTCTCTCTCTCTCTCTCTCTCTCTCTCCACTAACAGCGCTCAGCTGGACAACGGTATGCTCTCTCAGGAAACTTACGCGCGCACTGTCTGGATTTCTCCTTTCACGGCGCACTCAGCAAATGCACGGGGGCACATTCGATAGCACTCGGTCTCCCGCTAAACTGCGCTCGTGCGGGCGAAAGGTGCCGACATCCAAGCGTGCCGCACGAGGCTTCGATCAATCCTGGGCGTTCGCGGCCCGTTGACGACTATCATTACGACGCCCGGCAGCGCCAGCCTCCGCCGCTGCGCCCAAGTTCCCCCGCCGTCCGTCGTGCGGTTCGCACCCGCGCCAACGGGCGTGGAAGGCGGGGAACCGCGCTGCGGGATTCTACAAACTGCTCTACGACCAGAAAACCGCGGCCTTCTTCCATCGCACCGCGGGCGTGAAACACGGCGTCAGCTGCCAACTGCTACGAGAGGGAACGGCGGCCCGAGGGGCGCGATGAGACCGGGGCACGTGCGTCACGGCAACGAGCAATTTAAGTTTCCACCGCACTTACCGCGCCGTGCTCTTCGACGCCGGACGGTGAAGAGAGGAGCAAGATGAAGCGAGGTTTGAAGAAAAAAATGTGTAGATATATATTTCTTCAACACACGTGCGCGTTTGGTAGGTCTTGATGTTGGGCCACGACGTGGTTCTGCGGCAGCTCTCGGCGGAAAAGTGTCGGGAGACAGAAAAAAAATGTGGGGGAGGCCGAAGTAGAAGCGGAGAAAGATTACGATGGCGTTGGGAAAGATCAAAGCGGGGAGCAAACGGAGACAGAAGCGGTAGTTTTATTGAGGAGACCCGCCACATTCGAAATCCTTCGCGCTCTCGGAGCCGAGCTTGCACAAGCTCTTGGTGTAGCTTTTTTATTTTGTGTTGCTTTATGTGGTATTACACACACTATCTCTCTCTCTCTCTCTCTCTCTCTCTCTATATATATATATATATATATATATATAATATATATATATATATATATATATATATATATATATATATATATATATATATATATATAGAGAGAGAGAGAGAGAGAGAGAGAGAGAGAGAGAGATCGTAGTATGCACTCGCATACGCAGGAGAACCTTGTTACGACTGGATCGAAGTAAGAACACTACGTACAAAACACACAGAACGGTCGGTGAGCTTAAATGGTTGCAGAAAACAGGGAGTGCTGCTTTAGAAGTTCGGGACGACTACTTTTTAACCAGCAACTGCAGCCTGAGCGGTAGTGTACTAACGAGGCTTCACTGCGCCCATATAAACAACATATACAAAATACTTTCGTATTTTTTAGCATGCTGCGGTCGAAGAAGTGAACTTAAGACAGAGAGAGCTGACAAAAGAGTAACAACATCAGTAAGCTCGAGAAAACAATATTCTCAAAGCTTTGACGAAGCGAAAATTGCTTTCTGCCCGAGGAAGGAAGCTTTTGTTTTTGTTTCACGCAGACCTATTCAAGGCTCGCTCTACTTGTATCCAGGCATAAGAACAAATGCAACAGCACTACACAGCAAAACGAAGCCACAAAGTACCCGCGAAGCACACAGTGGCAGCAGAAGCAGCAGAGCGAATAAGTAGAAGAAAATTGGGCGAGAATAAGTTGGAGCCTGGCGCTTTGAAGTGTGAAGGGCCGCACGCGATGGTATTTCCATATTTCGGCCATCGGTCTCCTGAGCTATTTTTCAAGGTGGGCGCCAGGGCAGAGGAGAAAACAACAACAAAAATCTGAGGGAATATAAAGGCCGGTATAGCGCTCCCAAGCGCTGAAACCGGGGCGGTCCCACGTTGCGCTGCGCACTTCCGCCGCATGCTGCCAAACTATAACGAATGCTTCCAAGTTTGCATTTCAAATCGCACGTTGCGGCTCGCGGGTGTAGTTTTTGTTTTGTATTTGGGGTTGCGCGTGGACGGCTAAAACGTACATAAATAATAACGCCTTCTGGAAACAAACGACGGATAGGCGCGAGGCAATATAATTCCCCTTTCTTTCTCGCCTCTGGAGGTGGAAAACAGGCCAGTGGTGGCGAGAGCAAGTATACCGCCTCTGCGAACGTGGACCTAGTAATTTCTCTTACACTCCCGAAAGGAAGCCAAATATCTAAGCAAGGAATATCAAGGAAGGAAACAAATGCGTTTACAAGGTGTTCTGAGCAGACGTGCTCTTGAAAGGCGATGTCGTGCACGACGCACTCAGAAACGCGCCCAAACAAAGTTTCGGAGCTCTTATGAACTTCGCGAAAGAAAAAAATGAGGGGTTTCACGGATATTATCGATTGGAGGATGTTGTATTCCTGGTAAAGCACGTGCCGTCCTCGCAAAAGAAGGAGAGCAAATTCACTGAAATCAGATATTAGAAATGACGGACTCATGAAGGATAAGCTTAATTTTATTTTATTATTTCTGCTAGATCAACGATCTCCTCGTACCAGTTGGTCTAAGCACAGCCAGAGAGTTATGCCGTATTCTTGTGCACTTATTCTTGTGCACTTTGCGGTGGGGTGTCTATATATAGTCCTCTTCCTTTACTGAATGTGTGTACATGCTCAATCGAGGGCACCGTCTTTGCAAGGGTTCGCGGTTCTTTATAGTCGAGAGCTGCGAGTCTGTAACTAGCCCGCCCACCCGGCCCATGCCGAGAACTACTCCATTTGGACAGCTTACAGCTTACATTGAAGTCGGCGAAAACATGCAAGCATGCGACATGAATGATGCGGATGCCCAATTCTTGGAGGCACATACCAGCCTGTTGATTCACACAACCACAAAGACTCACTCCTACACCACCAGCACGCTCTCCAAATAGGTCAGAGCCTTTCCTTCCGCTGAAAGCATCCTCCTCCTCCTCCTCCTCCTCCATGCAGTAGGGCTTGCACTATCTCTGTGGCCGCTTCCCCTATGGGCACATTGACGCAGACACCCATGAAACCCCCCTGTAGACTTTCTTCGCCGTACAACGTCGCAAAAATGTGTTGGAGCTGCCATTGGAAGCGACCGGAGTTACACTGACGAAAGCAGGCTGAATAAAACAGACACACGGGACATAATGAAAACAAAATACAGTAAAACTAAAGTCTCCCCGCTATGTTTAGCAATGTGGAATATGTGTATAGTTCTTTGAGGTGCGATTAGCTCTTACAAAAACATGCCGCGCTTGTTATTTCAACTCAACCGAAACCCAACTAGATTATTAGGATTTAAAGGAATTGGGCAGCGATCATGGGCAGAAATGTTGGCAAGGGTTAAGAAGTGACGCCTTGCAGTATATCACCGGCTTCTAGGCTGCCTGGATCAAGAACATTGATCAATTGAGAAGTTCTTTCTTGCAAGAGCCTATTCGGTGGACCAGTGGATGATGATGATGCGAACACAGGATAATTTGAAGCATTATTCTGTGGACCAGACCACATGGTAATGTTCAGGATTATTCCGTGGACCGTACCACTGTGTAGCTCATCCTTATTCGTCTAATTAAAGCAACCTAAAAGATACAAATCCGCACTTGTTTGCATAAATAATGAGTAGAATTGACAGAAAAAAGATCTTTCTGACTCCTGGAGGAGAACCCAGGGCGTAGCGCTTAAAACCCATGAATCTAACACTGCGCCACGGAAGCCGACGAGCGGAGCCGTTTTAGCAGTAGCTCAAAACATAACAAAAGCATATGGTCTGGACTACAGAATAAACCTGAATATTATTTTGCGGTCTGGTCCACTGAATAGGCAGTGCGTTTTCTCTTACTAAGGACCAAAAAAAGACAAATTTAGCGTGACTACATCAGGCGAGTGACCTAGAAACTGTCGATACTTCATTTTAGAATAATTAAATTAGATAAGGTTAGTGGAAGTCTCGTGGCACTAATGACGTTTCTGGGTTTGCCCTTTGGTGAAGGTTCTCTTAACAAATTCTGGGAACAGAAAGGTTACCAACGTTTCAAAGTCAAGAACAAAACCTAATTTGTCGCTTCTCCCCTCAAATCCTACGTGTTCTAGATAATAGCCGATGTCTTCGAAATTTCGGTTAAGTAAAAAAACATGAACCATTGGCAAGAAACAACTTGCAGAGTAAGAACAGCTAGCAAACGCACATGGCTCGGGAGTTCTGAATAAACCAGGGCCGGAATATCGAAGCTCTGAAAGTTCCAGCACTTTCCCGCACACCTCATCAGTGGTCGGTCGGCTTTCCGGTCGGCGGAGACGTCATTTGGCTAAGGTATACGCCCACAGCGCCCACCTACACCC
The DNA here is from genome assembly GCF_048455015.1 of Haemaphysalis longicornis. Taxonomy (NCBI): domain Eukaryota; kingdom Metazoa; phylum Arthropoda; class Arachnida; order Ixodida; family Ixodidae; genus Haemaphysalis; species Haemaphysalis longicornis. Next base: position 41,645,076 of record NW_027526460.1, read on the forward strand.
CTTCCACCCCGAATGGTAAGACGCCAACGTCGACCGACGAGTCTTGACGCACCGGCAGAACCATTCCCCCTCTTCCTCCAGTGATCGTCCACATGACCGAGGAAAATGAGGCCCAGCCTGCAGAAGTGCGATCAAACTCGCAACCTTTAAGTATCGCGCGCATACGAAGTGGAGCTGCGGGCGGGTCATTCCACAGACGAGGGTTCCACCGCACGCCTCCGCTAACAAGCCTCCCGGTTCCCATCAAAGTCGGTGCGATCCACGAGTGCTGGGGATAACCGCGACGCGCCGGTCCTAACAAATTCCTGAGCCCAAAGGGGTTCAAACGCAAAAGGGTACGGCAAAGCCTCTGGAAACGAGGCCCGTCGTAGCCCTATTGGGGACTACCGCGCGCTCTTCCCACGCAGCCGACGCTGTCGACTTGGAATTGGAAATGAGACGGACCCTTAGTAGCTACGCGCCACTCTATGCCGCAGCAACCAACCCTACCGCATAGTTTCAGCCTCGTATCAGCGTGCCTTTGACGGGGGAGCGGCGTGTAATGCCCGCTGCGGTTACGGGCACGGCATAAGTGAGCGAGGCCATTTCAAGTCTAGAGAGTTCTTATCATTACACTAAGGACCACTTCCGAGAAGAGGCACGTGCGTGGGCTACACCGCTTGTACCAGAACGACCCTGCACTGAAGGCGTGCGCGCAAGCTCGGGACGCGGCAAGTTATTGGCAGTTTCTGTTCCCTGCGCGGCAGGTCAGCCTTGCAACAAGTGGGTGACGGGTGGGCTTTAGGATACGCCCCGAGTCTCTGCATGGCCTGAGGTAGTCTCTATGACTTCCCTGGATGGTATAGTTTGTCTGAGTCCCGCCAACCAAGAGGATGGAAATTTCAGTCGTGAGAAGTTGAGCAGAGGTCGAGAGAGCACCGATGATCCTCAAGACGAATAGCAAGCAGAGAGGACGAAAAATGCGTCAGAGTGCGCGTCACAACAGAGAGAGAGAGAGAGAGAGAGAGAGAGAGAGAGAGAGAGAGAGAGAGAGAGAGAGAGAGAGAGAGAGAGAGAGAGAGAGAGAGAGAGAGAGAGAGAGAGAGAGAGAGAGAGAGAGAGGGGGGGGGGGAGATGGGGGAGGGGGTTTGAAGAACCTAAAGAAAGCCAAACAAGTATACCCGCTGATGGTCGGGCTTGGTACATTCGAAGTGTAAAAACAAGCAGATATGCCGCTGACGCATGCCTACATATAACGGTACCTAACACCCTAGCCCGCCTCTGCGCTATCGACAGACGAACAGGGTAGCGTTTTTACAGTAACGCGTTCCCTCACGCTCGCCAGCGTACAAAGCGTAGCAAGCGATAAAGACTGGCTGAACTATATTCGAGGAAAGCCGTAAGAGCCTTTGTTGCCCCGAAGTCACTGGTTTTACTGTCCTGGGGGCTAATATAGTCACCCACACGAATACCGCTGCGGTAAATGGAGGGCGCAATAATAGTCCAGTGGCAGTGTGCTCCAGCGCATATCGGTGAGAGACGGGGAGGTAGAAGACACTGGTGCAGAATTTACAACTGGGGCTTATTTGCTGTAAATGAAAACTGATGCGCAAAACTGATACCTGCATGGGCTGGACATGGAGAGCCACACGAAAAACAGTGAGAGCGCGAGAGAAGTTTCCCGCCGACGAAGTTGTCGCGCACTCTGTGGAGGAAGCTAAGGAACCAAGTCTTTACATAGATGAAATTGGTGGAATTAGGTGATTGTGGCGAAGGTAATAAGACAATGTTTCAGAATTTCGGACAGTATGGGCGTTCACTGGGGTTTGTGCATCCATCAGCTCTTTGACCGAGAGTGATCAAATATTCTTTTTGCGGTCACACTGTCAAACCGGTGGGAAACAACGCGCAATCATTTGATTGTTAAGCTTCCTGTATCATTCCTTCCAACTCAGCGTATGCCCTAAGTAGAGCACACTTCGTGCACTAACAGCGCATGCACACATTCACGCACGAACAAAAGTGATGCTCGAGAATCGCAGATCAGACAGAATGGCACCAACTTTTGCAACGGTAAGCACAGCTCCGATAGAATCATTAAGGCTTCGCGCGTACGGAAATGAAGGCTCTAATACGCTTTGCACGAAGAAAGCGGAAGGCGGACTCGGTGGAGTCTCCTCCCGGGGATGGCGCGGTGGCGGCCACTGAAAAATGAACATCCGACCAGCCCCGTCAGCGGAAGCGAAGGCGATTATGATTTCGGGGCGCCCGCAGATATACGGTCATCCTCGAGTTATGTACGGCCCGGAAGCGCCAGAAGTGAAACGTATAGCTCGTGCAAAGAGAAAGAATGCGAGAAAAAAGAAGCTAATATTGTCAACGAATGGCTGTGAAGAAACAAAAAGAGTCAGAAAATTATGCGCAGAGAACGAGGGAACGACAAAAACAATAAAAACTTGCTGGATAAGGCCAGCGCCTTTGCGCGCACACCGAAGTACCCGCGCTCATAAAGAGAAAGTAAAAGCACTGTTTCGCCAATGAGGAGCCTATCTGCGTGACAAATAGCGTCGGGCGTCGTCAAGACCAGGGGATTTATGGTTGCCCGGAACCGCATCGCTCATCCGTATAGGCGCGCGCACCCGTTAGCGCTGGGCGGGCGCTGGCCCTGGCGGCGTGGGGTAAGACCACGCTTTTTTGCCCCTGGGCTCATCGCGGCACGTGGTGCAACCGGCGGCTGAAGACACGGGCGCTGAAACAATAGGAGTTCAGAGAAATTGCACGAATGGTGGAATATCTTCGTCTGGATTTCTTTGTCATGAATTTCTGAAGTTCATGAATTTCTTTGGCACGAATTTTATTTGTCTGGAAGAAATTTCCTAATATACAGGCACTGTCGTTTCTTGTTTAACGTGTAAAATACCTTGCCGCTGTTCTATTTCGTTTGATTTAGAGGTTATAGATTATTCCAAAAGCAAGAATAAAGAAACAAAGCCACACTGCCACATAATGCGAATGTATGGTGTTTTATTAATGCTTTAGTTAGCAACTAGCTGCATAGTCCCACAGGCCTGCAAGGATGTAATGTCGGTAGATGCACTGGCTTCAGCAGATAGAACTTACTTTCAGGTACCCGTAAAGGTGAAAGGCGAAGATACTGCCAGACTGGAATGAGCGACCCCGGTCGATGTACATCTGCGCACCCTAGCAAGCATTTATCACCACCACCACCACCACCACCACAATCATCATCATCATAATCGTCGTCGTCATAATAATAACGCTCATCATTATGTGCATCACGCGGGAAGATAACATGGCCTGTCATATCTGGTTGTGCCGACTCATGGAGTATTCTGCAAAGTTTACAGCATACGCTCGACTGAGCAAAATCGGGCTTTAAAATCAAAAGATGTTCGAGAGACACCGCTTCATAAACTTGGTGAGTTGAAATTAACTGGGAACCTCTGGCGCAATAGGATTCAGGCGGGTACCGCACGATGTTATTTCAAGGGACACTGCAACAATTTTTTCAACTTTTTTTGAAATCTTCAATGCTTGTAGAACGCAGCCACCCAACACACCCAGTACTTAGATTATGGGGTCGCAAAGTGCCTCAGCCCGGAATTACTGCTCTATTCCCATGAGATAACTTGAAAACTCGCTCAAGTGAAGTGAAGTGAAAGAGACATTAATGATCGCCGGCAACAGGCGTAATGTCTGCACTACGCCCGGACGTAGCCACTCGTCGATCCTGGTGGCATTCTACTAAGCAACACTTCCGCTACTCACTGCGGGGGTGGAAACCCTTGTCCCCGAAGGGAGGGCGTCGGCCCGCAGCTTTCTCTCCGGTGCTGCCGTTCGAGAGCCGTTAGGACGGCTGAGACGGCTGAGAGTTGAATGTCCTAGTCGTAACTGCGTATGGCGTCTTGTAACCACGGCGGAAGGTCGGTCCTGGTTGAAGCTTCGTCTGGTCGCACTTCACAATCCCATAATAAATGGGCGGCTGTTGCCATGGAGTTACTGCACAACACACACTTGTCGTCCGTGTAGAGTTCTGGTGGGATATGTTTCATAATTACCGGGGTCATTAATGAATTTGTCTGTAGCTGTCTGAACGTAGACGCTTGTTCTCTAGTCAACTCGGGGTGAGGCGGTGCCAGCACCCTCCTGTTATTCCTGTAATACTTAGTGATACCCTGAAAGGTATCGTACCTATCCTTTGTCTCCGTCCACCACTCTACAGTCGAATCCATTACAGCCGCGCGGCCTGCTAATTCTCGCGCCACTGAATTTTCCGTCTCGTTGTGGTTGGCAGCCGATTCTGACACATCGTTCCCTGCGTGAGCGGGGAACCACTTGACTGCTACCTCACGTCCGTCGATGTTCACCGATTCGAGCAACCGCACTGCTCCACAGCACATCCGGCCTTTGGAGAAGTTACGCACTGCACTTTTGGAGTCACTTAGCACGGTCGTTGTTTCTGGGTCCGCGATGGCCAGGGCGATCAAAGATTTTCCTTTCTTTCCCCATCTTGACGTTCTTCGACGGCCCGAATTACGTCACTGAGGCCATGTAGCGGCTGTTGGTCGGTTTTCCTTCAGTTGCAGCAATGAACGCTTTTCGATAGCAACTTTAAAAATAAGGCCACAAGAACAAGGCAGAAACGGAAGGCGTATCTGATTCCGCTTCTTTCACAACCCCACTGCGCATGCGCAGTCCCCTAGCGGCCAAGTTCCTAAGCAGTCCGGCAGGGGCAGCAGACGACATTCCCCACAGCTCCCGCACAAGCGGGAAGGGGTCGTGGTTGTGTTTACATCGTTTGATTTTTTGTGTGTGCTCGTTGTGCGCGGAACAATGCCCACAACTTGTGCTGCGTTCCGCTGTAACTCGGAGTGCCGAAGAGGGAACGATGTCGGCTTCTATCGCTTCCCGTCGGCCGCACGCGATCGGCTACGGCGGCTTGCGTCGCTCGCGTCGGCTCGGGTGATGGGAACTTTAGGCTTAGCATCCTGGCGGATATTTGATCGCCGCTATCTGTGCAACTGCGAATGACAATCCGCAACACAACTTTTCACTACACTATCATCCCCTTTCTCGCATGTAGAACTCTTTTAAGCTATAACTGCCGTTTGAGCGATCGGTGACCAAGACATCTGCTTAGCCTGTTTCGATGCTTCCGCGCAGGTATCGGCATCTCTCGGCCGCTCGGCGCACCGCGCGCCGCGGCGGCCGGTCAGCGTAGGCTTGCATCGCGGCAGATATCTGATCACCGCTTTTAAAATAAGCCCTGATAACAATCCCCAGCACAATTTTTCACCACACTAACACCTACTTTCTCGCATGTGGAACTTCTTTTTAGCCATCAGCTGATTCAGAAGAGCAGCGACAAGCGCGGTTGCTACCGTGGTCTGCGCCGGTTCGAGCCGCTGAGTGTGCCGAGCTGGCAGGCGCGGCCGGCGTGTGCGCGGACTGTTTCTGAAGGCAGAAAGCGCTTCACGATTGCTTGCTTTATCCATTTCTTGCGAACAAACGCGCAGAATCTACAAATTCAGCTCAGCGATCATCGTAGTTGACCATGGAGCAAAAACAGTGGGCGGAGCGACGCCGACCACGCATCTCGTGCGCGCATCGGGCCGTCTCAAATTCACGCGTACGACTAGTCGTGGCGACAGTCGTAACGATCAGTCGCATGCGAATCGCGTGTACCAATCGTACATGTGTCCAGCGCTTAAAGGCATTTTGCGAACTGCCGGCCTTTGTTGAGCTTGCGATCGCACTTCATGCCCTCCAAGTACTGCTCGCTCTGCTACTCGGACGGCACACAGATCTGTCCGAGATTTCTCAGCTGCCAGCCTTCATTCAGTGATAAGAAGCCGCCTGGTATTATGTGATGACCAGGGGCTGCCATCTGAAGGCGTTATAACACCAACATAGAAGAAAAACTTCGGCTGCTCCTCGCCGTAATGTGGGATTGCCGTGCATACAACGAGAACGCAGCCGGAGGAAACGCCGGCAAACCCTACCGCAATGAAAGAGGCGGAACCGCAGTTCCGCTCCGTGCTGGTGATAACTTTAACTTTCGCAGTGCTTCCAGACGCGAAGGAAAGAGTGAAAGCGTTTATGAAAAGTGTTGCATGGTCCTTTTCAGCTGCATCCATTCCACGAGCTCCACATGACATGCTTGAGATTCAGATTTCAGAGTTTTACGCGCTGAGGCGGCGCCCTGGCTATAAGGCCTATACGCCACACTTTAGTTGCGTGGGAAAACCGCGTGAGTGCTAACACTTCGCCACTGAACAAACAAACAGCAAAGACCAGCTTAAAACATGGGGCGCAGATGCCTCCAGAAGATTTCTTGCCTAAAAAAACGTCGGTCGTTTATAGCGACAAGCTCATGGTAAAAAAAAAAAGAAATAGTGGAACGACAGAACGACAGCATGCCCCGAAATATTGAAAAGCATGTTGAGGCGAATTTGCCAGACCCTTATTTGTGGCTGGATACCGAAAATTTCAATGCCCGTGCTCCTTTATGTCCGGAACAAAACCTACGTGCCTGATATAGCACTTTGTGATTAAAACTCAACATTCGCCCCATCTATTTGTAGTTGAAAGCAACAACTCTACAGCATGGTATTTCCGATACGCCTGTGGCGTTATTTTGTCTCGTGGGGGTTACGAAGTCTCCAAACCCAAATCACTTTTAGATTGCATCAGCGAAGAGCTCGCGTTCCAGTGGAGCGCATATATAGGGAGACAAAGCCGCTCGCTAGTCTCGTGTACGGCCCGTCAAATCCTTTCTAAAACACACCCACATGCATCGCCCCTCTGCTGGGCTTAAGAACTGCGGTTCGGAGACCGAAAGGAAAAACTAAAGCGAAAGCAAAATGGAAGCGAGTTGGAATGCCAGTGAGAACCCCGGGTGCACACTGCTTTTGCGTCGTCTTTTGTCCCGGGACCTAGCGCCCTTGTCGAGAAAATCTCGCCTTGCTTCGTCAAGCCCAACAGCTTTCATGGCTCAGAAAACTCATTTATTTTTCCCTCACCATCCGTCTATCTATCTACTTCTCTGTGTTCCTTTTTCAGTTCTTTGCTATCCTGATTTCTTGTATTAACAGTTCCGAAATGTTAACCTCGTTTTACGCTGAAGTCGCGCACAATTTGCCCTATTTATTTCCCTTTCATTTAATTTCTGGGGGAAGTTTCTGGTCTCAGCTTGACCTTGGGTTTTGTGGTGAAGTTTTCAAAGGTGGTTCTCGTTAGGGCACCGCTCATTGCTTTAAATTAGCATATATACTCTTTTACATGTGAACGCGTAGGCAGCCAATATGGTTCATAGTGTTCATGCGTGCTAGCGCTTAGTTTCCTGAATTCAGTGTGCTTTTTTGTTATCTTGAAATTATATATTTTCGATATGTTTTTTACAACGGAAACTTACTATTGTATGATTTTGTCGCTATTTTTCGGGATTTTATTTGGCCATTGTGAGTATCTCAACTTTTTTGTGTTTATCCATACCTTTTGCCGCAGCTGCAATCCAGAAGGCAGAAACAATTCCAAGTCACGATCAAACGGGTTACTAGCGCGATCGGTTACGCTAGCGGGGCGCGACGGCACCAAACTTCATTGCTGGCCGCCATTGCGCGTCTGTTTTCAACACCTGTTCCCAGGTGGCACCACCTCACTTGCCCCACAGGGGCGGGGCTTGATGGCCGACTTTGCCTGTACATTGCCATAAGATGGGTTTAAAAGACCCTTCCTAATTGGCTTCCAATTTTTGCTACGAAATTAAAAGCCAATGAGAACAGGATTTCAGGAAAATGACGACGACCGATACAGTCAGGTACCGGCTCGTTCTGGGCGCTTGTGAATCGCTCTTACACGCCCCGAAAAAAAAAAAAAAGAAAATTGGCGCAGCTTGCATAGTCGTGCAAGGCTTCAGAAACGAGCAGAGCTGGTGGGCCCTGTCCTTTCGTAGGAGACCCGGCTGTTGCACGTTACATGGATTTCCGAACTTGCCGCTGAAGGTTCTCCATGACTGGCAAGCCAGTATCGTTTTGTCCGCAGGTTTCACACCTCTCCCAAAGTGGACCGTGTTAGGACGCGCTGAAACCGGCGGCAACCGGAATCGCGAACTCGGCGTCTGTAGCGTGAGCTGTCCTGTGCTCCCCCATTCAGGCGCGGACGCACGTGATCTGTTTCTTGGTATTTTTTCCGAGCTCCTCACGAGGCGCACGCTCACGTGCGCACGGTATTTTTTCTTAGCTTCAACAGCTTTGCTGTTAAAAGGAAGGTAAACGACAGTAAGGGATTCTAGCTTTGATCATTTGTTTCTCAGCAAACAAGACATGGTTGGCCGTCAAACAAAAGCCGAGAGAGCTTCGAAACGTGCGATATTTAAGTTAAAATAAGTGATTTAGCCTTCAGACTCCCTTTTATACGAACAAAAAGGGATAAGCCGTGAGCAAAAGATGGACTTGATCTAGTCTACGAATCGCCGCAGGTGGGCTTCACCACAAAGCCCCAGGACAACCAGTCAGCGTGACGAAACAAGCGAATTTGACGAGTGACGAAGCCCAGCATTCGATTAGATTAAAAATAGAACCTGCGCTGGGACAACAGCTCACATGCACGCCTTAAGCTGTTGTCCCAGCGCAGATTCTATTTTTAGAGCGAAGCTTGTATTGGCTGCCTGGTGCCGCAGTCAGCGGTGCTCTTGGCGTCTTACGCCAGAACTCCCTCCTTATTCCCTTCCCCTCCCTCCTCACCAGAGGCTGGCGCCCGGAAACCCCCTGCTCCAACAAGTGACGCGTCGGATCACGCCATACTCCCAGCCAATCACAGACGCTCCTTCCATCCGGAGAAGGAAAAGGGAAGTTAGCTTGCTCCGCGAGAGCCGTTTCTCGCCAGTTCAAGGCCATCTGCGCCATGGGTAGGCCGCGCTTGGTCCGCTCCGCCGAAGAACAGGCAGCCATCAAAGAACGTGCGCGTGCTCGACAATCTAATCCTGAGTTTCGGAAACGACTACGGCGGACCGCTGAAGGGGTTCGGCTAGCAGAGGTTGTGCCGTTGGTTTGACAGGAATTTCACAAGGAATGGGTTTAACTCTACAGTTTCACAGGGTCCGACAAGCTTTGCGTGCCGCCCTATTCCCGGTAGCAGAGGGGTTGTTTTCTTTTATCTAATCGCACGCTGGTAATCGTCACTCGCCAAATTCGCACGTTTGGTCACGCTGATTGGTCGTTCTGGGGCGTTTTGGTGAAGCCCACGATTGCTTATAGTGCAGGATAGTTCTTAGGACAGCTAACGACTAAGTAAGGAAGGTGCTACAGTCACACGCGGAGCGCACGTGACGCGGTGCAGGGCAAAACGACGAGACAAACCGGAGGCCAATGGCGCGACTGCGCCTTTGTGAGTAAACAAAACTAAATTAACGAGAAACAAAATAGTGGGTCACGTGGTCTGAAATAGCCACGGACCAAGCCAGAAGGACAGATACGGTATACGAGACCTCGAGTGTCCACGGAAGTGCCCCTACATCAGCGCCCTCCTGGAGCGACTATACACAGTGGGATCGCCTGTGCACTTTCGCTAATTGTCGCCGGCCTTGAGCAAATCAGTATTCCCGAAGCGATCGGCGGTGGTCGCTCGGGTTGATTGTAATTCAGCGGGCGTGGCGTGCCGCCACCGCTACACTAACCCCGCACTTCAGGTCCTAAACCACCGCGGAGAGTCCTCTGGCCAGAGGAATAATCGGGAACGGCAGAGAAAAGTTACGAAAAAGAAACAAAAAAATCTGAAGCTCACACGAAAGGCGAAGGCAGGGAGATAAGTGGGGTTAACAGCGCACAATCACACGCTTCAAGCGAGCCACAGTTCAGTTCTGTAAGCGCTGCATACAGCGGTAGGGCAGTGTCTTGTTTATTTCTCCTCCGCTCGGCGGGAGCTGTGACCAAGTGCCGGGCCCATGTCGTCATAAAACGGCAATAACGCAGCCAAGAACCGCAACGGAACAGTCCGGAAATGAACACATGAAGAATGACCTCTCTCCGCCCAGCGATTACGGTTGCGCAGTTGCGGTGTACTGAAACATGGTCACTGCGCTCCTGAGTGATAGTGCTCGCAGTGTTTTGAACGCTGCTCGGCCCTCCGCGAGGTGTTTTTACCACGTAAGCATTCTAAGCACGCCAAGGCGTCGTTTCCTCTGGTCAACAAAAATAAAAATCATGGTAGGTTTGATCGTGATAAAAAAAATGAGTATGAGAAAGGAATAATCAACCGGGTGCTTTGGTGGTGTGACGTATATGGATGCTATTACGCAGATTGGAGCGGCAATGCTGCGTTACATTGCGGAAAATTCAGCGTGTGGGTTGGGCTTAATGATGCACACAGGTAAGATGACTCAGTGTTTTTTTTTTTTTCAGAAACAAGTGCTTAGAAGTCTGCGACACAATAAGTACAATAAGTGAGCGGTACTCTACCAAGTTCACACGAAGAACTGTAGAACTTCGAAAAAATTGACAAATCCGTTTCCCCGAACTTTCACGCACGAGAAAAACATCAGGTTTAGTTCCAGTAAGGCCCCTAACGAACCTCTAGTTTACATCAGGCTCATTTCATCTAGCACCTACGTAGATTATTGGTGGCAAAGGACGCCGTGCATAGAGAACGCACCACCGCTCCCGCAGAATTAGAACCTCAAAAGTTTGCTCATTCACAGAAGGGACTTGTTCACACCAGCGAAGAACGTCTGATTTGAATGGGTGCGCCAGGTGGAACTTCGGTGCCGGAGGAGGGTATCCACATCACCCAATGTTGGGGGCGGGGAGGAGAAAAACATCCAAAATAATACTCTCCTCTTTCAGGTTGTTTCAAACCGCTCTGCGCTTCGGAGCATCGAGTTTATTCTTTCCGACCCCGTGAATGGCGCCGACGCTGTTGTCGGTGCACACGCACACTCAGTCACCCACGCACGAAAACGGGGAAGAGTTCTTTGCCGCGTGCTCTACACACGGGGGTGGTTGTCGACGGAAAGGGGATCACGCCTTCGAAAGAGAAGGCGCCGAAACGTCGCCGCGTGCTTTTCTAGAAGCCCTGTGGGAACGAAATCTCTTTCGAGCACACCCCGCTCAGCTGGACACAGACAATGGAAGGGAAGAGGGGCGTACGGAGCAAAGGTGCTACTCCGCCCATGCTGTAGGCGGCCCTTCAAGAGGGGACACTAAAGAAGTAAATAAAAAGGAGAAGCATCTCTGGCGTCTGAAAGGGTGAACGTGTGTACGCCAAACATGGCGAAGAGAGGTTTGAGTTCAGCAAGGTCTTTGTGAAAAGGACTACACTGTTGCCAGGCGAAAACAACCTGACTCACGCGAATATAGAGCTCGAAATAGGAAGGTAAGGACTGAACGCATACGTTGTATTCACTGGCGCGGCACGCATGCAGGCAACCATGTGAGTGCGCCGTCACTGGTTACAGCGGGCTCCACGGGATGGCGGTACTTGTTCGTGCTAAGCACACGATGTGTGTTGGGTGTTCCAAGCTCTACCCCACCGAACGCAAAGTAATGCATCGACTCCAATGTGAGTGCGATTAATAACATCTCTGTTGACACGACTGTTGAGAATCGGGTTAAAATGGAGCGGACGACGCACGCCGGTGTTTTTTTTTCTGCGGCGGGCGGACGGAGTGGCACAAGCAGCGCCATGTCTGTCGCGCTTCCAATGTTGCCAAGCGAAAAAATTGACAGCTAAACTTTTCAGTGAATACCATCTATACGGCAGATTTAAACTTGCTTTCTTTAGGAGGAACCATGAAATACAAGGTGAAAAGACTTCCGCTGTAAGTCGGTGGGGGAAAAATTGTCAGCTATGTCTACGGTTGACATAAACGAACTTGTCGATGACCACGACTCTGCAATTTTGAGGCTTTGGTGCGGTGAAGATTTTTGGACACAGCCGTTCTTTTTCGGTTTCTTTTTTGGCCTTGTTAGTTGCCGTGGCTACATCTAAACGCGGAAAATGTGCAAATGAATAATTTCCATCCTTCTTTTAGGTGGAAATGAGGAGCGTTGATAGAGTAACTCAACCTAAAATGTAAGGGCTCTCGCAGATCGAGAAAGGTCTGTCTCAGGCTCAGAAAACAGAATATATCTCCGTACGAAGACATTTTATCTGGACAAAGGCCCTGCTTTAGAATTGTGCGAACTTAATTTATTGTACTCAGACGATGTACCTTACGTTAGGGAGTTAGGGAAGCATTGAATCCAAAGAATCCAAATAGAAAGCGGGAAATTGAACCATTAGTAGATTACGACTCCTCATGTGGGCGAACAGAAGGAACGGGTCTGTGAATGGGGGGGGGGGCGTGGATATGAGGTGAAATTAGAAAAGAAAAGGCGTAAAATACTCGCTACAGTCTAAGATCAATAAGGGACTAAGTACAAGTCTTTCCTCCAGTATCTGCCGTACAACAAAAGTTAGGTCTACAGCTATAGGTTCCTTGTTCGGAAGCTTATTAAGAACGTGTTCGCCATTGGAAGGCTGCGCTCTTTACACAAGCGAGAGCGAAACGGACAAAGGCGCAAATCAAACACGGGGCTCTTTCCCCTGTACTCGCCACTCGAACTTTCGTCATCATGTAGCCCGGCCCCGTCTCACTCCTCTCTCCTCATCTCTCGCCACGATTACAGACTGCGAGGAGACCCAACAGCATTCCGAGGCTCGCAGGGAAAGGGGGAGGGGGCGCGAAACAGAAACGCAACGCCACAGAGAGGCAGGCAAAGAAAACTACACCAGAAAAGTCACGTACGAAGAAGACAGCGTCGGAAGAGGCACTACTCCGGAGAAGGATTTTGATTGGTGGTGGTTGCCGACCAATCATATTTCGCCCTTATGCATCCGTCTTCGGAAGGAGAGCATGCTAGCCGAGAAACAACAATGCAAAGGCTGACGGAAAGTAAGAAAAAAAGAAGGGAGCGCAAACGAACGTGAAGCAAGAAATGGGCACGAAAGCGTAGCGAGGCGGGAGGGAGGGGGGACGCGCGGCTGTAGTGAATGGAGAAAGAAGAGAAGAGATCGACATGCGTCAGACGCGTTGAGAACACCGCGCTGGAAACGCTGCCGTCTTCCGTCTGGGAGGAAAGGACTCGCCGACGATGGAAAAGCCTCCACTACAGCGACGAGACCTCGGCGGCACGGCGGAGTCTTTTGCTGCGGTTGTTCGCTTGGTCTCTTCGTTACCCTAGCAGCCCCTGCCGCCTGGGCGAAGTTTTTCCGTATCTCATCATCTATTTGCCGCTTCTGGTTCACTTGCGTTCTCTTGATCTTCTTTCGGGATTGCGGCAGCGTCGAAGAGGCGGCGGCGGCGGCGGTGGCGCCGGTCAGACAAGCAAGAGGAAGGGGCTGGCAGAGCCCAGGCCACCGCGTCATCTGCTACGAAGTACCGCCGCCGCCGATGGATGAGGGCGGGTGAAATATTAGTTCACGCCCCCTTCTCGACGCTAGGCCTCGTCCTCCATTCGTCCTTGCTTCGAACTCTGTCTGTCCGCAACGCCGAACAAAGCGGGCATCGGAAACTCGGGTTACCGCGGCGTACAACACGCATTCGAGTTTCGAATTCCGCGGGGTTTTTTCTGTTAGCTAAGTAAACGCCCACACGCGCAGTCCAGCTTGTCTGTTGGAGTACTCGGAAGCGGAAATGAGTCGATAGAGGCACAAAATAATTTTATAGTTGATTCCCCTAGCGAAAAAATGGGTAGAAACATAATATGTGATGATGATGATGACGACGACGATGTCGATGGTGATGAAATTCTATGAAGTACGTAAATGAAAACACAAATTATTGAAACTTCTAAAAACAAGAACTACTATAATGACTAATTTCAGGTGTATACCTGTCACTTCCTGGCAAGTGATGCCTTACATTTTATTGCCTGGGGTCGGAGATAATTTTACCTGGGAGTCTAATTTAGAGCGCCGCCCTATTTGATAAGAGATGGCGCTGGGGTAAACGTATGGCACCTTTATGTTGAGAGATCCATCGCTCTCTAAGGAGGGGGCATGACGCCTATTTGCGGGTTGTCAGAACACCCCTCTCCCCAAGTACGACGAACGGAAAATGAGCGGAAATGACGGCAAACGCGGTTACGAAAATTGAGTCAAAACTTACAATTTCGGCTATGTTTCTAGAAAACATAGGTGTTATCAACGAGGACGTTCACAACTAAGTACACACAACGCAAGAAGCAACTACACGATGTACAACTTGCCCGCCGTACAGGTAGGGCGTGCGTTGCTTTTCTTCCAGCGTCTTATTTCGCAACTTGCAACAACTTACGGTTTCTTGATGTCACCCGTGTTGACGTCCGTAGTCGTAGTCCGCACCGTCGTTGTCCGCACCCCTCCCCCTACACTATATAATAAAAAAATACTATCCGGTGCCTGGTTTCGATCCCTCGACCCTGCGGGCGGAACGCAATGTACATGGTGCTCTACCCACTGCGCCACAAAGCCGACACAGAATGGGAGGCTACGAACGCGCCTTATATCCTTGACTCATTCACACTATATAAAAAAAATACTATCCGGCGCCTGGTTTGGATCCCTCGACCCTGCGGGCGGAACGCAATGTACATGGTGCTCTACCCACTGCGCCACAAAGCCGACACAGAATGGGAGGCTACGAACGCGCCTTATATCCTTGACTCATTCAAACTACGTCAAGAAGCTGCTCATACAACGCATTCACTACCACCAACTCCCCAAACACTAAACGTTAACGCAATACACCCACCCCCTACGCGACGCATTTACTCGAGTCCCCCTCGCGGGGAGATGGGCCCAATTTCTTTTTTTGCGGCTCGCAGGGGATAAGAGCTTCGGGAACATGCCGTGCACGACACTGGGTATTATCGTTAGAGCGTGCGTTTTACGTGTTGTACCAACCACCTCTCGCTCCTCTTCGTATTTCGCCATCTGCTGAAGGTCCCGTCATTTATCCAGAGGACCCGACCCAGCGCCATCTATGTAGGCCCACCACAACCTTCTTCTTCACTAAATAAGTAGCTCCACTCTTGTTCTCGATCGGGCTGGTCTAGTCTCTCTTGGCCTCCCACAACAACAGTGTACATTACACCAGGTTGTTGCGATATTCCTCGGCTTGAAGCTTCGGAAGGTCCTTCGCCACGAGGAAATTGTCGCGTTCAGAGCCTGTAAACCATAAGTAAATCAAAACCTACACTCTTATCCCCTTCTTCGGTCTCCTGTTTTCGTTTCGCGTTTGTCCCAAGCGTTGCAAGTTCCGTCAGTGTTTTTTTTTTGTTTTAGGTGTGAGTGAGTGTGTGTGTGTGTGTGTGTGTGTGTGTGTGTGTGTGTGTGTGTGTGTGTGTGTGTGTGTGTGTGTGTGTGTGTGTGTGTGTGTGTGTGTGTGTGCGTGTGTGTGTGTGTGCGTGTGTGTGTGTGCGTGTGTGTGTGTGCGTGTGTGTGTGTGTGTTTCACGTGTTAATAAGTTCACTGAGATTTAAATAAAAAAGCTTAGCGTTTAGTACAACTATAGTTTATGCAGGGCGCCACGTCTTCCGTGTCCTCTGTTCCCTTTCCCGAAAACGTTCTCTCCTCTCTACAGATCTACTGGGCTGCGCGGCGTTGTCTCTCTCTTCGCTTAGACAATTCAGATTGACATTTTCACGCAACAGCCGGCCTATGGGCAGAGCCTGGGTGAGGTTCCTGCTTATTTGAGATCCCCTCGAGACACCCCCTCGCATCACGCATCCCCTCGCATCACGCATACCCTCACATCACGCACGAAAGTTTCTGTGATACCTTTCCTGGACGTTGGCTGTGCCTGTGTAAATGTGTACTAGAGGAGAAGCCCACTTACAAAGAGTAGATGGTTTATTGAGAAGCCGTATTAAAAATATGGCCGCGTATCTGCTCCTCTAGTTGCAAATGTCGCCGAGAGACGATATATCGACTGGAGCTCCTTTCAACTAAATGCCTCCCTTCTTTTTCCCGCTCACCTCTCACACTATTCCTCTCGGATTTCGTTACTCCCAAGGTAACACAATAGAGGTATGCTCAAGTCAATTTAAATTCACCGCGTTCCACTGCTCCAAGCCGGGTGCCTCGATGCCAGCGCTGTCGTACGGCGGAGATGCGCGTGAATCGAGGCACCCTACTACAACTTTTATAGAACCACGTAGCCCAACTCCGCGAGCGTGCCAAGCGGCACGTGGAGCCTATCTAGTGGAACCTTTCGTTGCGTATGTCGTTTGGTTTCTTAAATTCCGCCAGGAGTTATAGTAGCGCTAGCAACATCAGGCGACGGTTTTCTGCAGTTGATGTAGTATTTCATTTGCTATCGTAAAAACCAAGCATTCATGAATTTGTAACACTGCAAATTTCGCTTATGTATTGATTTTCTGCCTTATATTTGCGTAATGTCTTGTTGTTGTTCAACAATGTTGACAAGTACGAACATTGACACCGGACTTAGACGTTTAGATTCGGCTGCGGGTATATAAGACTATTGTGCAGCTTGCTTCACTTTGGCCGGGTGGCTGAATCGAGTCACAGGCAGACAGGCAGACAGACAGACCAAAAGTTCAAGAAAGACTATCGTCTTTAAAAGAAGTTGCAATTGGCGTGTAGTTATAATCAAAAGGTAGTGCCACAAATTTAATTAGACCACCGGGGGACCTTCAACTCACACTGACACCTGGTACGCACAGGCTCTCGCAACATACAGCCACCCCCAGCACCATAGACACTCCGTCTCTGCACCCAGGAAGTACGTGATCTTAACTTGTTTCCTTGTCACAGCAGATTCAAGATTACGATAGAGGGAGAGGAGGTTACATTAGCTGTCGAAAAGTCGCTTGGATTAATGTCTTATCTTTTTCCTGTATTGAATTCCGCAGTAAAAGCTCTTTCTTTTCGTTCTGCCTATTGTATTCGACGAATCGGGTGACAAAAAATATCTAAAAACCGAACAGCGACCCACGGGAAAATTGAAGATCACGGGATAAAGATAAAAGAACGGCACGTTAGGAATCGACTGGAGCAAAAACAAGTCGACTAACACACAGTGAGCAGAGAAAAATGGTCGCAAAAAACTTTCTTGTGGATGAAAAAAGTGGAGGAGGGAGGAGAGACTAGCAGGAACTGTTATAGGAAGAAAATGTCCACCGCGCACACACTATACAGTCCCCTACCCCCCTCCCGCTACCCCCACAATCTCTGGGTTCTCGAAAAAAAAAAAAAACTGAGCGGAAGGGACGGAACAGTGTAGGGACAGTAGCAAAGCGCGAAGAAAAACTTCTCCTATTTCGGGGCCTCATCCATATGTATGCTATGGAAATGAAGCAGCTGTAAACAGGGACGTTCTTTCCCCTTCGCCTCTCGTAAAGCACTCGCGGCAGTTCGCCTCCTTTAATGTTTTTTTTCTGTCTCCGTCCTCTCGCAGCAATTTACTTGGAAGGCATCTCTGTCAGTAGCCGTTAGCGAGAAAGGAAAAACGTTATGTGTTGGTGAAATGAAAATGTTGGAACGAGCAATGGATGCTAAGGCATATATAAACTCCATTAAAACATAACTGCTGGCAGAAAATAACGCGTTCGTATAGTGAAATGTGGGATCCCTTTGGCTGCACGTGTTTAGAACGCGGTAGTGAGCATCAGTAACTGAGTTCTTGGTTATTGTTTTAACGCAACAGAGTATCGAAAAAATAGGATTTTCATGCGTTCCTGCGAATACACGCAGAGCAAGGAGAACGTGTATCACATCAGGATATTTTTTTGTGTGGTAATGGTGAGAAGAAGGCTTCAGTCAATATGCACGCTTCAAATAAAGTATCCTATTGTTTTCTCCTTTTTGCCATTTTTTCCTCCTCTACGTTGTTTGCTATCCAGAAGTAACAGACTCGGATAGACAGGTAACATGGAGGTAAAAAAGGTTCCAATCTAAGAGTCTAAGGAGCCGCCATGGAAATGTAAAATTCAGTAACAAATAAACCCTCGCTGTTTTAGTGGCGTTATGTTGCTTTTGAATGTTTTTTGTCTGCTTTTTCGACAAGCGATAAATGAAAAAAAGTAACGTTACGTGACTTGGTTCTCGTTATCTCACGCTGGGCGCGATAGCATTTCTACCATCGGGATTTTAGGGGAGAAGAAAAAAAAAAGGGGGGGGGGGGCGGCTTCGGGTCCACAAAAGAAGGACCTGCAAAGAGAACGTAAAGATGAAAGGAACAAAAATCCTTAGATATAATAAATCATCGAGGAACTTAACTCTGCTTGCGGGCTTTGAAGGTGGAAGTATCGTGGCTTGTTGCGGCGATACCTATCAAGCATTTCTTCAGTGCTACATCGTGTTTGCATTTCTTCCTTTGATTTCGCACCTTCGTCATTTGGCGCGAATTACTGCCTTGGAAAACCGGCGAGCCGTCACGCCGCCACGGTTTTCCCAGTATCAAGTTTCTCTGTGGAGTGAGTGCACCTGTTTTACCCAATGGCCATCCCGTTCCCATGTCATGTGATATGAAGTCAGCGGCGGATGCACTAGGCTATCTTTTGTATGCCGCGTGCAAAGTGCTCGTGTAGCGCATGCTGCAGTGGTACAACGAACACCGTTCCAACTGTGATAAACAGTTCCATTTCTCATGCGAACTCAAACGTGTTTTTTATTAAAGCAAATGCTTTTAGGGGCGAAGCCCCCTAGGGGCTGGGGCTGTTGGCGTCTCCTGTCGTTGTCGTCGTCGTCGTAATCATCGTTAGTCTCATGTAGTCACGGTACTAAAACACCGGGAAACTCGTTTACGCCTCGCGCTAGAGAGCTTCGTGCTTCAAAGACTTTTACAGCAAAGACTTACAGCAAAGACTTACAGCAAAGACTTTACAGCAAAGACTTTTACAGCAAAGCTGTATACATCTATCTCCCAACGGTTTTATCTCCGTTGGCAAAAATGCCAAGGCGCCAAGAATACACTTATACACTGCGTGCTTCGCCCCTCCCCAGGTTTCACGTTAGTGGAGATGGCCCGGGATTTTTCTTAGTGGGACCGGTGGCGTTCTGTAAAAATCTAAAGCATTTCCCCATTGACCGGTTGGTGGACCGGAAAGCTCTGATAAGATCTCTGGACGCAGTGCGCATGCGTGAAACCGGGATTCCGCTGTGTCAAAACGGTTACTTGAAAATCGCGGAAGAGGAACGGTTCCAGATAAGACAACACACGCATTGATCATGAAGAAGAAGTACAATAGCATAATTGATTGTAGGGTTTAACACGCCGACGCAAAGCAGGCGATGAGGCGCGCCGCAGTGGAGGGCTCCGGATTAATTTTGACCACCTGGGATCTTTAACGTGCGCCGAAATATCGTACACACGGGCGTTTTTGCTTTTCGCCTCCATCAGAAAAGCGGCCGCCGCGGCCGGGAATCGAACCCGCGACCTTGTGCTCAGCAGCGCAAAACCTTAGCCACTGAGCCACCGCGGCGAGTAAGTACAATATACCTTTGTCTCATAAACCACGTGTCGGTATACATTTCGATCGTTCGTTGATGCTCTTACTTAGTGCGCGAGAAATCATCGCATGGGTTCGTTTTTCGTGTGGGATTTTAGACTTTAAAAGTTTGACGATCGACTGTACGTACTTTTAGCGAAGGTTGGACGCACTTTTACCGAAGGTTTTGACGCAATTTTGACGCAGTTTTGATGCCAGAAAGTTTTCGCGATCCTCTCAACTTTCTTTAGGAAGGGATGGTACATTTTTATTCTTTGCATCGGCAGCAATTTCTTGTGTGCCGCATAGCAACAACGGCGGTATTTCGCACAATGGGGCACTTCAGAAACAATAACTTCGGGATGACATGAGCGTACTCTACACAACCCTACGTTTTCACTCGTAAATGTTTTCTTCAGTGACGCCCCGAAAAGGCTGATCTTAGTGGTGAGAGCTGGCGTCAAAATCGGATTAGCTTGTTACGAGAGAAAAATAATTATCGGCAGTCGTCATTTGATGATAGGCAGAGACCGGGCTTATCCCAATCTTCTGTGCGCCCCCCCCCCCCCCCCCTTTTTCATTCCTGGGGCGGGGGGTGGAATTAAGGGGGAGGCCATTGGCCCGTTAGCGTAGTACGCCGGTGCACAGTGAAAACACCTCTGTGCAGATCTTCTGCGAAGCTTCACTTTAGCAGCAAATTCTGTTTCGAGTGCTTCCATCCGCGACCTTCTTCGTGACTGCAGCAAGGAACGTTTTAACTACCAGGCACCTTCCTCTTTTCCAACGCCTTGGGATAGCCTTCGTTTTTAAATAACGCCGTGACATTAGGCAGCGAGATCTGTGAAACGAACTATTATAGGGGGTGTCCCCCTGTATGCGTCGCCGTGCTTCCTTCGTCGGTATCACGGCGCATGCAATGCAGAGCAAAGATCTTAAAAACAATTGTGGTTGATTCCTCTGTCATAGGAATCGGTAAAGCACGAAAGTGAAATGTGCAGCGAAATCAGCAGCTGAACATGATTTGCGGGTTGGCGGCTGTCTTGTGGGTGCGCTCGGCGAGCGAGGTCCTGCTGGCCGGTCGCTTCTGCAAAGGTATACTGGCATCACTTCCGTGGCGAAGATGACGACAGTGAAATCTTGGTGTATACCGGCATCAAACACGTTCGTGTTAAAATATAATACCCGAAAATGAACAACCCTAAGTACAACGTACTGATGATGATGATGATTTCTATTGGTTTCCCCTTTGTATCGGGGTGATGACCATCTTACCAAAAAGGACTAATATACGTATGTTTTACACTTTTGGTTCAATACTAGCGCTGCTTAGGGCAGGCACAAAAAGCTTATTAGGCACAAAATACGTTTTTTTTTTCTGTTACAGGTGGTAACTGTCCTAGGCAATATTCCCCTCTCTGCTTTTCGTCCACCAGCATTCTAATCTTCTTTTCGTCCCCTCTACAGCCTTGAAGGTAACTTCCTCTGTGATACCCTTAAATCCTAGGGCTTCTGAAAGCCCAATATTCCCTTCATGTAGATATGGATGGATACCCTCACATTCTAACACGATGTGCCGCATAGTTTCTGTTTCTTTTCCGCATACCACGCATACCCCATCATTTTGTGAATACTTCCCCACAAAACTCTTAGTTCGCAGGCAACCTGCTCTAACCTCAAAAAGCAAAGCACTGCCCTGGGAATTATCGTAGAAATTTTCCTTTCTGATGTTTATCTTCTCAGCCCTGTACATCTCTAACGACGTTTTAGCTTCCATTTTTTCCCTCCATTTATTCGTTTCAATCTGCCTTGCCTCTTTTTTGGTTACCTTGGCTGTTTTGGATTTAGTACTCTTTAGTACTAAAGGTTGCTTCCCCGCAAGAAGACCCTGTGTGCTAGGGTGCACCCTTTACAGGCCGCTTGCTCCGTTGTACTGGCGTCATTTCCGTTACGAATATGACGTCAGCGAAATCTTCGTGTATCCGAGAATAAAACACTGTCGTGTTAAAATAAAATGCTTTAAAGCTTTGAAGGTTTCAGTAATCGCGCCCCTTTGCTTCTCAAACGAGAACCATACTACGTGAGCTCAAGTGATTGCGGGTTTTGTGCGCAAGTTTTTTGACGTGCTTTGGGGCCAAGGAGGCAGAAGAGAAGTCAATCACTGCTTGTAGATTTAGGCACAGCTTGAAATAGAAGCAGCAGGGGAATACACGCCATTGCTGCAATCCCATGTTCAAGCCAATCCCCACGTACGGGCCCATTGCACGTGCCCGCGCTCCTGTTTCAAAACTATAAGGCAGCTCAACGTGAGCTCAACGAGGAATTCCGTCTGTCCATGCGTAAAGCTTTACGCGTCAAACTTTCGCCGAATATGAAAACGCTGTTATAAATGGCGCCTCAGCCTTTGTACTTTTACATCAGACTACTTACCGTATTTGCTCGATTCTAAGCGCCCCGTTTTTTCCACGCCCGCGATGCCCAAAGTGAGGGGGTGCTCGATTCGAAAAACGGAAATTATCCCCACCCGCCCGCCATTTTTCGCGGCCGGTTCTCTACGAGACGATCGCAAGAAACACTGTTTTATTTTTGGCGAACGTTCAGAAAAAAAAAAAAAAAATAGGTAGAGACAGTGAACCTGCCGCTTCCGTATAATACTCAGTCACCCTCCCTAACTCGAGTCCAATTTCTTTTTGCGTTTTAGTAGCAAAACAAAGGCTACCAGCTTTAAACTAGTGTACTAAGGCGTGCGCATACGCATACTATGCCCCTGGTGCTCACACTCCAGCAGGTGGGAAAGCTGGCTTCACTGTTGTAATACCCTGTCTGCGGTGGTGCACCATTTACAGGCGGTGCAGTTTTTTTTTTGTATTTGATTGCTAAGGCCACCGGACCAAGCTGACCAAGCTCAAGTTTAAAATCACCGCTTTTAAGAGCCCTTGGACAATTCTAGTTTTAACAGAGGAGCTGTTATAGCTGGCCGTAGTGTGTAGTACGTAACGCGTAACGCGCTAAAAATACGAAAAAAAAAAAAAAACTGCCGAGCAATCGTGAGCGCGTGCCTTGCGGTGACTGCCGATCGTCCCCGGTTCCCGCAGTGGCTCTAGCAAAAAAAAAAAAAAAGGCGAATACTTAGAGGAGCGCCTCACGTTGCCTAGCAACGAACAACGCCACAGCTGGCGCCACACCTGCTCCACGGAACCTCGCCGTGACTCCAGCAACGCCGCGCGCATGCGTCGTGCCCGTACGCGCCGCCGCTGCGCCCCAGCTGTCATCAAGCGCTACCGCGCATGTAATGCTTGGCATGAGGGAAACGACGATATCGATGCATATGACGATGAGTGCTACTAGCACAGTGCAAAGCGACGACGAAGCCAGTAAATAAACAATTTAAAACTTGTGCAAATGAGTGATGATGTGTCTTTCAGTGTTCGCGTGGAAAGAAATCCCGCAGCTTCGTTGTGGTTCATTCCTTGCGCGACCTAGTGCAAGCTTCGCCAGTTTATTGTATCAAAGTTCTTAGATTACCCCAAAAATGTCTTCCAAGCAAAGCATTTGTGTATTGCAGTGAAGCCGGTTTGAAATCCATAGGGATACAAGCAGGTTTATGTAAGTAAATGTTATCAGGCCTTTCACAAACTTGGCCTTCACACCTTCAAATAGGGCCTCTTATATTGCTCCTAAAATGTATACCCCAGCAATATATTTACATAGAGTTGTGAAGGCGACCTAAAAAAGGCTCGCTTGCTTTTCGATCTACATGGGAACTTACAGAGGCATTTAATAAAAGGTTCGAGAGCCTTCATATTTTTGCATAGTACTGCTTATCTGGCGCTTGAGAAAATGTCTTCGAGGCATGGAATCTTTGCAGTACTGGAGCCTATTTTGAAGGGGCAAGGAGCTCAGTGTACAACACAGCGGCTTATGCATTTATTCTACAGTTCCCACTTGAAAGTATTTGCAAGTTTCTTCTTCCTTTTAAGGCTGTGGCTTTAGGACCTACCACTTGAAATATCGTACTTAGAGCATTTTTCAATCGCCTAGCTCGTCGTCATTAGTTGTGACTGTGAGTCGCGTCACCCTAGGGTGATCATCTCTGAACTCTTTTGCGGAACTTTTGCAAGTGAAAGCGATATGTTTGTTAACAATCGCTTAAACTTTGTTTCAATCCAGAGATGTGTACAGATATGTGAGAAATATAGATATAAAACATTTTACCCGGATTAACATACTTTCGGGATTATTGTAATGGTAGCTGGGTGTACATAACAGATGGTGGTGAATGGAAACTTTCGAAGTAAGAAGTCCTCTAATGCTGTCACATTTAACGATGTCACAGGCAACGCGTGCCCACCTCCCTGGCTTTTTTCTGTCTCCATTTTCTTATGCCACAGATTCTGTCAGAGTTCAAAAGCCTGTCAGTATTTAGACATGCCTGCACGCATAAGCATCCCTGCAGTCTGTCAATTTTCACCCTGACATTGAGTGCACGTAAGCGCTTTATCACAACCCCTTAAGGTCCCCAAGGTATAATCTTGCTCGGGGTTTACTACAAGTAAAGTTGGCGTTTCATGAATTATGTAGCAGACACAAATCCCTCGTTCAGTGTAGGGTGACAGCTCACACAAGCACGTTTCCCTCACGAAGGTTTAACGAGAGACGACAAATGTTCACCCTCTTACGACATTTTCATTCAACTCACGCGTGCCGATGGCTTCTTAACCTTCATCTTAGAACCCCACATTCACATAACCTGTACGGCCTGTACACGGCCTGCTGTAGAGTTAGAACGGGTACAGCTTGTTCGTGTAATCTTTTGTACAACTCACGGACAATGTATTTCCGTGTACACGATGCGAAATACGAAATCACAGAGTTGGTTAAATCTTGTTCAGGACGCAGCCCCATGTGTCAAGCCTTTAGGTTTCTCGTCAAAAACAGCACCCACCTATAGGGTGCCGCTATGATGTAGCAACCACTTTTCGGGGTGCATTGGTACAATTAAAATTTTCTGCTTTACCAGTTTGAGTGAGGAGTGTGATACGCGCAACCTCTATTCACAAACGTAGCGCTGCTAAGTAGACAAATACCTCCACAAAGCTCGCGGGAGCACAGACCCCTCGCAGAGGCGACACAAAAAGGAAGAGAATGAACTTAGGTTCAGATCATGAAATAGCACACGGCCTGCGTCGCGCAACGGGCACGCAAAGCAGCCCGAAATACTGCACGGGCGAAATCGTTCTTCCGTGAGCTGCCAGGCTCGGATACGATACACGCACGCAACCGAACCTTTCATATGCACATTAGCTGGCTCACAGTCGCCGGTGGTCCACGCTGGCATCACTACGGGGCTCGTTGTAGGGGGGTGCGACGGTGTGTGCCCAACAAAACGCGTTATGCTCGGAAGTCTTTCGTCCTTTCACGTGTGACGTATGAGCGCGGAGTGTTACCGTTTGTCCCGAGTTTCTATTCTGCGTTTTAGCTGCGTCTATGAAACACGAACCAACCAACCAACGAACGTTTCAGGCGGGAACGCCGCAGCTACTTGCAACCCCTCCTTCTCCCCCGTGGTTCCGCTTCTGACGAGACAGAAACGATTAGAACTCTATCATGAACTGGCGATTGATTCACAGCGACAAACGGCAACAACGGCGGATTCTTTGTGCGTACCCGTGGTTCCAAACGTATACCAACCGCTCCCCGAGCTTCGCAGGCGACAAAAAAGTGGATACGGGGGGTGGAGCGCGTCTGAAAGCGGGTCGTCGACGCAGAACGAGACTGCTTAGCATCAAAATGGCGTCGACAAACGCCGCGCGTAGGACGCTATACGGGCCGGAGTTTAGGTAGGAGGTAGGGAAAACGGAGTTGGGAGGAGGAGGCGCCTTTTGCAAACACCGCACGGCGGGAGTGCGCGTGAAGGGTGCACGGGCACGGCACGGCCACAAAGGCGACGGCGCCACCTCGCGTACGGGATGAGCCGACGAACGCTGGCGGAACACGGCACGAAGGATGTGAGAGGAGAGATGAAGAGGAAGGAGAACAGTGGAGCGTCGTGGGGGGTTACAAAAACGCATAACCACAGCGAATTTCAATCCGCGGTTTGGGGATATGAGCGTGTCACGTATGGACTGCGCGCGGATTTACCTCTTGTATGCATGGCGTTGTGGAAGGTATATGCTACCCTCCCTCCCTCTCTCTCTCTCTCCCTTCCTCTGTCTCCCCTTTTACCCTTGCGAGAAAGGCTCACGGGAGGAGGAGGAGGAGGCTGGGAAAATGTGCTAGAGTTCAAACCCCGCCCCGGGACAACCCTCGTAACGTTGCCAGCGTTCCGTACTCGTCTCCTCCTCTCTCTCCTCCACCACTTCCGCAAAGTTATGCCATGCGTAATTATTAATATATATCGCCGCGAACTTTGCTTCACTGCTTCGGGATGTAGGCTTATGCCCTCTTCGCGGAAGGACGAGAAAGGGGAAATACTTTTCTTCACAGCCGTGTAGCGTACAGAGAAAATTTGCAAGACGGCAGAATAGAACAAAAAGAGTCAGAGCTTATGCATCGCTAGGTTGAGACGCTTCCTTGTCGATACTTTATCGGCAACATTCTGCGCGTCTTTGAGAAGCACGCCAATCCATAAAAGTGTCTCTGTTGGGAAGGCCGAGGTAACGATTTATGTGCGCATCAGCAGCAAGCGGTCACATTTCCTTACTTAAACAGTGTCTTGAGCAAGAACAACAAATGATGACAAAGTAAGACAGCAAAGCTAACAGAGCGTTGTGCCGAGAACTGAGGGCAACAATCTTGAATAACGTGAAAGGTCGTGACAAAAAAAAAGACCTCAACAACAAGAAGGAAAACTTCGATGTCCAAGGGGACCAGGGAGGGAGTCCACAGCCCTGGCTCCACGTGCCTGACGCGCTTGCGGCCTTGAGTGAACAGAGTTGGGGCTATCGCTTTCCAAGGGCCCTCACAACGAAGAAGAGGAGACAGGCGGCAGAAGAGGGCCACTTTCTCCCCCTTCATTTCTTTTCCTTTTCGAATGTAAATACGGCACCGCCACGACGTCCTCTCTTGTTCCTCCAGGGCGTCGCGTTGTCCTCTGACCCATTCGAAGAAGGAGGCGTCGTGTCGTCCCGGCCGAGTGGGCGCTTGGAAATTCCGCATACGTTTTCAATATTGTATGCACCGCTGTAGTGCGGCAGCTGCTCAGGTGGCTCGGAGTTCGGAACGAAAAAAAAAGACTCTGTGTCAAGCGGTTTACCGCAAGTGAGTGTCACGTTTTCGTGCATTTTGGGAAAGCGTCTGACAAAAACGTCGCATCGTCGGCCGTTTTTGTTGTTTTGAACGCGAGATACAACGTACTGGAGGTGTGAGCGGGTCGGGTGTGTGCTTGCAGTCCGACGCGGGTCTCTTTTGTGACGAGGACATCGTGGCAGGTATGCCCAGGTAAATCCGCTTGCAAGGCAGATCAAGAAAAAAAAACATGACAGAGAAGGTTTAAGATTCTGCTGCCGCATCAGGTTTCGAGTTTTGAAATCCGCGCTTGACCCTTCTTTGATGGCGAGCATTATTATGCTGATTACCCTTCGAAGCTGATTTGCACATCCAAACGGCGAATGCCTAATCTATCGAGTCTGTGCAGGTAACTGGCATGGTAGTCTCAGAGGAGAAAAAAAGAGAATGGGGAGGTGATGCCCTCAGCCGTAAAGAAGCGAGCAGGCTCAGGCATTTCCGCGTTTAGAGCTGCTCTTGGTACTTTTACAAGGAGTCAGGTGAGTTCTCCGGCGAGGGCTACGGTCTTATTTCCGAGGCGCCTCTTATACGGAGCAAACGGGAAATACTAGCGCGTTACCCTCACCGCTAAGCAAGTACATTATTCCCACAAGCTGTTGTGGGTTATGCAAAGGTCGCGAATGTGGTTACACACAGAGCGAGGGCTATTGAAATATTGTGCCTAATGGAACCCTTAAGCGACGGAGTAGGACGTTGGATACGACAAAGAAGAACCATCTAGAGGGTGAGAGAAATGCTGAAGGCTAGTCTTTAAAATGTTAAGCTTTCAAGTGTAAAAAATTACGTTTCGTTTCTGCATACTTTGGCTAAATGTGACTACTAATACGGGAGACACTGCGCGATGTTTGTGCAGAGGAGGAGTCTTTGGTGTTGATAATAACGTCTTATCCGTCTTCCTCTGATGCAAAGAGTAGAATTGGAAGGAACATCTTGCTCGGAGCGGCCAATCATGATCCAGATTGTCCGGACAACGCTTCCAGCATTAAAAAACTGAAACCAGCAAACATTTTAAGGTGCAGCTCAACTTGTGTGGATGATTCGTACTCTTCCGCGTGTATTTTAGTATACGCTTCGACAGAAACTTTAGAACGATATTTTGCGAACTAAATGCTCACTCCGTCACGCATGACTTGAGCGAACGCATCGGCTAGAGCTAGATGCATTACCTTTCTTTCTATTTTAATTCCGGAATGCCGCGAACAAGTTTTATCTAAACAGTTTGTAGTACGACTTGCGGGAATGTTGCAGTTCAACAAAGTCGAATACAGCATGTTGTTGGGCCAGTTGGTACTGCATTTCAAGAGTAGAAAAAAACTGCGCATCAAAGGCAAGACCACTGCGAAGGGGACAGGACGGGTGCAGTGGTCCCCTCCGCCCGTCCTGTACCTTTCGCAGTGGTCTCGTCTTTGATGCGAAGTTTTTTTCTGCTCAACGAAGACTGTTTGCGACATGTCTGCCCGATAGGGAGTTTACTGTGTGACCTAAATTAATGTGGCCAATTTTTTGACCTATAGCCGATCTTCCTATTGGAAATTCGAAGACCTGCTAAATGAACAAATTCCTCAAAGTTCATTATAAGCGGGGTTCATTGTAATCGGCATAGACCACCGCGAAGAAGTGGCATTTGATTTCACGCACTACGGAACACCACTGCCTACAATTATTCTAGTTAAATACAAACACACAAAAGAAGTCGTACTGATTGCAGACAGAATGGCATTTAACTTTGTTCCTGTGGAAGGGTGTTTGGCCATGTTTAGTACAGCGGCGTATAATTTCTTTTCTAATGTGAGAAACAGCGCGAAAGGACAGGACGTAGAGTAGAAGACAAACACGCGGCGCTGGCGTGTTTCTCTTCTACTCTACGTCGTGTCCTTTCGCGCTGTTTCTCACATTTTTAACACTCACCAACCAGCCAACTTGCTCCCCGTTCTTTTCTAAAATTCTCTTGTCGGATTTTTTTCTTCTAAACTTTCCTGTAAATTTGTTGTAGTGAAGGTTGATGTCACTTCAATTAATTTCTGTCTTGTTACCAGTTGAAACAAGTTGCAGTTTAGATGTCTAGAGATCAACCGATATTCGGTAGCTCCAGCGGGAATTATTTGACAGGTATTCTAGTATATGTTTACCTAAACCTTATACTATAAGGCATGCTTAATATTTCACCCTTTCCTCCTTCAGCCTGCACAGCTTCTAAGAGGCTTCTCATTTTTTCCTTTTCCTTTCTCCTTTATTTTTGTAAGGCAGGAGGAGTTTGGGTTTTTTTGGGCGTATCGAATGGCGAGCCCGATTTGCTCGGAAGCAGCAGAAGTTACACTGCCCACGACGCGCAAGCCTAGCAAGAGGGCCTCGCTGGTGGAGGTGGCGGCTGTCACTGACGGCAAAACAGATGGCGTTCCACAAGGCCCAGTCCTCTGCCCTCTTCCCTTCCTTTCCCACATGCGCCAATGAAGCAGGCAAGCCTCGCAAGCCACACGACCGACTGTCGTTGCGCCATTCTGCGTTGCGCGCGGTTTTGGACGCTGACGAGGCTGGAAAGGGGGAGGGGGGCGGCAAGAGGAGGGGGGGGGCGATTTCGCTTCTAATGAGGGGGCCGGACCACGGGCGAGAACGCATGAAAGATGGCCGCCGCCGCCGCCGCCCGTTCGTCCCGTTCCGTGCTCGCGCGTGGGCGCAAGCTCGTTATTATAGAGCCCTGGAGCGGCAGCACCGTTAACACGAACGACCCCGCATTAACCGTCGAGAGCGGCCAAGCCAAGAGAGAGAGAGAGAGAGAGAGAAAGAGCAGGGTCCTCAGATTTTCACAGAAAAATAGAAGTAAGGCCCAGCAGATGACACCATGGACGTAAAAGTGTCCGGACAATGTCTTAACACACTGAATGCAAAAAATGTGGTACTCAGGAATGCTCCCTGCGCGCCTATGTCGTCAACTTAAACGGCAACTGCCCGTGGCTTCTCTACTGTTTTCCGTTTTCAACTGGTTGAAAACGTTGTCGCCGTAAAGCCTTCGCTATGGAGTACCAACTAGCTCGAACCCTCACGTTGTTAAGTTCGCTGAAGCATTTGAGAAAACGGGCAG
Source organism: Haemaphysalis longicornis (assembly GCF_048455015.1). Lineage (NCBI taxonomy): Eukaryota > Metazoa > Arthropoda > Arachnida > Ixodida > Ixodidae > Haemaphysalis > Haemaphysalis longicornis. The sequence continues at coordinate 41,674,911 of NW_027526460.1, forward strand.
TGCCACATCCTTCCCATTTGCTGTGCTAGTGGTCGTCAGTGTCTAGGCCGCCACAATGCGATTCGCTTAGCGCTGCTGTGTGACGCAAGGTGAGCAAATGAGCCACGTGAAATTCCTTCCAAATATTTTCTGCAGACACAGCTAAGACAACAGGTGCGGTTACCACTGCCTGGACATTATAAAGCGACAAACCTCGTTCCACAACATCAGATGACTCCAGTTCTAATGACTTTGACATACACGGTACATCGCAATACATTATGTGGATAAGCCTTGATATGCTGCTCCGTGGGTGTTCTCAGTTAAGAGGAGGAGTAGAAGGTGCGATGTAGACTCCACTGTGCTTTGCAGCGTTACGGCCGATGCAGAAATACGGGAGGGGTGTAAATAGTCTCTTTAAACAGTATGCACGCCTTGCAGTTTCGGTCTTTCTAGATAAATACAAAACAAACCTGTGTAATTGTTGGACGTCAGCCATTACAGGGCGGGAGAAGCTGAAGGTGTAGCAATCGATCCTCACCTCCTTCACGAGTACAGAGGGGAGACGGTACGTTGTAGTGCATCTCTTGTGATGTCCACAGAGCTCTCACGTAATGCCTATTCACTTATTCCATCCTTCCTGGATACTGAAGCACAACTTTTTCTTCGCGCCCTCGTCTCGTAGCGTTGAGCTCAAGTGGGTTATCCCTCTTGACGCAGAGCTATCAGGTTCGAGGATTTTTCATTTCCGGTCACCGGTGTTTCAAGCCATGTAATCCACTTTAATTCTAAACTCTCTCTCCTGAAGTCTCCACCTATCCTTAAAATTCTTCCTCTGCGCTTTTTTTGACGTTCTATAGGGCAACGTCATTAGTGTACAATATGCAAAAAGACACTTCTTTTAAGAACCGTTCAGTTGTGGACCATCGCTGCGTTAAAAGGGCTTGATGCGGCCGCACTGTCATTAAAAGACTTCTGACTCGCCCTTTGCGTGATACAGAGAATGGGGTGGGTGTGGGGGAGAGCTATCATTCCTTAAAAATATCTTACACTTGCACTGCAAGGCCCACTCCTCATATTATCCACCTTCTTGCAGTTTACCGAGAAAATTCATCCCTTCCCAGTACCACTTCTCCCGAAGGGTCGGTTTGGATCCACATTCAGGTTTCTTCGAGGTGACTGAAAACCTTTGGTACGTCATTTTTGTGCAATTCATGAGTCTGTCGAATATATTTTTCGGGTTGAATATTCTCCCGAAGTCTTCCCTAAACTCCCCTTCCACGGAGTTGTCACTGGCTTTCTACATATTAATGCATATAATGTAGAGTTATTGTGTTTCTGGAACTTCATCATTATTTGCCGTGGGCTCAGGGCTCACTTTTAGTAGTCCTTTCCGGTATAAATGGGAACAGTTGTTACCCGATGCTCATTTGTGCTCGCCGTCTTCTGTCTATACCCCGTTCAAATGCGATTACTTTCGTGTTAACAATCTTGAGGCCCTCCGCACTCCACAGCCTACCATACCAAACGTTCGTGTAAGTCCATTCACCAGAGCTCCAGTGCTCTGTTTCCAGCAGGTTTAATGATACTGGTCTTGCAGGCCATTCTGGCAACCAGAGCACCCACGAGCTGGCGAGTGCGGCATATTTATTCTATCGCCGTCAGCCCGGAAGGACCCCGGCCAGGGGAATCAGCATAGACCCTGACGAGGAGCGCCGTCGTCTCCGCCGTTGTCACTGCACCAAAATTCAGTGCTTAGGGACCGAGAATTCGCATACTCTGTCTCCAGGCCTATCGCTTGGAGCACAGGTGTTCCTGAAGCACGCTTCGGCTTCGCCATAACCATCGACGTCGTGGTGAGGTGGTTGCCCTACCGTTCCCAGCGAGAAAACGACCCTTAGCGTGTGGTATTAGAGAGTTATATAGATAGTAGAGCGGAGAACCGGTCCCGGTACGGTACTCGGTAGGCGACCGGGTGCGCAGAGGCGGAAAAACTGGTTGTGCGGATGCGGGGGGGTACCGGGTACAGTACCGGGACCGGTTCTCCGCTTTACTATAACTCTCTGTTGCCACAGGGTTATCGTAACGAGATCCATGGCTCTCTTTCCGAGGTTCAAGATTCTGCAGATGTTCAAGAATCGGATTTTGCGCACGGTTTTCCGTTTTGCAGCCTACCATCCGAGATATCCCGCATCTTGTTCGGTCTTACCCACGCCTTGCCGAACTATGCTTTCAACAGTGCCCGGCGTGGGTTCACTCTCACGACGAGTGGATTCGCACTCAGTGAAGAAGACTTTGACAACGCCCTGGATTTTCGTCTGTGAGGGCGCCATGGCGGTGCATTATCCTCCCTCCTACCTTACCCCTTGCCACTTCCTGCAATCACGTCTTAATAAAGATTGTTCCTTCCCTTCTTCCCTTCTTCCCTTCTTGCCCTTCCAGGTTGTTATGCATTGTCTGGTGTGTTTCGGGGTGTGCACCTGTCATTTTTATTCATTCTTTTTTTAAGCCTACCCCTTCGGTCACAACCAAAATGTTGAGTTTAACGACCTTACTTTAGGAAGCCTGAGATCGCCTATTTAGCCGCGCTCTCTATTAAGCAGTCTGACGTGTCATACTTCATCATGCCTGCAGCGCAAAGCGAACAACTATAAGGGTAGGCACAAGAACGCAAAGCTGTGTTACCGTCGTCTTTTCACCTACCCTTACAGTCATTAACCGTATTTCGCTACAAAGACGAACTAATATCGACCTGCTCGTCTTGCCGTGCCATAGCTGTCGCAGCCCAAGGGTCACTGTGGCATTGTGGGTAGCGTAAAACAGGAGACGCTTTATCATGACAACGGACTCTAAGAGAGCAACTAATAATTAAATTGACATGGTTACTAAATTTAGTTCTTGACGCCAAGATTCTTCTTGTATTCATGCCAGGAGCTTGGGATGTGCTTACTTGGTTGGATTACCAAACGCTCGGAAACATTTAGTACGAGTTATGCAGTCTTTTAGCGTTACATTATCACTTCGCCAAAGATGACAATAAGCTAAGCGGTATCACATTCCGGGGGTACTTTAAAAAAAGATTGTAGGCAGAACTACACTCGTGGTCGGGGAACCGATGGAAAAACTTACTTTTGACAACAAAGTGTAGTCGGGGCTGTCAAGTGATGCAGGTACTCCTCGACCAGAATCTGCAACCAAGAAAAACAAAGAAAAAAAAGGCTTTGAGCACCATTTCCTGAAGAAAATATATCTGTATTCGCCAACAATGTGTGCGTTGGAGTCGAATCCGGTAGCATCGATATGGTATACTATGCACCGCGAGCTTGCGTGGAGTTCCTCACGGTGTATTTATATTTTCGTAATTTTCAATTTTCTGTCGGTTTTTACGAGACGTATTTTAAGCAGCATGTTGCAGCAATAAACTCAATTTGTAAGTTTGTGCAATAACGTCGTGTATGTTTCTCCTCGCCCTGACCGCTATTATATTGCTCATCTGTTTGACCACGAATCCGAACAACTCCGTCATGCATACTATTAAATACTACGAGAATCGCTTCGGCGATTGTGGAAAGTTGGCTGTTTGTCTCCGTCTACACTTTTACCCCAATGTGGCAAAAAAAAAAATTATGGCATGGCGTAATAATTTCCGCTTCCCATTCGACAGCGTATAGCACCTTCCTTTTCGATTCCGTACCATACACAAACTTTTCGTTTACAAATCAGTACAAAATAATTTTGTTTGTTTTTGATATCGTACGGCGTACAATGATCCGGCGAGATATTCCCGAATCCATGACCACGGGATCTACTCTTCATTTCTCTATCGGTCTGGCCCTCTAGTGCAGGCGCGATGTCTCATGCCTATGTGCATGGATTTTTTTATTAGCATTCAGTATCAAAATGATAAGTATTTTTCTCGACATGAAACGGATCCCTGTTTTTATTTTCTGTTCCCCTTCGCAGTGGTACCGTTTTGCCCTAGACTTGCCTCGTACAATATTGGTTATATTTTCAGTTTCGCGCACCCAGTACGCTCAAAATCACGCAAATTTTCTATCAGTCGAAACAATGGTTGTTTACACACCCCTCATCGTGGCACTCGTGTTGTTAGCTTCAGTCACTGACACTTTCAACAAGCAGAAATTTTACAACTCTTTCCGGTCCATTAGGGTATGATATTTCGCTTTTATTCTTCAGGGCAAAAAAAAAAAAAAAAAAAGAGCAGCTATTGGAGCTCATGCCGCCGTTTTGCACCACATGAAGAACAACAATAATTTCTTACGAAGCACTTCTTCACCCGTTTCTCGTCACATCCCGTAATACAATGGTAAAAGTATACGGTCAGTAAATTTTTTTTTACACTGCCACTGTTACATTTTTCCTCTGTTCTTTAGAGAGAATGACAAAACAGGAAGGAAGCTCACACTAACGCGTAAGACTCGAAGGTCGAAGCTGTACGCAACCTTCACGACCATCACGACGGTTTAAGTCTACGATTGCCGCCGATTTGCTTCTCCTTCGTTGCCGAGACGACCTTTACTCCATCTTTATTGCTATAACGGCGAAGAAGAAGCAAAGCGAAGGATCAGAACGGACGAACGGAACGCGCACACTTAAACTAGGCGCCCGCAGGCGCAACGTGTACCTTATCACGTGTTATGTGTCGATCAGGCAGCGTGATTCCTTTCCTCACAGTCACAGCCTAGTGGGTAAGCGGTTTGACTCCCGGCTACTAACTCACGGCCGTAGCCGGGTGGGCAAGACGATTCATCCTCGCTCAGTTGATCTACCAGAAGAAGGTTCGAATCCTGACGGTTCCGACGATTTCATGTTTTAAAACGCTGGAATCAACGAATTGCTATCAGCTTCGCTGTTAATATCGTCATCACTTTCGTGCGAAGACGGTGACCCGGCCACCACGACCCCATAAATGACTGATTGAAAGGTTTAAGGCGCCGACGCAACGTAGGCGATGAGGCGCGCCGTAGTGGAGGGCTCTCGATTAATTTTGACCACCTGGGGGATCTTTAACGTGCGCCGAAATCTCGTACACGCGGGCGTTTATGCTTTTCGCGCCCATCAGAAAAGCGACCGCCGCGGCCGTGAATCGAACCCGCGTCCTCGTGCTCAACAGCGCAAGACCGCATAAATAGGGGGCGCAATCACCCAAACTCAATCAGAGCTCCATCGTCTGGCGTATAAGATGTGTGCTTCGCACATCCGCAGACATCGAACGGGTCAGCGGTAGCGGGTGAATTCGGCAACAAAACAACATCTGCCTAAGACGAGAACAATAAGTGCCAGAGCCGTGACAGGGGTGTTGCATTGAACATTCAACGCCCTGCGAACGTGTGCGAACCCAAAAGAACGCACACAACTCCAAAGCCAACCATCGCTAAAGCAGTACAACTGCGCCGCACTACACACAGACCGCGGAGCAATCAGAAACCCAGTGCGGGAGTGACCATGCGCAGCCCGTCGCCCTCGCAGCCGTGGATTATAACGTAGGTTCAAGTCAGGCGCGCTTGTAATAACGTCCACCTCCGCGAGCCTCGCCCCGGCGCGGTCCATAGGTGCATACATCTCTCGCCGCGTGTCCCTCTATCTCGGCGCTCCCAGCGTCGCGCACGCGAGTCCCAGCCCCGCGGGCAAATGTATTCACCGCAGATGTCCGCATATGAATGCGCGGCACGGCGTCGGAAACAAATCGCGCGCACGAGTGGCCAGCGATCCTCGCCTGCAGAGCACCGGCTCTCGAAGGAAGGCGTCACCGGTCTCGGAGCGTCGCTGTGCGTATGGGTGTCACTATACGCGGAGCAGGCCTTAATTATTTTAACGACGCCCCCGGCATGATTAGAATACCATTACCGGGATCGCCTTTCGATGGAGACGAGGGCGGGTGACCAAAATCGCCTGCGCACGTGTGTCCTTCTTTTTTTTTTTTCCAGGGCGTTGTTTCTTTTGCGAGTATATACACTCATGGTTGCTCGTGTGGAGGGCCATTTTGTACCGGCCTAAGCGCCAAGGCGCACGACAAAGAAGTAAAAATTAACGGGGAGTTGCTGTTATCTGCTTCCCAATTAAGGAGGCAAGAAGAAAGAAACCGCAATTTGTATCCGATGAACCTCCCGCGCCAAAACATAAAGCGGGCGGTAGTTAGTGTTTCTTGATACTTTGTAATCCCGGTGAAGTCTTTTTAAAAGCAAATCGCGTACCGTGCAAATGAGCCACACATCTGCCGCTGCGCGTGTGTTTTTTTTTTAATCTTTAAATTCTCGTCGAAAATTTTGTTCGCCGCGTTGCTTACAAATTATAGTAACCTAGGTTACCTCGATCATTCGGGGGAAATGTTGCGTTGAGTGAAATTCCCGAAGCCCAGCATACGAACGAGGAGACGTAAAACATGCAACTTGCCAAAATAGCACTGCCTATTTTAGGCTTCAGTCATAGAAGCAATGTCCGGACAACGTTATATAAATGTGCATTCCGGATAACGAGTATGTATTACACATTGCACCTTATGGCGTCGAAATCACCACAGGCTTTGTTTAGAGTGTGTGTATTCACTCAAATCACAATGAGAGGTAGAGAAAACTTTGATGAAGACAGAAGAGATTAGCATCGTTAGCATCGAGAGGTTAGAGAACTTACCCTCTTCTAGTTGGTACAGATTCATCTTCACAGCACAAGAATAACGGTGCAAAGGGGGAGGAAAAGGGGAGCGCTTGTCCAATGTTTTCATCCCCTTTGTCCTGTTATTTCTACGCTGTGAAGATTAATCTGTTACCCTCCCCCCTCTCCCTATCTGTATAGATTGTGCGCATATTTTTAATCTTCACTGGGGATCTACATCTTTCCAGAAGTGTGAGAAATGGGATGTGATAGCTCGCAGTGTCATTCAGGCAACAGAACCGAAACAGCGTCACGACCCTGAGTCAGCACTCCAACACATCCAACTCGGCGGCCAACAGCAAGCGGTGCAGTGTCAACAGATACAACGAGACAGCGGGGTAAGCGCTGCGGTCATAAAAAGCTCGAAGCCCGTTCGATCGGGCCGGACGATGACACTTTTCGCGGTCCATCTTCACCCAAAGGACTCTGCCGAGGCGAGGAGGTGCTCTCCACAGCTGGATGGCCACAATGACCGCAGTCAGGACAGCCAAGCAAACAGAAGCGAAACGTGCAGCCACTCTGAAGGGACGACGTAGGGGAAGAGCAAAACTGCCCCGGCACAGTCATTGACGACTGTTTCCCCCTTCGGTGCCGGCTCCTCTGTGCGATCGCCGTGACTCCTGCTTCGGGACCGTGTAGCTGGCTCTATGAACTGCCTTCCACGGAGGGGACGTCCGCCGATGTCCAGATGTACAATGAACAAGACACTTGTTTAGGACAGCAATTTCTACTTCAACTGATTTTATCTAAAATGTGCTGACACATACTCTTCAAACAAATGTTTAGGAGTAAAGTAGGCGGCCTAAGCTCCACAAAGGCGCAGTAGTTCTTTCTAAATTATTTCAGGCCAAGAGCACAGAGGGCCGGAATTACAAGCACGAGAAACGGTGTTATAGTTAAACCTGGATGTAACGAACCTCTATGTAATGAATTCCTGCATTTAACGAAGTTTTTCAATTCCCATGACCAGCCCCGCTGAAACACATGCGTTTGCGACTTCTATGTAATGAATCCACTACGTTGATGAGCCATTGTTTTTTGCACTTTTTCTGAAAAATTGGCTGAAAAAATGCACTAATTTAGCGAACTTGAGGGAGTATACATGATTGATGTCTAGCATTCTGGTTTCGCTTCTGCTTCATTCACGCCGACCAGCTGCTACTGGTCGGCAGAGCAGAGGCCGCGTCCATGGCACTCGGATTCCCCTGAGCTGGAGTCCGGGCCTCCTTTCCCCAACCTCCTCCCCTTCTAAAGGCCAATAAATTGCGTTCCACCACCACCTCATTCACGCAAGCGTTAACCTCGAAGTCTGTATGTAATGAAAACTTGCATGTAACGAAAAATTGCGATTTTTTGTCAACTTCTTTATATCGAGATTTAACTGTATAGACAAACGTCTCGCCCACTGCACGATTTCGATGTTAACTCTGACACCATCACTGAAGTTGGCTCGTAGCAAGCCCGGAAAGCAGACATGTGGCCGTAAGCATTCTGAAAGCAAAGTTCATTTTACTTGTCCTGTCGGCTTCTTATACTGGCGTCTGGTTGAAGTCGTTGTTGTGCTCGTAAACGTAAGCTTTAGGCGTGTAGGCAATCTTTTCCCCGCTCTACAAGCTTCCGGAAGCTGTAACGTGGTTTTATCAATGAAAAGCGAGAATTTCCTTAATGCGAGGAGGGAGCCTTGAGGAGAAGCTAGCCCCTTTTGCGAAGGGTTCATGAATGACAGGAAAGCAAAGCTGATTGCCTGTTCCTCATTTTGGTTAGAAGCTTTCTTCCTACTAATACAAAGCCACGTGTGAAAATTCCATGTTCCATGCCCTTTGGTAAGCGCTACAGCCCACGCCTGACCCGAGAAAGACACATTCGCACCAAAGCTCATAGTTGTGTGACAAAAAGGTAATATGAAAATACGGCGAGACCTTCTTCTCGCTTCGCTAAACAAATTCGCCGATAAAAGCTTCCATAGACATTTGAAACACAAATTGGGCTTCTACGATGCCAGTCGTTGACAAATCTTCGCACGTTATAACTGCGAGCGCGGGTCGTAAGCCACAAACCTCGGCCGAACGCAGCGTCCGGCCTTCCATTCCATACGTGCTCACCCCCGTATACCTCCAGATCGGGACGATCATCGTTTAGGGCTGTTTAACGTGGGCAGGGGGCCGCAGAAGCCGCGGACAGACCAAGAGGTGGTCAAACAATGGTCGTCTCTCTTCCCATCGCTCATCCGGGACCCGATACAGGCCGAGAGAGCTCTCTTTGTGGCTTCCGTGACACTCACACGCACGCACACACATCCGCACGATGGTGCACGTGCCGAGAAAGGGGAAAAAGAGGAAAAGGTAGGAAAAAAGGGACCAAAGTGGCGGCAGCAGGAGAGGGGTCATCACTGCCGGGAGGATAGCTCTGTGGCGGCTGCCACAGCTCGCCTGGCGGCGTTTGTTTGCGCTGCCCGCAGCGTTGGTCTTTTTCGGGGAAGAGGAGACAGCTCGCGATCTGGCCCTTCGAGGAGGGGACGTAGTAAACAGATGGAGGCAGTCCGGATGTGGATGGCTTCCGTGGAGAGGAAATTAAACACCCGAGAGCGTCCATTTCCTTGCCCGCCATGGGATACGATCGTGGCGGTCAGCGGCCGGCCGCTCGCACGCGGATGGGTTGACCCTGATTGCCTCTGTAGTCGCCCGATGGGGCGTTATTGCCTGCTCCCGGAAAGCGCAGGGCTATCAATAGGCGCTTTCGACTCGCTTTCGGCGCTGTTTGCGCGCTCCGAGGATGAAAGAAACCCGCGGTTCCCGCGCTATATGTGGGGAGGAATCAATGAAGCAGCCGCCGGCATATCAGACCGCACGTGTGTGCCCGGGTATACATTCGGCACGGAAGGCGAAGGGCCCCGTTAGAGTATACAACTATTTACAGGCTAATTCATCCGCTAGGTTTGGCGAGAAATAGAAGCAGCGACTTGTCGTACGCAGAGAACAATTCACTGCGATTTTGGGGTGCCAAGACGTCTGTTGGTCGCGCATGGCGTGTGAATCATGGCTCTGGTAAAATTAATCGATTCTAACCAGGGAAAAGAAATGAATTCGTTTAAACTAGACAGATTAAAAAATAGTTGAGTCACTCGATTAGTCCCAAACTATAACGCATAATGGCAAGAGCGTAAAATACCTTCTTCTTGCAAAAGATTTGTTCTTTACCATGTAACTTGTCCACCACGCAGTCGGCTTCACTCCGATGTTTACGAAAGAATGAATAATCCATAACATGCTATAAAGGAGCGATAATCCTTGTTACGAACCCTGCTCGACTGATTTTGCGGTTTAACTCGCCGAAGCAACACCTAGGCTATGAGGCGCGGTGTACATAGGGGAGAGCTCCGGATTAATTTTCACCACCTGGGGATCTGAAACGTGCGCCGAAATCTCGACGCACGGCCGTTTTCGCTTTTAGCTTCCATCAAAAAAGTAGCCGCCGCGGCCGGGATTGAAGCCGCGTCCTTGGGCTCAGCAGCAACAACGCCATAGCCACTGAGCCACCTCGGCTGGTCTTGTTACGAACACAACGATACGGAGCACGCTAAACTGCGTTTCGTAGACAAACTTGACACGTAAAAAAGCTGTGTTTCGTTGCTGCAGTGGAGAATTTGACAGTTTCTTCAGCTCAGAAATATTCACACTAGAAAATTACAACAAAGTCCCCTTTTGCTGACGTCGGCGACGAGTATTCAGGGTTGCACTCTCAGTGCTTTCAAGCTGCATTTGAATGGGGTGGAAAAAGACAGGTGCCCGACTATTCTTCTCCTATATGATGACGTTTATGCTAAAACTAAATGTTTTTATAGACATTGTTTGAAAGGCTAGTTCTGGAGATCAGTCTTGACTACAATTGACCTAGAAAAAAAATACCGTGTAAAGTGATGCTAGACGCATTCATGCCCGATACAGTGGAAAACGTTCATCTACGTTTTTTTCAGTCACTTGATGTATCTAGAAATTTCATTCCATGGCATTGCAAACCATGAAGTTTTCGGATGGCGTGAAGTAGTGGTGTCAAAAGCTTGGTACTACTTAGGTTAAGAAAGCCAGAATACGAGAATGTGAAATCTGCATAGCGTAGAATTGCTTGGGATCGGACGAGTTGGTTCATATCGAGTGAAAACTTCAGCATGAACGAAACAACAGGTCGTTAAAAGGAGCAAAAGTGAAATTTGGACCAGTTAGTTTGGAATCATGATTTAACAGCGGAGGGAACGAGACGAGGAGCAGGAAGACACGAACGAGCGCTCGCCCGGTGTGTTTCTGCTACTCGTCTCGTTACCTGCGCTGTGAAATCATAATTTGTTAAAAGAAAACACGGACACAAGGCTGTGTCGGTGTTTCCTTCTAACGCCCTCTTTTTTCGTTCACGCTGGAGTCTGCAGTCGATTTGTGATAGCGTCGGGACAAAAGTCTGAACATCTTAGGCCAATATAGCGCGAAAGCTAAGAAAAAGGCTGTGCCGTCCAGTAAGATCAGTTCATCTGTTTTAGGGGAATGTCTAGTGTTACAAGAGTTTCAAACTTGACGTAGGCGAACGAGACAGCGGTTAGTATAGCCTTGATTCAAGTGCTCGTTGTCCTCTTATTTCGCTTCTCTTCGGTGCATAGCATGTCAATGCCTATGTACGCTGGCTATGATTTCCTCTTACCGATGTTGAATCATACACAGCTTTTCTATGCGTACTAGTTTTACGACACCTTCTACAAAAAGGAGGAGAAAAACGAACGGAAAGGCCGAGAGGCTATCCAGGCTTAGAGCCCGGATTGATACTCAACACTGCGGAACGGTGTTCAGGGGATGAAAGAAAGGGCAGACGAAAAAGAGGGAATAGAAGCGGGGCCGCGCACACACTTTAGTCCCTATATAGTCAAATAAAGCACCCTTCATTTAATCAATGTTAAGGCTACAATTGGTAGTTGCAAATGGCCTGATAATTATATCGCATATATAAAAGCCATTTCATTTAACGACATTTACATATTGCCGGGCCATCATTGTTTAACGACCGCTAAGTACTACCCTATATTTTATAAATTTTCTCGACCATCGGCTGAAACTTTCTTCCTCGAAATACACGTGCGCGGGTATGTACACGAGCGTTGAACAAATGTCGTCGACTGTGCGCACTGCGTTTTCCGCCACCGGGTCTCTGCAGAGCGGAGGGATATTACACCGTTGCGGCTGCGGGCCGTTGGGGAGTGCTCATTCGGTGCCGAGCAGAGACGGTGCAAGCAACGAAAGCGCGCACCGAGTAAAAGGCGGCGGCACAGCGCGAAGAGCGACACACGTGTGGCAGGGCCAGGCAAAGGAGGAGGCCCGGGCTGCCTGCTGCCGTTGCCGCAGACAAAGGAGATTCTGATGGCCCGTTGTGCGTAGCGGTGTGGTGTGACAGCTGATGTCGCCCGCGACGTGCGACAGCTTTGGCCGCGCCTCCCGCGCAGCTCACCGCGGGCCCAGCCGCAGCAGCAGAGATCGATACCGAGAGCGGGCGCGGGGCCTGCGCGATATGCTGCTGCGGCGCTGCATGTGTGGTCGCGCAGCCGTCGTCTTATTGTCTTCTTCCTTCGACCGGCATTTTTTGTTGATGTTTTATGGGAGTAAAAACGGGATTTCATTTGAGCACCACGATCTGCCGAGAAGAACGCTGCTCTGTATCAAGCCTCGAGTTGTATTCTCGTGTTTTTTTGGCACGTTTTAGCGCATCCGGTACAATTATATAGTGTTTAGGGCTCATTTCGTGAACTTCTTGTCAATTTCAGGCCTATGCGTAAATTGCGCTATTGCGACTGTACACTTGGGTCTTGCAGGAATTTCACGTTTTAGGTCATATCTGTAGATCTGGCTACGGGTATGCGCGCGATTCGTGACGTTTGCCCGTACAGCTCGCGTGGGCCAGAAAAGCCTGCGCGAGCCGTACTCTGCGCGATCCGTACTCTGCGCGAGCTTGCCTAAAACTCAGCGCGAGCTCACCCTAACGCGCAGGGTTGCGCGAATATGACTTCGATCTATTGCACGAGCCATATACGCCGCTACCACCCATATAGTTCGTCCGGAAACGCCCATCATCATCGTCACCGATTCGCAAGCCGCCTGCAGACAATTGATCAGAAATGATCTGCACCACCGCACAGCCCGCCTCATCAAAGACGCGCTCGACTACAAACCGTACAAGTTCCACATTATTTGGACTCCTGGGCACGAGGGTTTGGCAGGAAATGAGCGGGCACATACGCTCGCCCGAGCAACTATTTACCGGGCACCTGACACAGCTCCTGCTGACGTACAGAGCGGAGGAAGCCATGGCCACGGCTTCCCAAGACGGCGCCCTGGACTAAGGGTGCTCAGGAAAATAAAGTTTACTTCCTTCCTTCCTTTTGCATAACGTTCCCAAGCTAGCTGCCTTTTGTTTTGTCTTTATTTCGAAAGCTTTTTTATGCTTTTTCTGCAGGGTGATCCCTACTCATAGCTTTGGTATTTTCCAAGTTACGTGTGCTTCTCATTTCTTTTTCTCGCCGTTCTCGTTTTCCCGGTTCTCTTTCGAACTGCTTGAAACTGCCTTCCCTTCAAAAAAAAAAAAAAAATCCAACTACCCCTCTGTCGAAAAGACAACGACGGGGGAACCCGAAGCTTAAGAAAATAAAGTCCAACACAAAACGAACCAACCAAAAAGTTATTAGCCGAGAGTATAATAATAACGTAAGACTGCGCTCTTTATGCGAACACCTGTTTCCTATCGGGACGGCTTACTGCACTGAGATTGTGCTCTCTAGTGCTTTACTTATACTGACATTCCATGGCTTTCCCTAGCGTTCAACCATCGTCGTAGTTAGACGGAGGGTTGCATTTTCTGTCTAATGTTGCACGTCCATACCTTCCTCTCCAAATTTAAACTGCTTGGGCCACGCCAGTATGGCACAATCGGATAGATGTCGGCTTCATAACGCGTAGGACTCATATTCGATTCAGACCATGCGAAACGTTTTAATTTTCATTCAAAGAAACTTGGCTTTTCCTGCGGTGCGTTTTGGCTAGACTACAGACGACATCAGTAAGAGGCTGAGAGCTTCGCTTTAGTAACAAGCCCCCTTCCACATTTTTCGATTTCGATTTTTTTTTCTGCAGAAGCATGGTTTTAACTGCTACATCGGAAACAGAAACATGCTTTCTAGCAATATACGTTTATCCCTATTTTTTCATAACATCCATGCTGGTTGTTAGCTTATGCTGAGGACTAGACTGTCTCCTCGAGCATCGCGTGAAAATCAAATACGACTGAGAATTACCTGAGGGTATGCAGATATTGCTTTACGAACAAGAGTCTGCATGCGGGAAACATGTTTTCTAGGTTCAGTGCAACAATCGTGACGTTCCTGCAATGAAGGCAAGCGCCGACGGGCACTGCAAGAGCACCACTGGTGCACCACTGGTGCATCCAAGACGAGACCCACTGCGCCCAACAAATGCGGGCGCTAGCATCCTCGCTTGGGAAGCTTTCAGAACAAATCGCTCCCAGCAATGAATGCACGCTACTTAAAGGAAAAAAAAAAAAAGGAAAATGACGCCATGCTTTCTTTTTATTTATGCAACTAAAGGAGCACGAACCCCCTCATGGCGCCGTTAACTTCCTCTCCTCTAAACTTAATCAAGTCGACTGTTTTTCATTTCCCTCTCACAATCGTGTTTTTTTATCTCTCAAGAACGGACTATCTCAGCCATTTCTATCACGGGCGTCTTTACTTCACCGACACGCTTTCCAGAAACCGAACAGAACAGGAGCCAGCCATCTGCGCCGAGGCGGAACTCATTGGCGCGTATTCCTATTCCCGGCACATGCACACAGTAAGAAGAGAACATGTCCCTGTGAGTTCTCGCAAACAAAATAACGCCGAATCCGATTCACAGCGCGGCTCCGCTCTGACGCCCATGACGGCTGCGTATAAACGCGAACACGCCGTGGAAATAAAAAAAAAAAAACGTTTATTTCCTATTTGTCCAAAAGTTCCAATGGCCAGTACACGGGAAGCCCGTGGAAGGGAAATAGAGCTGGAGACGAACTCCGCGCTAGGCCCTCTGTTGAGCGTCGGAGGAGAGAGGAGTTGAGAACCTTCTTCCCTTTCGTCACTTGTCCGGTGCGCTTTGCTCGAAACAGCGCGGACATTTCCGCGGCGTCGCCTCGGCCGCTGTCTCCGTTCGCGGCGCGGGGGAGCCGCCTCATTTTCCCGAAAACGACTCGGCGACGTGACTTGACTCGGAAACGGAGCGGGCGTCTCAGTGCCGCCGGCTCTGATCGAGACGACGGCGACGCACGCGGGCGGCACCGTGCGGGACAAGTGGACCACCGCCAATCCATGGCCTAAAAAATTTTCATTTCTCTTTTACGTGCCGGCTTGGATGTATAGGATTATGCATTGCTCCGTCATTCTTTGTCGTTGCCACCCTTCCCTATCTCTTTTTTTTTTTTTTTCCCGAACTGAGCACGCTTTGAATGTCCTGCCCTTCTGCCATTTTTTCTTCCTACTGTCTCCTCGGAGATCGTTCTCTTCCAACTTCGTCGTTTGCTCTGTTCAGAGTAACAGAAGTCAAGGCGCAGCAAGCAAGGATTATTCAGGACGCTTTCATAACAAAACAACGTTTGACGTGCCTTTAAATTTTCTCAAATGTTTCGGAGCCTGAGCTCTCACAAAAAAATGTATACCAAAATGGCTATCACTTCCAAGCGTATACGATAGAATCACAATCACAGACTTAAATTGAGGACGACTCAGTGATCAATGGAACGGAAGATTATAGGTGTAACATTAAGGGACAAGAAGAGAGCGAAGTGGGTCAGGGAACAAACGCGTGTTAAGGACATATTAGTAGAAATTAAGAAAAAATGGACGTTAATAGGGCATGTAATGCGAAGGCAAGAAAACTGTTGGTCGTTAGAGAGAACACAGGGGATCCTTAGAGAAGGCAAGCGTGCCAGGGGATAGATAGGCTGATTAGATAGGCTGATGAGATCATGAAGTTTGCGGGGATAAATTGGTCGCAGTTAGCACAGGACCGGTATAATTGGAGGTTAATAGGAGAGGCCTTTGCCCTGCAGTGGGCGTAGATAGGCTGGTGGTGGTGATGATGATTATGATGAGTATGATGATGATGATGATGGTGATGACATACCCAAGAAAGTGAAGAGGAGCCCAGCCTTCCCGGTTAAGTAGTTGGTATGGCATCCGGCGCGTATTCGGAAGGTCATGGGTTCGCGTACCACCCGGGAAGTATGGTTTCTCCACTTCATTTTTTTCATTACAAAGACTAGTCAATAAGCCCCCGCCAGCTAATGTTTACTAGCTGCAATAGCCGTCTTTGCATGATCGTGTGAGCAGCAGCGGTTGCCGGGTGCACTTATTTGATATTTGCAAAGCCCTACCTCGCTGTCCTTCTCATAAAAACGGTTAAACTAGCTCCGCCAATCCCGTTTAACTGATGACGGTTTGTGGCGTCACAACTCATACTGCGGAAAAGTGTGTATGGGGTGCCGATACCCAGTTTCCCACTTGTGGCATTTTCTGTGTTATTAAACTGCTGCTGCTGCCGCTAGTGGTGTATATGCGTTTACGACACCGTATAGATACCAACCGACACAGCAAAAGTATTTTCACTTTTTAGACTTCCTATAAGCAACTTAGTCCTCCAGCTCATGTCCTCCAGCCACTTACGTGCATTCGATTCTTCGGGTGGATTGCTGTGACTATAGCTCCTGGCCTATGGTCCGTTATGTTGCTCCAGGATGTCCGTGTAGTCCACTGAAACCATGCGCAGTCAGTGGACCGCGGTCTGCTTGGTCGGCGTCTAGCGGCCGTCCTCGCTGCCTCTAATCCCCCACAAAAACTTTTCGGGCACGCCGAGCTTTTTATATACTATGCTGAAGCGAGTGACCGCACTGTGACCTCGAAATGGGGTCGTATATACCCTTGCAGTTCGACTCGAGCTACCAGGGGGCAACCGAGCGTGTATAATAGCTCGTGCTCTTTAAAGGCTGTACACGAAAGAACCGTACGACGAACACTACTTCTGGAAGGAACGCAGGCGTGTTTAACAAAACAAAAACGCATCCATGGGATAACAAAACAATACCGCCCCACCCCCAGTAGATAAGATGATGTCTGAGAGGAAATAAGGGGGAAGGCACAAACGGGACAGAAAAGTTTGCTGACAACTCGGACAAAAGCGTCCTGAATTGGATCGAAAATAGATAATGACGAGCACGACGACGACGGTGATGATCGGGATGATGATGATTATGATTATTATGATTGTGGTGAGAGTGGTGGTGGTATCGCCGACCATTTTTCTTGCTGGCCTTATCGTGAAACGGGTCATTAATGGTTCTGGTGTTATACAGCCGATGTACATGGATAGCGAGGTCATAGTACACGGCGAGGTTTCGTCGCTGCACCGCAGTCTTCTCGTCCTAGCAGTTTCGCGGGTACCAGTTCAAGCTGACAGCGCTGGTCCACCGCCAGGACAAAAATGAAGGAATAGATTTAAAACGTACGTGCACAAAAACTTCAACGACCAAGACGAGCGCTAAAGAACTACCTACACTGAACGAGTGAAATGAAAGTCTCCCATTGCCTTTATGGGTAATTTTCTTTCTTGAGATATCAATCGGCGTCTTCAAAGCTGTTAGTGCGAGCGTTGTACGTTCCTCAAGCAGTCTCGGCGTGGAAGGCAAGGCAAAGCCACAGGCCCAAGTTGGCACTCATCAGCAAATTGGAAAGTTTGTCGAAGGGCCGAGTCAACCTCACCCAACTCTTCCCCTCGCCCCCCTTCTAATACGGAGTGCGCACTTAGGTCTCACTGATATACTTCCTTTTTTTATCTATCTCCTATTGAGCGCCTCCCGGCCCCACACTTAGCGCCCTTCATCTAACGACGTTATCACTGTTCACCGCCTTTACCGCTGGTTCTTCTTTTGGTGGACGGAGCAATAGAGCTACCACCGCTCTCCCCACTGGCGCCCAGTTTTTTTCTTTCTCTCCGGTTTCCTCCAGTCCTTTGTCGTCGAAAACTCTAAAATGTTGTACATCGACAAAAAGGAAAAGAAATGGCCGGAGACTTTATAACGGTAAAGGAAAGAAACTGGTGACGATAGAGGGGGCGCTGAGACGGGTCCCGAACGTATGACACGATGAAAGGAGCAAATTTCTCCGGAGAAGGGAGCCGGAGTAAGAAGAAAAGGTGGGAAGAGAAATGACTCTGGAGGCGGGCGTTGAAAGAAAACACAGAGCAGACGGTCCTCGGCAGCCCACTTTGGTGACCAATCTGTCTTCTTTGCAGAGACCGCTAGTGCCGCTGCCCAGGCTGGATGAAAAGCCCGGTCGAGCGTGGTCGATCGTGCCCGCTAGCGAAATGTTTTCAAGTCTAACTGCAGCCGGCAGAAAATAAGGACGCTCAAAGAAGTGGTTTCTGAGAGACAAGGCGCCAGGCAAACTGCATTACAAGAAAAAAAAAATAGCAGAACCAATTCGTCGCGGGAGGGAGGCTCAGTATGATGGAAGCGCACCACGTTTAGATCCCAGGTCTATATGTCGACACGGCGCGAACGGCATTCCGAACACCTTGCGACGCCGAGCGGCTGCAAAACCACGTGGTGGTTCGCTTCAAAGCGCGTCGCCCGCGCGGAAGAAGACTGCGACGGTGGCTGGCTGAAGGAAGAGAGAACTCGCGCCTTCAAGAAGGCCCGAAAGTTTTGAACGAAGTGTTCGATAAGAAAAGGAGAAGAAAACAGAACGCTGTCCTCAATACCCAGAAAGGAGCGAGGCGGTTACTAGAAGGGATGCGGAGATGAGAAAAAAGATATAAAAAAAAAACTGAAATGAAGCTGCTCAGTCTGCGCGCTATGGACGGTAAGCACGAAAGCATGCTTCGCTTTTGAGGTACACGGACGCCTCCGGACTGTCAAAACTCGAAATGGGATTAGGTTGGCGTGCATCGGGGTGCAGCGACGTCCTTCTGGCCTGCGGTTCTCTCTTGCTTGTGTACTGGTGCGGCTCATTTGTGACGTTTTCGTTTTTCTGCCCCTGTTCAACGGCGAGGGTATTTTGTTCTTGAAAGCACGTTTACTCTGCTGCCGTCCCGTCGTTATCCAGTGCGAAGTTCTGTGCTGGGTGCTATCGGGCCAGCTGCACTGCCTCCCGCCATATTTTTTAGCCCGTTTTACTTGGTAGGATTGGGTGGAAGAAAAGCTGCAATGCTTAGTGTTCTTTTTTTACTCTCTACTACCACGCGAATGAAAAATCTACTCTAAGGAGTCCCTTAGGGTGTCTTCACTACAGGGCTCCAGAATGACCAATCGAAGTGGCCTAGTGTGCAAATTTGACGAATGACGTGGCTGATCATTCAATTAGAATGAAAAAGGGCGTCTGCGCAGAAACATTGCGCAATGACAAACGCAATTCGCGTCTTGTATGTTGTCCCTGCGCACATGCATTTTTTAAAGTCGAGTCATATGTTGGCCTTCGTAATTCGCCGAACTTGCACACTTGGTCACTTCGATTGGTCATTCTGGAGCGCTGTGGGGAAGACGACCTACAGGGACTTCTTAGATTGCACACCCTAAGATAATCCCGTCGTTCAGCTTCACCCCAATACCCTCAATTGACCAATCCGTTCGACGAACAATACAAAGCCTATTTTATTGATGCGTAGCATTCTTTACAGAGTACCCTACAGCCGGGACCGTGTAACGCACTGCATTTCCACAAAAATACAGATTTGGAGGAAGTTGGACCTTTATACGCTATAATAGCGTAGATGGATGGTCGGACAGAATTTTGAATAACCAAAAAATAAGGAAAAGAAATAAAAGTGTACCAAAAATGATCCTACAAAATAAAAAATATGCATCTTATAAATCTCTCCCACAAATCAAAGAATAAACAAAAAGAGTCCGAAAAGGAACGTTAGGAATACGAATGAAAAAAAAAAAAACAGCGCAAACGTACCAACTCTGCTGTACGCCTTGCATCTTCGAAAAAAAAACATAATTAGCAAAGTAACGGCACTTCATCGCTGCAATGGTATAAATTTACATTGATTGTAGGGTTTAACGCGCGGATGCTTCACAGGCGATGAGGAGCGCTGTAGTAAAGGGCTCCGGATTAATTTGGACCACCTGCTAGGGATCTTTCACGAGCTCCGAAATCTTGAACACACGGGCGTTTTCGCTTTTCGCCTCCATCAGAAAAGCGGCCGCCGCGGCCGGGAAACGAACCCGCGTCTTGTTTTCAGCAGCATAACGCCATAGCCACTGAGCCACCGCGGTGGGTATAAATTTACATCATTGGCGAAAAAAAACGAAAGGAAACTTAAAAAGAATGAAATAATACAATGTCTGTCGCGACTCATAGGCATATTTGGCTGTAATAAACTCACACCCTAGACAAGCGTCATAAGAACGCTACGCAGTAGTAGACAATTCTTTGAACTTCTGCAGCTTTTATGACATTTCTGACTGCTCAGAACTGCTTAACAGCGGTTTATTTATTTGTTTTCCCATATTATTTCCAGTGCGACTGCTCAGAAACTGCGCAGAACTGGATCAGGACTGACAAATAAAAAAGATGAACAATTTCGGTGAATGACAATATCAAGCGCAAACGCTTTGAGGCAAAAGTTCGGCCTGCACTGCGGCATCACACAATGCAAGTATGCCATTGCGCGCTTAGCAAATTTTTTTGTTGCTCCCAAAAATAAATTGTACGTTAACAAGCTACTAATCACGTCTGCTGATAGGTGATAACATTCTATTAGCATACATTCCACGCAGTGTTTTCACCCCGTTCGTTCATTTCTCCACGTACACAGCGTTGTTCTAGCTTATTATAATTGGGTAAGAGTCACCGTCAATTAAAAACGCCGGCCATCAGCTCCTAGTCAAATTCATGATTTACTTCGTTATGCTGCAATTGCTTATAATCAATCTCACCTCTTTTCTTGCTCTTAAAAGAGCGCCCCGCAGCAATGAAGTTAGCCCATATGCGGCGCAGGATCCCTAATTAATCATGATGCAACGGTTGAACTTGTACTCTGAGGTCACACATGTTCATTATCGTTTTTGGTAACCACGTAGCGCAGTAAAATACGCCTACAACGCGACCCTGGCGTTTTGCCGCGACCAGAGCACCCTTTGGCGTTAGAAACCGGGCGAGTACGGGTCCACTCCTAACCCGTCGCGTAAACCAGCTGCATGGCGTGTCGGTTGTGAGGGAGAGGAGAACCGAGGAGGTGGCTTTGGCGGCGGGCCATAAGCGATATTGGCCCGCATTGCTTATTCCGATCACCACGGTCGTCCGGCCGACCCAGTCCACCTGTACAAATTCCCCCCTTCCCTCCCTCCGCCTACCTGCGGCTGATCGCCATTCTCGTCGCGTACGCGCCTAACTGTGACGCCGCCGACGACCAAGGATAGGACCACACGTCCGCGACGACAAAACTGTGGCGGATTCGCTCAGCTCGCATGGTTTCTCCCCCCTCCCTCCTCCACCCCTGCGCGGCGTGTTATTGCAGTGCACAAAAGCGAACCCACCACTGCCTCGTGTTGCTGCAACCAAGTTGAACGGCCACCGCTGTGGACGTTATGGCTCGTTTTATGTATCTGTTTCTCTTCTTTCCTGTTTGTTATTTCAGTTTTATTTTATTTTCACGGAGGGGCCTGGAGTTCGAACTGCGTCGCGTGCACACGGGGGGGGGGGGGGGGGGGGGGGTCCAGAGAGCTCATTTGCATGCAGCCCAGCGACTGTACCTCCTCGTCAACGACGTCTGCTGGAGAACTGGGCAGAATCTGTACGAGTTTTTCGCTTTCCCGTGTGTTTTTTTTTCTTTTTCTTCCTAATGCTCACTTTGTCCTCGCGCCGTATTTGCCTGTGTTTATATTCGCCCTTTTTTTTCACTTCCATTCTTTTTTTAAATTCGAGGTTGTTGCTACTTTTCCTTCTGTGTGGCTCCATCTCTCTCGTCGTATCTCTCTCCTTTTTCTGTTGCTGCGTGCGTAGCGCATATAATGACGTGAACTGTATGATCTATCGTTACTTTCAAGCATCCTAAGCCTGTATAACAAGGCGTGTATTGAATGAGAGACTTAAATTACTAACACTTTTCATGGAGTATGAGCGGGATTACAAAAATGCAGATCCTGTACCTCCGTAAATTGGGACGTGCAGTTTTGGCACATGAAAACTAACGTTAGTTTACACCTATGAAAAAGCTTGCTAGACAGCCTGGAAAACGCGTAGCGTAGCATGCATTGCACAATAAACTGCGTTCATGGCGTTGCAGAAAAACAAAGCAAGGGCAAAACGAAAACTCAAGCGCGCTGCTTTTTTTCCTTGCTGCAATTAGGCAACACACTGCAGTGAACCAGCGTCAAAAGCAATGGCAGCAAGCCCAAATGAACCAAATTAAAAGAAAACTAAAGTCAAAATAGCCGGATGTTGACGACAGCTCCAAACGTGTTCATTTCACCTTTTCTCTCAGTTTTACCTCATGTAGTGCACAAGTTGTCGTATTTATGTAGCAGCACCGCGTCTGTCTTGCTCTTCGGTTAGCACATGTTTCATTAATATTCCGAAAAAACAAAAGAAGAAATACAACAGACACTTAAAAAAAAAGGCATTCGAGGAACTCTCGTTTCTCGAAATACTCGTGGTGTCTAAAAGCTCTCTCTCTCTCTCTCTCTCTCTCTCTCTCTCTCTCTCTCTCTCTCTCTCTCTCTCTCTCTCTCTCTCTCTCTCACACACACACACACACACACAATGGGAACATGGGAACAGAGCTTCCGGAGGGAAGACAACTTTTCACGCTTCTGGGAAAAACAGGGATGGGGGGACGTGCATTTTCTCCTGCTTTTCCCTTTTTTTTTCCTGCTCTAAAAAGTTGCACCCATTTTACAAATCTGACAAGCTGAGTTCTTGGCTGAAGTTAA
Source organism: Haemaphysalis longicornis (assembly GCF_048455015.1). Lineage (NCBI taxonomy): Eukaryota > Metazoa > Arthropoda > Arachnida > Ixodida > Ixodidae > Haemaphysalis > Haemaphysalis longicornis. Next base: position 41,697,570 of record NW_027526460.1, read on the forward strand.
TGTCGATCCGAACGTCTTCGGCGCCGAAATCATTGCGGATCTCTATTGCGCGTCGCTTCCTGAATCCGACCAAGATGATCAAAGTTGAGCGGAAGTTTTCGGAAAACGAGAACAGTCCCAAAGATATTTCGCAGCAACAGTAGAGGGGGAGAACGAGAAAAATAAAGGGAAACCCCAAAAAAGAGACCAAAAACAATGGGGACGGGGGGGGGGGGGGGGGGGACAAAACGGCTTTGTCTTCTAGTGTTAAGCCAAGCCAATCCAAAAGCTCGACGCCTCCAAAGAAGCGAGAACCCGGAAAGTTAAAGTGACGCGGGAGAAAATGCCGAGGAAGGGAGGCGGTTTTAAAAATCGGGATCTTCATCGGCCCCTCGCGGCGGGGGTTGGGTTGCGGAGGAAAACCACCGCCGCCGCTCTCGTGGAGGGAAGGGCCTCGCTTAATAAAGACGAACTGGCCGACAGAACAAGGCCACCCAACAGAAGAGGTTAAAAAAAGCGAAGAATGTAAGTAAGATCAAGTTCAAAAGGCGATAAAGTAGCTATAATGGGACGGAAAGAAGCAACTACATGGGTGATAAGGACAACGCCACAAGCGCTTGGCAATAACTTTTTTGCCCCATCCTTTGATTCCGGGCCGTTTCCATCCCGCGCTTCCTGGCGTTCTTCTTCAGTGTTCAAATGCTAAAAGTGACGAAGCGCGCCCTGACAGCCTCTCATTCTTTCTGCCGCTACGCCGCCCCCGCCTCTGGCAGAAATGGTCCGGTGCTTATCCCTGATCCCATCATCCCTCCCCGTTTAAGGTCAACATTTCTGCAGTCGCTTCTGTCGGGTAGGGCAGCGTGCTACAAACAGCGCGTGCTTAAGAAAGAGAGGGAGAGAGAGATTTCGGCCCCTAGTTTGAAATCCTTCTACAAAACGAGTTGCTCGAGCCTTCACAAGCACTGCGGGCAGAGCAGCAGTAGCAAAGTGCGAAGAAATATATGTTTATATAGAAGTGGTCGTAGCATGTATTTCGGGGGAGCAAAATGAGACGTTTACTGTTCTTCGTCCTGTGTCATTTTTGTTTTGTCGCCGACCCCTCGAAACGGAAATCGCAAGTCAGCGTGCGGAGAGACGAGGAGGGAAGGAGGGATTCTTCTTCCGCCCGTCTAAAAAGTTTGGTAAGTTTCTGGGAGACAGTATTGCTGGAAGCATTAAGGCTTTTGAGAAGTCATGTCCGGCTCTCGCCCTCCTAAAAACAGCCTCTTAATCCGTCTGTCCTCCATTGTCACAGATCCGGCCGTGTCTTGTCATCCGTGTGCAATAGTGTTGTCTGGCTTCGTATTCATGAGGAAGACATCTCGAGACAGAGAAGTGGTAAAAAAAAACTGTGGTTGATTCCTCTGTCATAAGAATCAGTAAAATACGAAAGTGAAATGTGCAGCAAAATCTGCAGCTGAGCATGATTTGCGGGTCGGAGGCTCTCTTGTGGGTGAGCTTGGCGAGCGACATCCTGCTGGCGGGTCACTTTTGCAAAGGTGTCCTGGCGTCATTTATGTGACGGATATGACGTCAGTGAAATCTTAGTGTGTACTGACATAAAACACTTTCGCGTTAAATATTAAACCTGAACACGAACAACCCCAAGTATAACGTACTGTTTAGTACTAAAGGTTGCTTCCCCGCAAGAAGACCCTGTGTGCAGGGGTGCACCCTTTACAGGCTACTTGCTTCGTTGTACTGGCGTCACTTCCGTGACGGATATGACGCAAGTGAAATCTTTGTGTATCCGGGAATAAAAGACTTCCGTGTTAAAAAAGCGCAGATGTTATGGCGCCATCGCACCAAATAGTCGATGACGTCATTCCAGCACTTGAAAGACGGACGCATGAGAAGTTGCAGGGCAAGGCGCGATCTGATTTGTTCGTTTTTTTAATTTTTGGCGCTAAACTCATATCGTCTATAGTATTCACCAACTTGCCAGCAACAAGTTTTTTTAGAATACACCAGGTAGTGTTTGTCTCTTCCGCTGAAACTACATTGACGTTAAAAGGCGTGCACAGTCCGGGTGCATGAAACAGAAACTATTCTTCCACGTTATTATATTACTTTTCTTAGATTACATTACTACACTGATAATAATCAAAGTACAATATTGAGCGGGTTCACTACATAACGAGTGGGCTACATCAACAGTCACTATATCTACGCTCTTATAAAGCTGCTATGAAATCTTATGAACCTAGTTCTCGCTAATTTGCGTAGCGCTGACAAGAAATAAACAAGGCTAGTTTTACGCAATGGCATTCCTTTTTTGTTTCTCCCGAATGAGGGGGAAAACCCACAGAAAAAAAAATGGAGGAAAAAAGCTTGCAAACCGCGACACCCACATGTGTGATTCACGGCTTAACTTGATGGAAAACTGTCACGCCTGGAAAATCAAGAAAAAAAAAAGAGAGAGAAGAGTACGAAGAGGTGAAGCGAGCAAGCAGAGACACGATACGCTTCTTTGCAACGCAGAAAGTCGGGCGATAGTTTGATACACGAACTACGCGCCACAGCCCAGCGGCGCCACGCAATGAGGCTTCGTGGAGCCTTGCGGGGGACTGAGCAACCAGGGAGGGAGACGCGGGTAGGAGCGCGCGGTAAAAGCCGCTATTGGGAACGTGTCACGCAGTTTCACATCACAATGATGGATGGCGCTTTGATGGCGGGACACAAAATTTTCTGGCGGCTGCTCCATCTCGATCCTGTTGCTCTGCCGTCCGCTGGCGCCAGCAGCGTAACGCTGCTCCGCACCGCTAATCTTTCTTTTCTCTCAGCGGACGTCAGGAAGGCGCGTACGGGACAGCGAAGACAAAAAGACAGAACAACGTGAGTGTGGCGTGGGTAGAAGGAGCGGGGGGGACGGGCACAACTTTTACCGAACCGCACATCAAAACTACACATGGCCGAGGCAAACCTCCCCCTCCAATTCCGTCCCCGTTCGCGCCCCCCTAAGCGTTTCTTCTCCGGTCATCCCTGGTCTCTGCAGCCGCCACGATGCAATACCGACCCGTTGTACTCTCGCACACAATAACGGCCACCAACGGTGCGGAGTACTTGTATTGCGAGCATAGCTTGAAACGCACGCACATAGCCAGACGCGACATTATCCAGCGGCAGCAACCAGAACGAAACAAAAATGGTTGACACAGGACGGGGGAAAACCCTTTTTCCTTAATTTCCAGCCCAATTTAGGCGCGTCAAACGGTTGATTCAAGATGGCGCGACGTCAAAGCTCCCCCTTTCCTCCCCGTTTCTTCTACTTATACTTCGACCTACCTCTTCCCTTCCCCTCCCCTTCCCTTCCCTCCCCCCCCCCCCGCCTATTACGAACTTCACTTCCCAAACTTTTTGCTTTTTCTCTGTTTCCTTGTTGGTCGGTAAAGGCCGACAGACTTCGTTTCTTGATTCGTGGGCTCGCGCTGTTGGCGGGCCCGCCTGTCGCCTGTGTGCGTTAGGGCCGACTTAGGGCTCAGAAATGAGAGCCACTAGACAAGAAAACGAGGAAGGGAAGAGGAAAGAAACAGAACGGAAAACTTTACTTGGGACCAGAGGGCCTCTGTGTGCGCGCACATACAGATACCGACGCACGCACACGTACAGCTCAGCACGGAGGAGCGTGTATACGACCGTCGGTGGTCTGGCGGCGGGAGGCCTGTACGTATACACCGGTCTCGACAGTCCGCGGTGATGGATGACGTCTGGAAAATCTTTGGCAGTCCTCGCCTCCGCTCGGTGCGACCATATTGCGCCTTCACCTGTCCCTGAGCCCTCTTTCCTCTGCTCACACGGCCCCTTTGCTTCTCTTGCCCCCCTCTGACGAGCTTTCTGCGAGATTTTTTTCCCTTCTTCTCCGCGGTTCTTTACTGCTCTTCGCAACCACAGCGGCCAGGCCTCTAAGGGAAATTCAAGGAGCCTAATCTGATTGCCAAAGTTGATGCTGAGACCTAATTATGCCTGCTAACCGCAGAAATGCGTTCCAAAAAAAAATAACGAGAGAGAGAGAGAGAGAGAGAGAGAGAGAGAGAGAGAGAGAGAGAGAGAGAGAGAGTGAGAGATGGCTGACGTTTACTATACTCCCGAATGCGAAATTTGTGCGCAGCGAGAACTACAGCCTTCTCGGTCACGGCGCATAGCTGCTGCGTCTCAGGAAGTGGTCGCCCGATGAGCGAACGCACAGCGGCGCGCGCTACTCTGCCGCGTTATCTCACAGCGCGACGCCGCCGCCGAGCATGTTATTGTAAAGTGTGTTTGAACCTCCCGGTAAGCTCCCGGTAAGCTCCCGGTAAGCGGTGGTAAGCTTCTGTGCGAACTGCGTCTCACGAAGTGACCTGAACCCGCGTCTCGGGAAGGGACCGCGAGCTGCGTTTCAGGAAGTGAATGCGTCGTTATCGAGCGCACGGCGGCGCGCGCTACTCTGCCGTTATCTCGCAGCGCCTCGCCGCTGCCGAGCACGTCTCGTGCGGGCTCGGCATACCGACCTCCACCTCGCACTTCCGCCACATGTTCCTTTTCTGTTTTCCTTCTGTATTCGGTGTTTCCTTCGTTCTCTCGGTTACGAGGCCGTCGAGGACGCCAAACCACAGTAGTGGACGCTTGAGTGCTGCGCATTAAAAAAATGGATGAGAAAGAAACCAAGTGTAGCTGGTGTTTTACGCTACAAAACTATACGCCCGTGCTATGAAAGAGCGGTGGAGGGGTGGCCGAGCTACAGGCCACCAGAACTTCTTAAGCGTGTGCGAACATGTCGAACACACCGGGCTTTTTCATCCTAGCCTCAACCATAAAATCATCCAGTGCGCCCTTGAATCTAGCGCGCAACCTCGCAGTCAGCAAGACAACGCCTTAGCCGCCGAACTGCCGTTGCATGTGCAGGCCAAATACGACGAGCATCACCCGAGTATTTTCTGAAACTTCGGTGGGTGTACTACGCTGGATACCTGCATTTACGCCATTTTAAAGGTTTTACCTTTTATTCCACGCATGTATTACTTGATATCTGCTCTGTATTGTTAACATCTCATAGGAGCACACACGTCGGTACATGCGTTCACAACGTCATATGGACACCCGCTTATAGAGGGCCATGCACGCATACAAACACTTCCTAAATATATAGCAAGCAGCAAGCATCTATATTGCATACCTGTTGGTAGTGTCCCAAAATATCTCCAAGCACTGGGACTCTCAAGTTTTGTTAAGAGCGTAGCGTATTTTCGCGTGTATAACCCGCCCCTGCATTAATCCGACCCCCACTTTCAGCCCACCGGAAAAAAAAAAAAATCCTCGCGCATTGCCCGCACATTGATGCAGGAAAGGCTGCCCCAAAGCTACTGCCCAAGCAACACATCACATACTGTGTAGACCGAGAAAGCGTATATTTAGCAAGTAGAATGCACTGACTGCAAGGCGAAAGCCACAATTCACTAATAAAATTCAGTTGTTAGAATGCGCTCGTCCTTGTTTTTTCTTCCTTGTCCATGTAAGGTTTGCGCAATTGCTGCCATGGAAGGCTTAGTCAGTGTTACTGCGTAGGAGCTTCACGGCACAACGTGCATTGCCGTGAACTAAAGGGAAAAGTCCCACGTATTATCCGCACACCTACTTTGCCACTGAAATTTTCGCATTTTTGGCGCGGGTTACACGCGCAAAAATACGATAAACGTGACAAGAGAGGGTTCGGAAAGGGGCTTGGGTTGTTGTTGTTGATAAACTTTATTGACACAAAAGGCCCTCCAAAGCCCGAGGTTCTGAAACAAAAAATATCTCTACAGACGGGAGGACCTGACGAACAAGAGCCTTCAGAGCTCGCCACCAGGCCTCTCGGTCCGTTACCTCCGGCAGCGCGAGCCAGTCTTGGAGAGAAGAGGGAGGAGGTGAAATGGATTTAAGATGAGTTGACAGCCACGGCTGCGGACCAGAATAGTCCCAAAGAACATGCAGCGTATTCGGAAAGCCGGAACACATATATAAAGCACCATGCAGGCCTGCGATGGCCATCTAATCGATGTAGTATGTGTAGGGTTAGAAGGCTGTTCGTTGCCGGATAAAACAAGCATCTGCCCGGCGTAACAGGAGAAAGGGTGAAGGAAGAGTCTGCCTATCTCTGACTAACTGTTGCACAGTCTGGCGTCGATGGAGACGGGCTTGTCGCGCCTGCTTTGATGGGTGGAAAGGGATTGGCCAGGGTGTCTCCGAGTCTCCCGGTTGGGACGGAGCACAGGAGAGCTAATGGGCCAGCTCGTTGCCCGGGGCGCCTGCGTGACCAGGAACCCGGTCCAGCACGTAGCTAGTGCCAGTGTGTTTGGCCAGATGAGTGCGGAGTGTACTCATAATATTTATGGGAAGCAACTGCTCCTGGAACAAGTGGAGGGCATCCTGACTTTCGCTGAGGATCACATGGTTACCAGGAGTGGCTAAGGATAAGATTGCGTCGGTGATTGCTTGGGGCCTCGAGAGACACGGCGGAAGGAACACCCGAGTATCTTTTTTGCACGGGCGGGTGGGTAGGAGGAACAACTACTGTGACCTCGCATGCGTCTTGTGAAGACAGGGAGGCATATGTGTGCGTCGCTGTTACTGGATCGCCATTGCTGTAGCGAAGAGCGCATAACTCGAGCTTGACGACGTCCTGGATGTAAGGTTGTGGATACGTTGATTGGAATGGTAGGAAATGTTATGCGAGGAAGGGACACCAAGGGGGGTATGTGACTGTAATGTCGGGTAAGGAAGATACATCGTCACGAAGAGAAGGTAGGAGGCTTGGGTTGGCCAGTTGGAACAACAGCCGACCATGGACAATATCCCTGATGGGTAAATCCCAGTGTACCAGAACAGGATACATAAACGAATGTTGGGAAAGACTACAGTTCAAGTTGTTCTTAATCAAGAAACCTATATTATCGCTGGTTCATACGGTCGTCCCTGAAATGACGTGGCTTTTACTCTAGGAAACTATTTTAAACTCAATTGACATCTTTAAAGCCAAAATGCAATCTATAAAAAAAACCCTCCGCACTTGCCACGACAAGGGGCAGTGTGAATTGCGGTAGTATTCATGGTTGTAAAGGTGTGCTCGTGATCGAGCCCGCGTCCTCGGGTTCATCAACACGTCTTAACCTCTCAGTCGCCGTGGTAAGTAGTCGTGGAAGTATACCCTGCGCAGGGAGATGTGATGAAGCGCGCACTGCTGCTGCTGCCCTTGGTCACAGTGAAGATTGTGTCGTGGTTTGTATCCGCGTCTTAGCAGTTCGGGCAACTTTTTGACATCTGTTGCTAGAAGGGCGTCAATGTATGGTCACGTGTAGACGCACTCGCCAAGCGGGCATGCCGGTGAGCAGCGGCAACGATGGGGCCAGAGAGGAGGGTTATAAGAGGGGCTTCTCTTATAATTGTTGAAAGGAGCGAAAACATCGTGGCCGGGTAGTGTCAGTGTCTCATTAAAATGTATCTACTGAGACATTGTAATCCAGTAGATAAAGGCAGTTAGAGTTCCCAGAAAAATTAGTTTTAATGCGTAAGCATTCTTCGTCAGCTATACCGAGAAATTGTCCATACGTTCCCCCGTTTGTAACGTGTGACACGATGCTCTTCATGAGTGTACTTGAACCGTATAGAATCCTTATTAAAAGACCCCTTGATAAGTAAGGCCCTAGCCTGACGCCCCCCAGGGAAACATACGTACAGATGTATGTATGGACATGAGCCCCTGAAAATAAGGCGTATGCACGCTGTCTAGCGATTCCCACTCGGATTCCATTTCAACGCACGAACTTCCTCAAACCATTTTTGATCGAAAGAGAAATGACAAAATGGCAGTACAATTTGGATGCAAAAAGAAAAGCCCTATTTTCTTCGGCAATGTGCTTCGCTGGCCTCCTTTAGCTCCGTACTGTCATGGGCAGACTGGATTTTCGACTCACTCACCTGATATATCACATTCTCAAACGTTGAGGAGAGAATACGCATGCCTTTGCGGATAGGGTTATAGTGAGACATTATCAGGGAACTTGAAAGGGGCTTTCGTTTCGGTTTATGGGAACCGAACTTCGCCGAGTGAGTTGCTGACAGAAGCATCATCGCATTGTAATGTATTGTAATAGATTTGTAGTGCAGTATTCCCTAACGCTGTGGTCGGACGTACAATATCCCTATCATTACGTCGTGGCTACTTTTATCTAAGTTATCTTCATCATAATCCGTCCCACCCCATCCTATCAATCTACGCTATGTATCAAATTACATCTTAAGCCCGCAATTAAGCTTTCTATCTCAGAGAGGATTGTAGGGTCCCAATTTAATTTGCTCGAAATGAGCCTACAATAAAAGTAACTGCACGAGTACCGCACCTAATCTTACAGCATGTACTTCGCACAAAATTTAGTAAACCACGCGTGTTGCGAATGAACTCTGCGGCCTTAACCTGGATGACTTATTTCATGTCCTCTCGAACACTTGTGGGAGAACACTTTTAACTCAACGAAGTTGCGCGTATCGCAGGAGTGGAACTACCCAGCGAAAAAGTTTCTAGAGCTACGGAAAGCGAAGCTCCGGTGGGAAGAGAAACAAAGAAACGCGAAAAGGGAAAGAAGAACACAAAGAAAACGGAAAAGGAAGGTGATTCAATATTCCACGCTTGGGACAAAGCCAAGACAATCCATCATTCGAGCGATCGCCCAAGGATCGCGATACCGTGCTAGAAGCGCGCAAAAGCAAGGGCGCAGAGACCGAGGGAAACCGAGGCAGAGGAGCGGGCAGAGATCGAGAAAGACTCGTGGGGAAGCAAACTCACAGGGGGAGCGCAGGAAAGAAGAGGATAAAAGAAGCAGCAGAGAGTGGCAACATAGAGGAGTCGAGCACAAAAGAATAAACGAGGGAGAGAGAAAGAGAGAGAGAAAAAAGAAGCTCATCGCAGTGGACGAATGTAGGGGAATACCGCGAAGGCTGGGAAAAGTGAAGACAAAGAGAATCGTACGAGCCCATAACGCGAGCGATGGAGGGTTGGAATAGAACGAGAGCACAGAAAAAAATATATCGAGAAATGGAAAGAAGGTGGAGAGGAGAGGGGTGTGCGGCGAAGGGGGGGGTGAGCAGTAGACCGAGAGAGGGTGAGAGTAGAGCGAAGAGCGCGCGGGAACGCGCGTAGCGCGCCTGGCGCCGCCTTCGACGCAGCGCTACGACGTCACGATTGGTGATTTCCGGGGCCCGTAGCCCGAGCCCGGATTCGTCCGCGCCTTGGAAACCGGAAATGGGCGGGGCCTGTGCGTTGTCGCTGTCGACGACCGGGACGCAACGGGTCGCTTATATATACTATACTTTTTTTTCAGTCACTCACTTTTTGTGCGTGCATTCATATTGGTTTTCTTTTTTTTATTACTAACGGGGGCACGAGCTGAGCGATGTGACGCGCGTTATCGTTCTGTTTTTGCCAGGACGCTCGACGGCGCTGGAGAAGGTCCCGCCGCTCATGATCCGGCGTCAGAGAGCGTGGCGGGCGTTAGACCTTTGGTCTCTGAACGAAACCCTCCATCGTTATCTCTCTCTTTTTTTTACTCTATTCACCCTCTTCTTGTATTCTTTTTATTCTTGCGCGATGTAGCGTGTATTTTGTGCGACACTGCTACACCGAATCGAACGGAGCGAAAAGGCTGACTTCTCGGCACACAAGCCGACTGGCTGATAACTCATGGAAAAGTTCGGTTTCCAAGTCGCTCTCGCCTTCCCTTACGGTTCCGAAGTAAGGCATGTTCAAAGCGACTACACAGTCCATTTTAGTACACAAAGTAGTTCTGGAAAAAACTACAGTATTTGAAAATCGCTCTTTGTAAAGAGCATAAGTTTGATAAAGCCCAAAATTCAGCGTAAACGACTTTTGAGATGCAATAAGATAGACTTCCACTTCCTGCGAGAAATATTTTACTTATCAAGCTTTCTGCTCAGGGCAAAATTATGACTGGAGTAGAGCGCTTCGGGTTCTGAATTATCACTTCTCTTAGGCAAGTATGCGACTTCACTCGACTTGCAGCACAGCGCCAAACTACGAGTGCAGCCACCGACGTGAGAGTATAAAGTTGGCGCGGAAGCTCCACCAATCATGGAAAGAAAAAGCCCCCCCCCCCCCCCCCCCCTTCCACCCCGGCCGCCAAGATTATCAGAAAAACCAGGAGTTCTACATATAAGGAATGTCTGAATTTCGTTTCCCGATGTATCAACACTTTCCCGGCAGAATTTACGTGGCCCATTACTACTGAGTCAAATGAAAGGTAATTTCGGTATATGGCGAAGTTTAATATATCTCAGTTTTATTCATACCTGAATAGAATGCGTGTCAGCATAGGCTCAGCATAAAATACTTAAAGTTTGAAGCTCAAACGGCCCCTGTCAATCGTCTTACTGCCGGTAAAATCAGTTGAGCTTCCGTAATTGCGCAGTGGGGCACTGCCCTGACTATTTCGGTGAAGAGCAGCCGAGTTTGATCAGCGACCATAGGACATTCCTCCATAATTTTTTGCTCTGGAAACACAGGGTAACATTGAGTTAAAACCGGAGGTTAATCAATAGAGGCACGCTTACACACCCACTATGCAAATACATACGGGCGTAGCACTCCTCCTCATTATTTATAATGTACAAGTTCTTCGTTCTAAGTTTAAGAAAACCACAATTCGACGGAAAGGACACTTTATGGCTATTCCAGTATTACGCGAGAATTATGTTGGAGAAATTGAGAGACAGAGAGAAATGAAAACAAAGAAAAATATATAGAGAAAAGAGCGATAGTTTCCACTTCTACCGTGAGATGACCCCTAAACGCATCATCCTTCGAGGCCGTTGAAAAGCATGCCGGGCAGTTTGGAGAGCTTCCAAAAGGAGGTCAACAAGCGAGCAGCGGTTCGCGCGGGCGAAAAAACAAGAGCAGAAAATCAATCAGCGCATTCACGCGTTCATGTTGCAGCGCGAGGGGCCATCAAGAGCTTTGTGCGATGGCCATAAGGGGGACGTTCTTCCCTCCGCGATGGTGGTGCTAAACATCGCCGAATTATGCACATACGAAATGAGCACAAAAACGACGAACGAGCTATAATGGCCAACGGTCCGCCGGGCACTTTCGCTTTTATGGTGCGCGAAGCACGCCGCGGCGCCAATTACTTTGCTACTACAGGCCGTTTTTCCGAGCGGTGTGTGTATACACGCACAGGGCGCCGGGACGGGACGGAACGGGAACGAGAGTGCTCCTAAGGAGTTTCCAATGGCTGGAGCAATAACGGGTGAATTTGATGGGTAATGCGTTTGGTAGTGAAAAGGAGATACGTCGCCAGCTTTTAAGATCTATTAGCAACGCCTGGGTTGCGATTGGGCTTTTCTTATTCTTCGTTCATATGTAAGTTTGCTTGTGGTAATCGTTTTACTTGTCGTGAGATAAAAACTTTATGCGGTCTTCGCGTTCATGGCGAAACAGTGTCACAGTACCGCCCGCGCCTGTATAGGGGAAGAGTTTACAAAACAACCTACTGCGCTAAAGTTTAGTTGGAAACTGCTCTACTAACTACGGTACAACCGGCCACGCATAAACCAGTTATGAACCTATACAAGCGTAACTTTCTGGGCCCTTCTGTCGATTGAACATTGTTTACAAGAGTGAATAAACTTCAGATGATGTAAGTCCTCTGCATAGTGGGTTTATCTGACGTTGCAGTATGTGCCATACTAGACAAAAAATGAATCAATCATTGGCAAAAAAACTAGGGTGTCCTACACATAAGCTATATATACTTGCAGGAAACATTAGGCATGAAATGGCTTTAGCAGTTCCCAACTCACCTTTCACCTTCGGGCGTCTGTGCGTGCGAGCGTGTAATCTTGGACGCAGATCTGAAAAATAAAATGGATTTGACAGTTTGTAGATTCTGCTGAATGCCCGGGCCCACTGCATTTGTAGCACGATCCATAAAACTGCGCTTACATTTTCTTTGCTCCCAAAGGGTATTCGTCAGCAATGGGGTAATTAGCCAAAACATGCACCCTAACATAGTAGGTTGTAATTGCAAGCTGGAAATTTTATAAAAAAAGTAATAATCTACATTTTCGTAGTTAAAAAGCATATGTTGTTGACGCGTCAAGTAAAACTACTGAAACGAAGAAAATAGAGTCACAAAAATTGACAGCGCAGATAGGTACGATTCAGTAAAGGTTGTCACTTTCATATAGATGACCTGATGTGTGCTTGCTACAGAAAATAACTTCGCCTTGTTAGATCGCTATTATCTCACCTCTTTTTTTAGAGAACAAGATAGAATATTAATCAATTCGCTATTTCATTACATCTGAGGCTTAAGGTCAGCAGGACAAACAGCTCGAGCACTCTGACTCGATAGAAATGGTGGCTTTCCAGTATGCTTGAGCTACGACAAAAAAAAAAATATACTACGCCACACTCGTTTTGTTGCAATAGCTGTCTAGAGCCCGTATGGGAAAAAATAGTGTGTAAACATCATCTTTGTTTGGCCTCAATTTTGTTTGGCCTCAAATACGTAAATATTTATTTCTGAATAGCAAATAAACGAGCCAATGAAAAATGACCTTTGTGCCTATCGTGTGTGACGACAACAATATAATGCATAAATGAAGTTTCACGTAAAAGTTAGAGCACTCAATCTGATTTTCTTTTTTTTTTTCCTTTTTTCTTTTGCAAATGCAGGGAATACAGCCGCAATGACTTGGTAAGAAGTATGGCAATTCGATCGCATTTGGAACCATTGCACATTGAAAGCCTTTCAACAATTCAAAAGAGTGCTTAAATTACAAAGCTTCGAAACTCTGTTACAGAAGGCTCGCGAATAATGCCCCTCATGGTTTAGCGTACTCTCTGTCCGATAGCTGAAAGTATGAATGCAGGCTTTAGCGAAAGCTTTTAAGGTTCTAAGTAAGCTTCACGTTTCAGTAAGTGATGTGGAAAATAACCATAAGTTAAAGCTCATTGATAAGCTACGAAGACAACAGCTTGCAGGATTCACTGGAGTATAGCAGACATAAGCATTCCATAATTCGCGACCCTACGCTTTAATGCTGATAAAGCACACAGTCAACTTACGAAGGAATTTTGCCTGCAGGAGAAATTCTTCACGTACGTAAACCGTACGAGCGCATGCTTGTGCTTTCCACGTTGAGCTGGCTGGCTTTAACAAAGCTTTTAAGAAATGTAAACGATTATGGATACAGGAAGAGAAACGCATATTAGCTCTTTTACATGAAAACATGGAAAGTAAACTCTGCCTGCAAGACAACAATAACAAAAAGAGGTTACAAGTTTGAACCCACTCCTGGGGGTATTTCAGCTCACAGAGGGGAAAAAGGGAACGCATAGGAAAATCGGGAAGTCTGACAATATCAGGGCGATAGTGGGCAAAAATATTGAAACTTTTAATTTATGCGAGCGACGACGCATTTGGAGTCAGAAGGTTGTAAAATTCTGCCCGTTTTTTACTCTGAGCCGAGGCCACTGGACACGCGCGCGGTGTGTTCATGTGCGTGCGTGTGCGTGTGCGCTCGTGTGGGACCAATAACTGTTTGTGTCCGTAGTAGCTGACACTCAACAAGCATTAGCTCGTAGCCACCCAAGCAAAAATGTTTCCATCCGTACGTGCGTAAGGCCCGGCATACCCATCACCGTATTGACCCGCACCTTACTACAATGAGAGGCAGAATTGGGAGTGCCATCACTATCCCGCTTCCAATAACAAACATCGGTGGATCACCGCACTAATAGGGATGTTCCACCGAATCTCTGATCCGAACCGGGATCACGACATGATCACGGCCGGGATGTTGGATCACGACGTTTGTCCCGACGGTATGATCGGGGCGTCGCCTTGCTCGTCATTGAAGACGATGCTGAGGGATGAGAGACAGCGCTGGATAAGTGTAAACTTTACTAGAGTGACACGACGATGGCCCTTCATACCCTTCGCCTCGTCAGGGACACTGAGATCCCCTTCCTTGAAATGGGGATCGGGAGGATTCCTGGTTATTATATGTCATCAGCTCATCACGTGAGGGACATGTAGATGAAGAGGATGATGATAATGTGTGTGTATGCTTGTGCTCTTGAAGCACCCGTTAGCCACTATCGCATACGATGTTACTACGATTCCTTAGCAAGAGGAATTAAGCCTGAATTTTTTCTCTCCCGAATTCTTCAATATAATGGTCGAACGCTTACATTACCTGAGCAGTGCCATTGCGGTTTATGAAACAACTTGATTCTAAAATATGAAATATTGCGACCGAACTTTTTGTACCTCAAAGCAAGGCCCCCGAAAAACAAATAATTCGAGACGGAACAAAAACAGACTACGAACAATAAGCGCTGTGAACCCCCCAGTTATGCGTAAGCTCAAGTTCTGAATAAGAGGTAACTCAAACAGCTCATTTCAGCAAAAGGCCACCAGTGAGGTAGCTTACGCCGATACAATAATACACAGTGTCTTTGTCCTCTGCTATTAAGGTTCAATGACTGGTGTGTAGACTCGAAGTGCATTCCAAAGTGCCGTGTTCGTTTTCGTGCTCCTTTTATGAACAGGTCCACTGACCCTGGTAGGGTTTTGGGTCGGAGCGTGTGCCCGTTACCCAACGGTTTTTTATTTTGTTGAGCGCATGTTCATTCATTTCCAGAAAGCGGAAATGACGCTCACACCGGAAGTTAGCTCATGCTTCGCACCCCCGTTGATTGCAGCGAAGCGTAGCGGCGCGGTTCGACGAACGACCCGGCTCTTTGAAACAGCGCGCACAACTCCCGTCAGCCCCACCTCCTCTGCCTTCTACGGTTGCTATATAAGGGTAACCGTTGAACACACACAGTTCTCCGGGCCCTTCCTTGCCGCACGCGCACGCAGAGTTTCAATGTTTGACTTTGATGAAGTTCAATCTGAGAACAAATACCAGAGTGCATTTTAAAGAGCCCAATGGGAACGGATATTGAAGAAGCCCCCGATCGGAACGCTCAGCGGGTCGGCACGCGTACAACTGTTTGCAGGAACGAAGAAGTGTGTTGACACGCGATTTTACGCCGTAGGTAACAGGAGCGGCGTCGCCTGGTTTCCATTCGGCCCTCCTAAGGCCACACATAAAACAAAGGGAAGCGCGTGCGCGTCTCTTGGACGTAACGGAGATGGAGCTGAGGGTTCAGCACGCTCTGGCTCTGACTAACATGTCTTTCCGTCTGCACACAGTCAGACGAGTAAAGGCGAAGAAAGCAAGATAATCCAACCTGCAACACGAATCTAGCTATAAAAAGGTCTTGCCTCCACATTAAAGTGCTTCTTGAAGATTTTTTGTTTTTAGTTTAACAGTCTCCTAAAAGTGAGTATTGTTTCATTTCAGGAGTGCAACCTCGGCCCGACAAGCTCAAGCAAAGAGAAATAAAACGTATGCAGACATTCGAATCATTGTCAGTATAGCTCACACCAGCACACTATAACGCACCCAGCTTCGACCAGCCATATATGGCTGCTCGAGTTGGTGTGAGCTATCGAAGTGGGACAACAACGCGCACTCACCATGAAGTAGCCCTAATGCTCCGTCTCATCAGGGAGGATATAACTGCTATTTTGTTTGGGAGCAAGGGGACGAGTCAGCCAACTGCATATGACATCGGAGAGAGCATGAACAGTTACTTCCTCGACTGCGCAAAGTAAGTGATTCGAGGGCAACACAGTTGTTGTAATCCTTATTGTGCTTCCGCTGAATTTCAGAGTGCATACTTTAAGCAAAAAAATGTGGTTGATCCCTCTTTCATTGAAATCGGTAAAAAACGAAAGTGAATTGTGCCTTCACAGGAGCATTTGAATGTTTATTATGGATCGATATGAGCTTGCACATCGCTATTTATATTTCGTCGGTATGGCACTGTTAGCCGCATCAACATTAGACACTGGATTACATGCGCCGGAGCATTGCGTAAATCCGAATGAAACCCCAGGCTCTCGAAAACCGTGCGAACGAAACCGAACAGGTTATCAGCGAATCGTTTGGTGCAGTCACGGTCCGCTACAGCGAAAGGAGCATGATTTGGGGGCCGGCAGTAGTCTTGTGGGTGTGCTTTGAGAGCGACGTCTTGCTGGCGAGCGACGTCCTGCTGGTGGGTCGCTTCGGCAAAGGTGCGACCACATTGGTCCTGCTCCGTGGCGTGTACGCCAGACGCTTGCGTTGCGACGAGGTCAGCTTGTGGAACGCGGCGGCGGAGTTTCACTAACTGAGCGGCGTTCCACATAGGCGGCGGACGGATAAACACAGCAGCTTCCGCTGCTTTTTGCTGCCCTATCAAGGCGTAAACTATCGGCGCCTATTAGCGTCACGACGCACTACTTTGCTTCCATTCTCCTAGACGGCAGCACCATCTGAATGGAGAAGTTAGAGAGAAGGACATAAGGCGCGTTCGTGCAGCTATCCGGGCAGCGTATAGGCGTTTCCTAGTCAGTACGGCCAGCCGTCACCTGAGCTTGTTTATTGGGGTTGCATCACAGCATAAATGTACCTAAAGCATACAAAACCACCATAACTGAAATAAATACCAGCCAGAACAGACCTGCAATGGTGTAAAACCAGGGTGTAAAAAATATTCAACAGGAATAGCCGAAACCGACCGAAAAGGAGAAAATCCGCAAAAACGTACAAGAAGCAGTAGCTGAAACTGACCAAAAGGCAACGAAAATAACCGAAATCCCATTTGTAATGCATAAAGATGTCATAAATAGATTATATTGTGATAACAAATGTTAATATTTAAATATGGCAAACCCTTGAAAATGAAAAATAAAAGCGGTAACGGGATTTGAACCCGGGTTAGGATGTTTGCTTCGCTGGAGCGGAACTACTATACGCTACGAGACCAAACGTTTCTGAGGGATTAAATTGACGGCCACATGCACGTGGACATAGTTTCAAACATGCCCCTAGATGGCGCCATGCGTCGCTTGGCTGCGCTGACTAGGAAACGCCTATAAGCAGAGCTGAGGGACAGTTAAACTGGATATTTGAAGAGTAAGCAGATAAAAATTTTAACATTCCTTCCAAAAGAAAATTGAGAGCAACGCCAAAGCTAAAAGTGCGCTTAACCTTCGCTTAAAATGCGCCCAATCAATCGTGAAGCCTTCAAAGACCCGAATCGCAAACGAAGACGAATCCATGCGATGATTTTTCGCTCAGTAAGTAAACGCATCTGCGAACGATCTAAACGTATACCGATACGCGCTTTTGAGGTAAATGTATACTATTGTAGTCCTCCTGCGTGATTGATGCGTGTATTGTCTTATCTAGAACCGTTCCTTTTTCGAGATTTTCAAGTAAGCGTTTGGATACAAAGGAATTCCGGTTTTACGCACGTGCCGTGTGTCCAGACATTTTGCCATAGCTTTTCGGTCGACCAACCGGTCCATGGGGAAATGCACTAGTTTTATGACAGAACGCCTGCGGTCCCATTACGGAAGCTCTCACTGTTTTAAAGGTTTCAAAGGTTTATTGAATTAAAACAATTTTTTTCACATGCATGCGTATATAATGACGAGAGTCCCAAAGCCATAAGGCTCAGCTATTTAAAAATAGTTCGACAGTAAAGCAGCACATCCACTCTCGAAACCACAAACAGCGCTGAAAACTCGCTGAACAAACTAGCTACATGACAACAAGCACTCAACCCCATTTGGGTTGCGAACGTTTTTCGTTCATCGTTATTCTTATTTTTTCCCACAGGTCGCTAATTAAACCCGCTGCAGGCGTTGCCTGCCGCAACCGTCTGGACACCTGCAGGTGGTTTAGAAGGAAATGACACCTCGGCTCCGCCGTGGTGGGGGCCCAAACGAACGTATGTTTTGTCGGCGTGATGACAGCAATTAGGATGGGCATTTAGCCTAAATTAGCCGGGATAAGAAGAGAAAAAAAGGAACGACAAACAGATGTCCGTGAGTCGAATGCAACGAGGCTCTCCGTGGGCGCGGCGATGTTTTTTTAACGTCTTTTTACAGACTCGTCTCTACAACTGTAGGCAGCTGCAGTTTAGAGAACAGTGATTCACGCCAGTGTAAACGTTCATACGCGCTCTTTTAATGCGTCGCGCGTGCCGAGGTTTCTCAGGCTCGGATTTTTGTCGCGGTGGTAGGGCTCATGGTTCTTAAGAATGCCGGTCACGTACGAACGCGAACATGCGGCGAGTCTCCGACCGCTGGACGTTGGATTGCGCAAACGAAGGAAGCAATTTGGACTGTGCTAGTTTGGTCGCATATAAAGTAAACCTTGTCGGGGAATCATACTTATTACGAATTGATAATGGCACGTGTCTCGTGAACTAAGCCTTGCTCGTATTCGGACATCTTTAAAACCGGGTACTTCTAACAATTAGTCATCCGCGATGAAGCCCAAATCATCCAGCTTAGTCCGCCTTGCACGTTAATTTCTTACTTCGGCGTAGGAAGTGAAGTGATCTCCTAAATATTTAATTAAAAAAAATAAAGAAAGAAGGAAGGAATGCATTGTATCTCACAGCCTGGAAAGGCAGTAATGGCAATGGGGAAATTAAGATTTCATGGCTACTTTACCTTTTAAGGGGCCATGAAGACAAAATACAAGTTTGTTTTATTTGATAAATTTGGTGTTTTATAGGGCCCTAAGCGCTTGTTCGGCAGCAAACGATGCTTTATTCACTGAGAAATTACATACTTTAAGTCAAAATTTCAATTCTCCCGCTAAATCGTGTTTGGTGATGTCAATGATGACATAATAAGAGCAGGGCCTTAAAACTAAATACAGCCTGCTGACCAGCGCTCTACCATCTCAAAGGCGCCCGTCTGAGTATCTTGTTTATTGCCCACTTTCATAGATGGCGCTGCGAAAATGCCGAAGTGCCAGTGTTCGCACTTTGCTTCTGGCCGAACTTATACACTTGCAGTATGTTTATTACGGTTCATATTAATCGTTTCCTAAAACTTAAGCTATGACTCGACAAACAGGGCCACGTAAGCGACCGTGCCACTTGTGTCAGTTTATCAGTGTTGTTTCAGACAAGTCCACCGCGTCCAACGGCTGTGTTTGCGGTGTCAGAAGGCAAACTGCAGCTGCATCAACTGCTTCGGTGTTTATGTGTTCGTTCGTAACTTTAATTGTTCACCCCACAATTGCCACTCCTATAAAAAGAATGTGCCCTACATTTAAGCACGAAATAGCTAGTTCGGCAAAATAAGCCCTGCCTAATTTGCGTTTGCTTTTGCCGGCCTCACCCAATAGCACAGCAGGGCTTATGACACCATAGGTTCTGTTGCGAAAAATGAGCTAGCGTGTCGAATGGCCATTCCCTTTTTTCCTAATTATGTAGCTTATTTGAGCGAAGCTTACGTTAAAAGTGGTGTCAGTATGATTCTGACGAGGCGGTATGATTCTAACGAGGCAATCTTTCGGATGAACCAAACTTGTGTTTTGTCTGCATGGCCCCTTTAAGGGCGATGTACAATAAAAACATACTTTTTTTCTCTGTCAAATGATTCCATGCAATGCCCTGTGATGAGCTGCGTGCGAGATTTGTCCAAGACGAAGGTATTTTTGCTATGTGGCGTTGAAGAAGCGAATCGCGTGTAGTTCAATTCGCCCAGTAGAATTTTCGTGTAAGCGAATAAAACATACAAGGCTCTTTCAATGCGAACCATTCGTTGTCTAGTTTACCCCTTTGGCGGTATCAAGGTGGCTCGGCTGCACGCCCCTCATGCTTATGCCGCGTAGCTTCGACGCCGAGCCATGTACTATACTCGGGTAAAGTTAAGAACAGCAATAGGTCATGTAGTATCACTCCGCCGAAGCGACGGACCCAGATGTCAACGCGCGCGCGCGTTTTGAAACGAGATCCCGCCTAATGCGTAACATCGTCTTTTTTTTACACTTAGTTTTTTTTTGTCGTTGCTGCAGGAATTTATAAGCAGATTAAGTGCGAGAACTCCCGGAAGCGACTCTTGTCACGTTCAAAATGCTCGCAGTAAGGCACTTTTTGCGCCGCGCAGAGTAACAGCCGGCGGAAGGGATGAGGCGCAGGGGCAACTTCCGTTGTCGTTCAACTACCGATTCACCTGTAAAGGGTGCACCCCAGCAGAAGGAGGGTTATGGTGGCAAAGCAAACGTAAGCATTGATGCTAAGCACATTCGCATCACTCGCACTACTCGTGCTCGGAGTTTTCAGCGATTCTTACCTGTGGGTGCGTGTCAGGCAACAGCGAGTTATGCTCCTAAGCCAGAAATTGTTTCGTATTTAAATATTTAAGAACATTCTTGAGATATTCTTTCTGCCTGTAAGTTCTTTGTAAGCTTTTAGTGTCGGAGTTTAATAAGCTGGCAAAATATGGAGTTTCCACTCTATGGGGGTGCAGAAAACTTCAATGTCAGCTAAATAGATAGCGGAATTGATTGATTGATTGATTGATTGATTGATTGATTGATTGATTGATTGATTGATTGATTGATTGATTGATTGATTGATTGATTGATTGATTGATTGATTGATTGATAAATCGAGCGAACGAGTGAGTGACGGTAAGTGAGTGAATGAGTGAGTGAGCGAGTGAGCGAGGGTGTGAGTGAGTTAGTAAGTGAGTGAGTGAGTGAATGAGTGAGTGAGGAAGTGAGGGAGGGAGTTAGTGAGGTGGAGCGACAGTGAGTGAGCGATTCAACGGCGAGTCAAGCCATTATTGGAGCAAAGGTCGTCGTACACGAAGCTGGCTGGAATTTAAACAGACTCCCGAAAGGTTCGTCTGAACAATCTGTCTGTTAAAGAGTAACATTATCGTCGGGGCGAGGAAAGCAACCAAGGGGTACGCATAGCTTTTACGAAAAGACTTCGACGATCTGACGCAGCCTTCTTTGCCCTCTCTGGCTGTGGGTGGCATTCACGGAATGCTTACTACTGCTTCAGCGGAATTGCAACAAGTGTGGCGTACGGCGGCACACCAGGGGACATACGGCAACTTTACGTGTGTTTCCAAGTTATTCATCTGTGCAATCTATACTCTAGGCGGCCGTTCTCTGAGGAGAACATCGTACATCAGAGGCTCTGTCATCAGCCCACAAAACTACAAAGACGCTCATACGCCACCCGCGAACGACGAACTTGTACAAAGGGCTTTATAAAGCACGAAAAGCTCCAGTTACACTTACTGAACTCCAACTTCTGGTGCCTTGACGCTTTACAGACCCCTGTATACTTCATTTCCTACCTTTCATCTTGCTTTCTCTGATTTCCCCCTTTTGCACGTCATTTCCTTTCCTTTGAGTGCAGGATAGCATACCACGCCTGGTTAAATTATTAACATTTCTGCCTTTTTAGAACGTCCTCCTCCTCTTCCTCCTCCTCCACGTTAAACATTGCTACAGCCGTGCACTGCTTTCCTCGACAGCTGTTCTTTACGCATCGACGCTGCCTCGCTCGCCTGAGTCAAACGTGTACGCCCGTTATAACCAGAGCCGCCTAAGCCAACGAACAAGCATGGAAAAATCCCTAGAAATGGGCTATGTGTCTGCATTGACTCCATGTCCCCCGCTTGCATTGGCTGTCCTAGTATCCTTTTCTCGTTCTTGCTTTTCTCTATTTCCAATCCCCTGTGTCCTCCTTCCTTTTTCGCGCTTTTATTCGCGTGAACAATAGCTCCAGGGCCAGAAGATTAGCAGCTAATCGGGGTGGCACGGCGAACCCGCCACGCTACTTGCCCCTCATGCATTCCCTATACTCTTTATTCATTTATCGCGCTTTTCTTTTTGGTATACGCGCATACGGACGTATATAAACTCGCGCGCTCAGCTCACCTCCGCGGTCATAATCCCCACGCCGGAACACGGGCAGCGAGCGCCGCGCGCGACGCGACGCTGTCAGTCACCGCAAGCGCGCATACGCGCGCGCCAGCTAATACACAACTGCACGGCTCGTTTCGGGAATTATGGTTTCCCAAACTTTTCCCCGGACGCATTTGCATACCGGTCACGTGCCGCCAAGGCTCGCGCACAGTTCCGCGGGATGTTTTCTGAATTCTTTTTATCTGTGTTATTTTTGTCTTCTGGGTTCGCAGCATTGGGAGTGCGCATGCGTAAGGCCTCTGCTTCCTGTGAGATGCATGATCGAGACTGTATATACGCAGCAATGGTGGCGTCTGGGAGTCATGCAGGCTGGGATACAAAATCGGGATACGACAAAAAACGTGCAACACGCACGCACGCACGTACGCACGCGCACACGCACAAGCGCTCAAACGCAAACACGGACACGGACACGCGCGCGCCCACGCACACGCACACACACGCACACAAAACGGTATCTGAAAAAGTTTCCGAAAAATGACGGCGTCATGACGCCGTCATTTTTCGAAAACTTTCTTACCTTTTCGAAACCTTCCTTACCTTTTTCAAAAACTTTCTTTACTTTTCGAAAACTTTCTTACCTTTCGTCCCAGTCCTTGTTTGCTGCAGCAAACAAGGACTGGGACGAAAGGTAACAAAGGGCACGCGCGCAGATAACTAGCAACTTTAATTATGCTTCGCTGTCTAGATTGTAGACTACACTCAGCCCGTCATTTCCTCCCACACCTACTAGTCGCCAGCAGGGCTTACTGTAAAACAGATGCAATGCCTACGATTTAAACCAGATTTCAAGCGCCGAATGAAAGTTTAGGGGCAAACGCATTGACAAGTTTTTTTTTTTTTCTCGACAAATCCTTCGAAGTACGGTACACGCCAGTAACAATTCTTACACGCGTCCGGTTCTGGGAGACTGATTTTGACACGCGTACGATTCTCTGCAGCACCCACGCTCTCGCACCCAGCTCTCCGCTACCCTACTCTGCGCTCTTGTCACGTCGCAAAGCGCTAACAGCAGGAAGAGGGCGCGAGCGGCACGGAGGTGAACGGAGCGTAGTGTCTCCGCCATTCCGTGTTTTTAACCACCCCCGGCTTACAATGCCCCGCAGCCTTAATCCGACACTCGCACAAAGCCGCTATAAACGCTTAACAAAGGCGACCACGCGCTGACGTGTGTACAGCGTGTACACCCGCGTGTACTGCGGGGCTTTCGAACTCTGGTCAGCTGCTTTTGAGAAGCGGAACTTATATCCCCGCGAGAGAATGGCCGCGTAGATGCGGCAGGCTTTGAGCAGATTACGACGACGCCGAAGGTGTACAGGGGCGTTGAGAAGAACATAACGTGCTTACACGGCCGAAGCGTGCCGCATGGGCAGGATGTAAGCTCGATATAGCGTTATGCGCGTTATAACGAAACGCCATCCATCGTGCAGGGCTCAGCGCTGCAGGTTCGGGCCACCATATGACAGGCTGCTGGCTGTGACAGGGTGGAGGGGGAGGAGAGGGGGGGGGGGTCAGTTAGCTCTCGCGTTGTGGGAGGCGAAGCCACGTGGCAAGGGGTGCAACATTAGGGCTGAATGTGGACTGAAAAGCATAAGCGACTGAGCATGTACAAAACGCGGGTCATAATCGTCTCTTCTCATACAAGTATATATTAACATTCGCAACGAACATAGCGTAGCAGGCGGGGCCATCCGATTTTATTAGTGTTTGACGAGGCTGCTGTCCACGATCTTGGCTGTGAGCGGCTGTCTTTGGCAAATCGAGGAGGCCAGCTTTTGTTGTTGACCATTCTTAGCCATGGCAATTAAATCAAATCAAGAGAACCTAACATGAGCAGAAGGCTCGACGCCGCAGTTGTGCCAGAGATTCCTTAATTAAGCGTGTAATAAACTGATTATCAGGTTTTAAGAGACCTAAAGTAGTGTGATTATAAGGCGATAGACGCAGTAGCACTTAACAAGAAAAATGGGATTTTATTTTTAATCAACCATTTGAAACTTTGAATATGTATATGCTTGAAAGCTGCACAGTTCAAAAAAGAAGGGATAGGTAGGGTTGATTCTTGTTATTGCCGCTTTTCTTGTGGGCAAGCACTGACAGCATCTAACTACGCAAATATTTTTGCTGAATAACGCAAGAGCCAACTATATAGCCTGCTCTCGCAAGTAGCTCGGCACCGCGTCGCCAGCCATCAACGCATGCGATGGTCGGCCGCAATAAAATTTCAGGAGCAAACGTCCTGTCGCGGCGGGAACAAATTGGCGTTCAGTGAAACCGAACACGACCGCCATTCTCCAAAGCCACCCCCGCGTGCACAGACAGCCGACGCCGGGGCGGGTAAGTGTAGGGTGACGCGTCGTCCAGGAACGCTGGGACAAACTGGGCAACCCTTTGTCGAGACAGCTCGCCGCCTCCTGCGGCTCAGTGCTCCAAGAGCCAGCTGTCAGTGAGCAAATGAGTAAGTGAGCAGACACTCAAATTTCTACTGAAGTTCTTACACGTTAAACAAACATAGCATTGCAGTAGAGCACCGTTGTAACGTATGTCCCCGTTTAGCCATAGTTCTGCTCTAAGATGAAATCTCGCAGAATACCCGAGGCAACAATCCAAACTTTGTTTTAGTCCTTGAGCCATACAGTAACACAATGTATGCGTATACTATGTCATTCCCCCATCCGAACAAAGCCCACACTAATGCGTACCGGCTTGACGACTAGCGAGGGCACCACAGCGGGAATGCGACCACCCACCTCACCAAATTAATTAATGGCAGGCCGCATGAATGCTGCGAGATGAATAGCGTTTACAATTACTAGTTTACGAAAACTACCCGGTACAAACTTAGCAATGAAAATGTGTTAGCAGAGAAAACCATGATATATCTCTAGAAATTTTGGTATACGAGACAGATGGCTCCTCAGTATGATGAATGAATCCAAGATCATGATTTGGGACGCAGGACCCTCACGAGAGCGTTTACTAAATAATCATGAATACCCTCACATTTAGCCACCAATATCAGAATACAAATACAGAGCGCGTTAAAGGTTTCACAGATTTTCTTTACAAACCTACGCCTACAGTGTAGGCGGGCGCAGCAAACGCACTGTAGCACTGTACAGATTGAGGCGATTGGGCGCCAAAATTCAATCGATAGTCTTTCCAAGCCGTCGAAACCTGTTATAGTAAACACGGGTGCCACAGCAGTTTCGCTGTATAGGGATCGGTCGAGATGCGCTACAGAGTGGAAGAATTGGGAGGCAAAAGAGCTGAATGTTTTTTTTTTAATTTTTTTATTTCATTTTTACAGTGTACTGCGATCGCGTCGATATGTGCATCGATACGAAAAACGTTTGCAAGAGGAGTGACAAATTTTGCGCGGCTTTCCACGGTTGGACGTAAGAAACAACATACGTGCCCCTTAGCCCACACACACTGTTTGGTTGTTTTTTTTTTTCAGCTCCAACCCCCTTCCCCCCTCCCCTCTCTCTACCCCAGCACCTCAAGCCACCATATTTTAAATTTTGTTTTTAATTCTTTGGCGCAACGCCGCACACGGGCTCCGGAAAGACCACAGTGCCAACGTCGCATGAAATTGGACATATGTCGGGAGAACAGAGGCTAAAGGAGAGGGGGAGATCTGGGCGGGTCGCGTGTATGCGGCCGGGCACGATTTCGTTTCTTTCCGTGTCGCCGCCTCTTCTTTTATAAATGGCCACCGCCGTTCGCGCACGTGATGTCTAGCCTGGAGAGAAAGATACACCGCCGACCCCCCCGCCACCGACAAAACCAAAACAAACTGCGCACAAGCCGCCGAGCGCAGGCAGTAAAATGCGCGTTTGAAAAGAAATGGATGAATCGTCGCGGGGTGTGAAACAGGACCCGGGATGATGGGAGAGGCGAGTTGGGGAAGGAGGGGTGCACAGGAGGGTGCTGGTCGCGCACCCGACATCACGCTAGGGTTTGGGCTCGGGTTCGAAAGAGATACGAACTCTAAGCACCTCGGAAGAAGCCTTGGGAACGTCGTTGTTTATACGAAGATGAAACAATAAAAAGCGCCGGACACCCACTTATACAATCTCGGCGGCAACGCCTGAAATGTTTCTATTCCAGGCAGTTACAGGATGGATTTTGAGAATGAAGTTTTTCTAGTTATAGCGACGCGTAGGACATTGTCTACACCTTTAATAGGCGCAGCCTTGTGATGCGTACGCCGATTTGGTTTCCCTCTCTCATGGGCATCACCCTTTTCGTACCCTAAACTGGGAGTAGCAAGAGGCTAACGGAAGCGATGAGTAGATAAGTATCCCAATTATGCTGTGCATGTATCTTGTAGTTGGTTACGAGTGCGAGCGCAAAAGCAATAAAAAAAATGTCAATAACAGCAAATACGCAAGGAAGCGGAAATAGCGGGTTGAACGCAATACAAATCCAGAGGGCGACAGGTTTATCAATAGGTTTATCAATATAGTATGTGGACCGTTCTTGCGCTCGTGGAACGTTGGCGTTGGGTATTGGTGAGTTCAACAAATAAGTGACTACAAGAGCTGATTCCACAAACCTTGCAAATTCATTGCACTGAAGTATCCGCCTAACGTAACCTAACCATTATCAATGGAGGCCTTCTATCACGCATTTTAATGCGAAAAAAGGGTTAAGGAAACTTAGGTGAATACAAATTTCCACGCACATTGTGGGAATAATCAAGCGTGAAGCTTATACTGTCGATGCTGCATATATCGAACCCAGATATATCAAATATTGCATTTATCGAACAGCCCAAACATCCCCTTGGAAATCCTATGCAAAAGAAAATATTTTGTATATCAAATTATCGATATATCGAACTATTTTGCGATCCCCCTGGAGTTCGATATATCCGTGATCGGCTGTAGCAGTGTTTTCAACACGCACCAAAATGGCCTCAAAACGCCCTTCTGCCAAGCAAAAAAAAAGAATGACATGAAAGGTTTCCGTACACTAATATTTTAACGCTTCATAATAACTCGCAAGGATGTGCACGCACTCTCATCGCTGCAAACAGGCTTCGGGATAGTGCACCACCCTGCGGAATGCCAGCCGTGGTGCGCAGCTCACGCGGCCCACAATGGTAGAGCGCGCGGCACGATAGAAATTGAACTCGACACCTCCCTCGCCTATACGATTCTGAGCTGTCATTGTGGGTCGGGCCGCCGCCGATGGCCCCCCGCCGCCTGCACCACGGCCACCGCCGCCTCATGCACGAGCAGGAGCGATGACAAAGAGCGCGTGGCTGTCCGCATGCGAGAACCCGAGACCCTCGCGGGATGATGCAGAGGGTTCGGATGGGACGGGGGAGGGGGGACGAAGAAATAAGCTCAAAAAGAAGGAAAGTAAATAAAGTAAATACAAAGTAAGCCAGCACGCGGAGGAGCGAGCAAAGGACGGTGGTTATTCCCCAACGTGACGAACTTGGCTCCGGCTCCTGTGCGAACCATCGCTTCGGGTTCGGACACATGCCTCCTGTTCAAAGCCGCGTGGCCAATGATGCCAACCCGATTGCAGCGCTCTTAGTGCATTCATTTGTTTTGGGATATCTACGAAAGCATAAAAAAAGCAGGTGTGTGTGTTTGTGTGTGTGTGTGTGTGGGAGGGGGGGGGGGTCATTTTTTGTAAGCTTCACTTAACCAATCGGAACTGACTCCTTCTATAGGCATCATATAGTATACGAAGGATTTGTGAAGCCCAAGTCAAAGCAACTTAGAGAGGAAATTTCGAGAGTTAATTTAGTTTCATGCGCGATTATGCGCAAAAGGCTGTGGTTGACTTCTATTTTCCTTCATCTGGGATACTAAAAATGCAAAAATTTGGCCCTACGATATCCCTAAAGCTTACGTTAGAAAGTTTATTAGAAAACGGAATGCTTGCATAACTCATACAGGCCGGACGTACGTTATACCGTTTGAGTATTTATTCGCTTTCCTTATGTCTTCATGAAAGAACTTCCAGTTCTGAAGAAAAGTAGGAAAAAATAATTGTCATGGCTATAACCGAAAACTCAGAACACTGCATGTGATGTTACCCTAATTTCGGGCGTATAACCCGCACCAAAAATGCCGAAATTTCAGTGGCAAAGTAGGGATGCGGATAATACGGTTTTTTTTTCTTTTATGCAGCTTCACGGCGACGCGCGTTGTGTCGCCGTGAAGCTCCTACGCAGTAACACTGACTAAACCTTCCATGGCAGCGATTGCGCGAAACATACTAGAACAAGGAAGAAAAAACACGGACGAGCACACTCTAACAACTGAATTTTATTAGTGCATTGGGACTTTCGCCTTGCAGTCAGTGTGTTCTACTTGCGAAATATACGCTTTTTCTTCTGTCTACATAGTATTGGTGTGTTGCTTGAGCAGTAGCTTTGGTGCAATCTTTCTGCATCAAATGTGCGGGCAATGCGCGAAAATTCTTTTTCTTTTTCGGCGGTCTGATAGTGGGGGTGCGGATTATATGCAGGGGCGGGTTATACGCGCGAAAATACGGTACCTTACTGTTACCCCATGCTTAACGGAATTGGAAGAAAGGTAGAAAACAGGAAGAAAAGTCAATGGTGGGGTAGTTCGAGAAATGCGGGAACATTAGTGGATAAAGAACAGGTGATAAGAGGTGTTTGAAACATGAAATCATTGGCGAAAGCTTTCGCCCAGCAGAGGCAGCTCTGCTCCCACTGCTGCTGTTCCAGTGATGATAATGACAACGATGACTACAATGAAGAGTTAATAACGGGCAGGGGGGGCGGCTCGAAGTTTTTCTCTCTGCCCGTGCTACTTAACTGGATCTTCTTTCCCAGTTTGATACTAGTCCCGAACGGAGAGCTGGGAAAGGTAATATATGCCCTTCAGGGCTGTTTTCCCGAAAGTAGTTTGATACTAATTCACGAAGAAAAAAACGTAGGGCCAGCGGAATAGGCCAGCTAGCATCCAAGTGCTGCATTTTGTGGGGATCCTGACGCCCAAGCCATTGCGCGATCACTGGGTTTGTGGCGTCGCGCGGCGCCTTTCCCCTCTCTCCCCGAAAATTCCGGCTCGTCTTGGCGCCACTGCGTAGAGCCGAGCCGTCTCTCAAACTCTTGCGTGAGGTGAAGCCTGCAGAGACCGTTGCGGCGATAAAACACTGTCACGCAGCGGGCGCTCCGCCCTGGTAGCGGAGCTAACCTCACCTCATTGGTCCGTTTGAACGAGGCCCGAACCCGACTCTCGCCGGGAGGCGAACGCGCGCCCTGCGCGGGGGTCCGTTCGGGGAGACGCTTCCAGGACGCCGAAGGCGTTGGCCGAAGGTATGTGACGCTTTCTTTACCAGCCGGCTGCCACTCTGTGGCGCCGGCGAAAGCCCACCAGCCCTTCCGGCTGCGGCCCGTGCCTAAGGCTGCTCCTGTTGTCCCTACGCTTGCATATAGTAAGGCCGTACCTACCACTCGACGAACACGCCGTGCGGTACGCGCCTGTGAGCGAATGGGCCCCGTCTCCCTCGCTGCTGCGAGCCGATCCGGCCAGCACGGCGATGCGCGCGCGCACAACGTGCGAGCACCCCGGAATTTGCCCTGACAGAAGAGCCCACTGGCTCTGCGCCGACGAAACGTGCGCACTTGCGCGTGGCGCCCCATCGCCCCTTTCACCTAACGGGAAGTACGTACCTGTACTGTAAATTGTGTAATTGGGACTGTAAAATATGTGACTAGAATGTTAGTATAAAATAAACGTCTTCCCTCCGTACCCTGGGCATATTCCTTTGTCGCCCCTTTCTCCACCTGCCCAACAGAGGCGGTGTTGATTTGGCGCGACGGCGTTTCAGTATCGTGAGCGGGCTCAACTAGCTCGAACCCGCGGTGGTTCCTCGCAGTGTGCATGAATGCCTGCCTTGTGCAAGGCTAGCGTTATGCATATTGTGAGGTAGAGAGACCACAATTTGCTGGTACTTTGTATTGCGCACAGACAAAGAAATGCTTCAACAGGGAAAAAAAAGAGATTGAATTAAGCAAACACTCATGAACTGAATTCAAAATAAAGTGCCACGAAAAAGCGCACGAGCAGGCAAAGAGAAGGCGCACGGGTCACGCGAATCCAGCTGGCAGTGAAAAAAGGAACGACGGGAAAGCAGAACGAAAGAATAAAAAAAGCGAGACAAAGCTTCCTTCTGTGTCGCCCGTATAGCCCATATATCACTCTCCTTAAAGGTCGTGCCGAGCCCTCCCACCGAGCGTCTATTCTGGAGCGTGAAACGAGAGGCGGCAATCACGCTTCTCAAATTTGACTTTCCCACTGGGCTCCACCACTGCGCGAGCGGGCACAAAAGAAACGGGCGCACAATGGGAAGGGGAGGTGTGTACAAGGAGGCCACAATGGACGCGGACCTTATAGAAGGCTGACTAAGCCACGCTTTAGCGAAACCGACACACGCGGACCTTCTTACTCGTCGTGCGCTCGCGGGAGAACGTATACCGCCGGCACGGAGTAAATCGTGCCAGTCAAAACACGCCGATGACACATGCGAATATTCTATTGCCGACGAGGGACGTCAATTTGTCGACGGCTTCGAGCTGTTGGTCGACTAATCGTGCGCTTGAAATGAGGGACGTGGGAAAACGGATGCCCAATGGTTGATTGTGAAATTGAGTACTCCCTTTGGGAACATCTCGTTCGTATTCAAAACTTTTTTTTTAATTGCGTTAGTATGCCATTTGGTATAAAGTCCTAAAGGTACAAGTTGCCACCCGTTTCCCAAGGGAAGTCCAGACGACAGCGGTGGTGGGGCCCCCAAAGCCATCGCTGGACATTGAAGGTTCTCCCAGGATGCTGGCCTGTGCCGCGAAGGTGTCCGAATCTCGCTTCACTCAGGGAAGGGCACGTCCGTAACAGGTGGTTGGTGTCAGCGTCTTCGGCAGGAGCCGTACAGAAGGGGCAGTTGTTGGTGAACGGGGCATGGTATTGCGGGGGCCACGCCCGGGTTACCGCAGGAAAGAGTGCCACCCCAACTCGAAGTCTACGCAGCAGGACCTCCTCCGAGCGAGCGAGCCCAGTGGGAAGGTCTGTTCCACACGGTGGGATGAGAGCGCGTGTGGCGCGATGCAGATCTTCCTTTAGTTGGACAAATTGTTCTTGTGGGTCAGTTGTCAGCAAGGGCAGCGGTCGTGAAAACGACGTAAGGTGACGAAAACTATCCGCCGGAATATGAGTGGTGAGAGCATGACGCCGGATCCACGACGTAGATGGCAAGGGTAGGAGATAGGTTTGAAAACAAAGATGAATAAAAAGATCAGAATTCTGCGTCATTCTCATTGTGACCGCATCTTCGCAGCTGCCCTCTTCAAACTCTTTGTCAGACTCACTATCACATTCGCCTTTCACCCCGTAACAACCATCGCTCAGTTTTTTGTTCGACTTCCCGTTATTTTAGGCTTGTTGTGTTGGTTAACTTAATGATTCAAAAATAGTGCCAAAGTAGGAGGGATAACAATGGAAAAGCATGGTGCTCTGGCTTTTTCATTGTGGTCCCACGTCTCATCAGCCGCAATTCTCATCGTCAAGTTCCTCGTTGAGCTCCTAACCCCGCTTCCCCTCCCACTCACCGTCGCAGTCTTTGTCACGTTCTTCGTTGCGTCGTTACTTCGTACACTCACAAACAACACCGTCCATACATGCCTCGCGCCTTTTCTGATCCGACAATTCTTCGCCATTATGATGGATATAATCGTTGACCCTCTCGTCACATCCCGCTGTTCGCCGTTTCGTCATCCTCATTCTTTCATAATGCCTGACTCCGCGTCTCCCAGCTCTGAGTCTTCCGTACGTTTTTTTTTTTTTCAGCACACTCCTCGCCACATTCCACCATAACTTCGCGATCAGCTTCACCAATAAATAATCTTACTAGTTTCTCTAACGCGTTATATTTTTTTTATTCCGAACAGCCGCGGTGAGAAAATGTCTTATTTCTCAATTGCGTACATGAACTATAAAAATTAGTTTGAAGGTACCAAGAGGAACTAGCGGTTTCCTCTTTAACTAGACCATTAAGTATGGCGTGTAGACTGTAAGTCCATTAAGACATATAATGTTAGTAACAAGCTTTCAATAAAAACAACTTTTTATGCGCAAATAGGGAAACACTTAACTCGAGAGCGAATATAAGCCCATTCTAAGTGAGCCAGCTAAGCTCACCGGCCAACTGAATTAATGAGAACAAAATGAGCTTAAGAGGCTGTACCTCTTGCAACGTTTGCCTATTTTCAGCCGTGTTGCCTCCCGCCGCAGCGATAGAACGACAAAAGCAGCCTGTCACCTACCTTCAACAAAAGACCACCATGCCATGGAAGAATATTGTATGCAAAGTAACCTAACCGTGGCAGACAGCATAAGCGCGGGCACGTCAGCGTCTCTTATTCTGGAGATGGGGCGGCCAAAAAGACATCACGGTCGCAAATTGCACGGTATGAGACAGCAACACAGTACCGGGCACGGCGGAGTGCATTGTGCGCGGCGCGGCACGATGAAAAACAGTTACAATTTCAAAGTAACCATTCCCGCAAAAGTTCACATTTCACACTCCCTTCACGTTCCCGACAATATTCATAGGACAGCGCATTGCTGATTCAGTGAAGACGGGCGCATTTTGCACGCCCGATCAGGTCCTTTGGCGAAGGGCAGTCAGACAGGATCAAAGGATCCAGGCGCGACCAAAGAAACGCGTCGAATCCAATCTACCAGAAAAGTACGCGGCACGCCAGGCACAGCCACGACAGGGCAGCGTAACACACGCGGTATACGACACGGCCAGTTTCAAGCCCGGGTGCCCCGGCACAGAGGCCCGATCGCAGAAGGCAAAAAGGGGGCGCCCAGTGACCGCGAGGGCGAATAAGCACACAGATAGATGAAAGCACACCGAAGCAATCTCTACCGGGTCGCCCGCCACCACCGGCGGCTAATCTGCATCTTTAAGGAAACAAGGTTGGCGCTCCTCTTTTGAAGGCGCAGTCTATAATAAACACCCGTGCCCTGCGCCCCTCCGGTGGGGGGGCTGGCCGGCCGCAGTTCGCCTGCGGCAGAGAGAGACCGCTAGTGTAAGGCGAGCCCTGGAGGCGTTGCCGCACCGGTCACAGAACCCGAGCGGAAAATGTTTCTGTCGTTTCTTGAAAGAGCTCGCGCGCTTCCTACGACGACCTCCGGGGAAAGAAATGTTGCCAGTCTCGTTCCTGAGCCCGCCGGCCGTGTTTGTTTCTTTGTTAGTATTTCCTCGTGTTGGGAGTCCATAGAAAGCATAGGTGTATGCATCTTTGAACCGCTCCGCGTCGGGAGACCATGCAGCTCCACGCGCCCTGCATGTGCGGCATTTGGCGATACAGAATCTCCAAGCGACGGGGCCGCGCCGCCGGTAGCATTGCTGCGTCGAGTCCAGGGAACCGGCGTCCTTTGTGAAACGCGAGACACATGTTGCTCGTCGACGCCCTCTCTTCTGAAAAGAAGAATGGAGCTGGAAGATGTGGCTGGCGTATAGGGAGAAGCCTGCAGTTTGTGCGCGAGTGGGTGCAAGGGTCCACGTCACGTCTCGACCCATAGGTAAGAATGTCTGGCAACTTAGCAGGCAGCAACGCACAAAGCACAGATGCCTGAGTGTGGATGGAAAGGTTCTAACTGGCTCGAAAGCTGGACGGGAGTTGGGGATCATCCGTAAAGGTTGGTGTTCGCTATTAAACTACCTTTAATTCGATAAGTGAGATGTTTGTTTTGTTCGTGTAGGGCTGATATTAACGGAGCACGACAACATGTGCTGGACTTTCACTAAAACCTGATCTCTAGCAAAAAAAAATGGCCGCGTATCTGCTCCTTTCGTTGCAAATGTCGTCAAAAGACGATAGTCTTTATCGACTTTTGCCAAGTAAATGCCTCCCTTCGGTTTCCCGCTCACCTCTCATGTTGTTCCTCTTGCGTCGCGCTCCTCCCAAAGTAAAGACGCCAAAGGTTTGCTTAAATCATTTTAAATTTCCCGCGTTCCACTGCTCCAAACCGGGTGTCCCGATGCCAACGCTGCCGTACGGCGAAGACGCGCATGAATCGAGGCGCCCTACTTCAACGTTTATAGAACCGCTTTTCCCTACTCCACGTGCGTTGCAAGCAGAACGTGTAACCTATCTAGTGGAACCTTTCGTAACTGTTGCCGCTTGATTTCTTAAAATGGCGCCAGAAGCTATAGTGGCGCGGGCGACAGCAGGCGACGGCGGAGTGATTTTTTTTTTCTGCGGTTAATGAAGTATTTAATTTCGCGAACGTCAAGCATGTATGATTGTTTATAAAGGAACACTGCAAATATCACTTCTGTATTAATTTGTTGTATTATATCTGCGTAATGTCTTGTTCTTCTCCAACAATGTTGACAAGTATGAACATTACACCTGACTTAGACGGGTACATTTAGCTGTGACTATATAAGACTATTGCGCAGGCATTGTTTTACTTTGCCCGGGTGGCTGAATCGAGTCACAGACAGACAGACGGACAGACAGACATACAGACAGACCGAAATTTCTGGGCTTAAGTAGCCCAAGAAAGACTATCGTCTTTAAAACGCCTCCATGAGTCCTCTAACAAACCGCAGCTACACGAATGAAGGGCATTTATTGGTCGCCAGTGAAAGTAAACGTTTATGAAAATTTCAGAAAACGCCTCGCACATTTTTCCGTCGACAATGCAGGAGCTACTTTGCAGTACAGAGAGAGAGAGAGAGAGAGAGAGAGAGAGAGAGAGAGAGAGAGAGAGAGAGAGAGAGAGAGAGAGAGAGAGAGAGAGAGAGAGAGAGAAAGAGAGAGAGAGAGAGAGAGAGAGGCTCTTTTTAAAGAAGAAAATGCAGAGACGTTTACCGACATGCGTTAGTCGACATGATGCTCCGCAGGAAAGGGAATTGGAAGAAGATAGTAGATCAGTCAGAAAAAAAGTGGCAGAAGAAAGGCGGAAGAATAAAAGATGGCGCCCTGTGTAATGCCACTGAATATAACGTAAACTGTCTGCACTAAGGGAGCCTATAATGTCGTTGCGACGCCGATATCCTCAAAGTAGTCGCCAAGCGCCACGCCTTGTACCAAGCGCCGTAGCATCCCGACTAAACTCCGTCGAACATTTCGCGGAATTCACTGGTAACATCTATAGGCAGAGCAAAATTAGGTCCCACCGCAAAGAATAGAAAAAAAAAACAGCTAAAAGCATAGCGCTGACGTTTAGCGCAGCACGCTTATTAACCAAAAGGAAGACGCCCGCGCAGTCTAGGGCCCGTCCTGCCAACCAGGCCGGGACACAATCGGTCGGAACGGAAGTGGACGGCAGACGCAGGCTACACGCACACACGCCACGGATAGAGGAGGAAGCAGCGGCGACTTACCAAGCTGGGCGAAAATGCAACAATCGAGGTGGACGGTGCAGTCAGACGACAGAAAGAAATAAAACTGTCCCGGCTGATAACGAAGTGGGCGAAGGGGACACAGGGGGGCGCATTCACAGAGGCGTTGACGGGCCGGCTTTGTTGTTTGTTCAAAGTGCCGAATTCGACGCCCGGGCCAATTCGTCCCCGCAGCTCTCGGCACCCTGGTGTCTAGCTGCGGCTTGGGGGACGAGGATGTAGGGGGAGACCGCTTTCCGCATTGTGCCCCTGCGCGCATTATCGGGGGGTTGGCCGTCCGTCCACCTGGCAGAAAATTTGATAGCGCGAAGCATTTTGTGTAATGCTTCTTCGCCCACCCGCTCGCGGGACGGCGGCGACAGCAGCCAGAGAAACGGGGGGAGATCCGCGTCGGCCTCTTTGTTGGTGGCGGCGGCTTGGCTCGGCTAGGCTAGACTTGGATCCGCGCCCTATTGTGCGACTCCGAGCTGCCGGGAGGTAGGGAGTGGGACCCGATCCGAACGGGGTACAACACCGACGCCGTGTAAGCCCAGAGAGGCGAGAAGGGGCGCAACAAGGGGCTGGGGTCCCGGCAGCAGCGGTGGACCTCGGCGGTGTTGGTCACAGCAGCAGAGAGATGCCGAAAAGTTAGACTGACGTACAAGCGGAAACTGTCGCGGTACGGCCGTGTCGTGCGCGTCATATAGAGCTTGTGGTACTGGCTACTGGATTTTAGCGTTCTTTTTTCACCTCACACGCACTGATTTGCGGTTTATAGATTTGTTTTGGATTTTTCAGCCTTGAGCAACGGCGAAGCTGGGGATAAGCGACGAGCCTAGGAGTTTACAATTGTGTGTACAATAAAGGGACTTCTCCGAAATTGGGATTTAGAGAGCTATGAACCCCAATATTAAAGGTCAATTCAGAATGTGTTTACAAATGCTTTTTTGTATAGCCGGCACGGGAAATATGCGATCACTCATCTAGAATTATTTTTAACGCAAAAGGTTTACTTGCCCTCTTTTACTTGCCCTCTCCTGCCCTTAAGCCATACTTGTCCACAAGTATGGCTTATCATCTTGAAAAACAGCACTCAGAAATCACCCTTTGCTTCTGAATATTTCTGCAATGCTAGCGCAAGGTAAGAAAGAAATAGCATCTAAGCCACCACATCCAAGTTCCGATCACCGGTGACGCCTACTGTACTATCAGGCCATGCAGCCTGGATTAACTAGTAAGGGTGTTAAGGATAGCCTTAACAGGGCCTCCTGCCTGACGTGGGTGACACTTGCCAGTGGAATCATAAAGACTGTCCGCAGTTTTTAGCAAACCCAAATTGCCAGCGAGGCGGGAACTGGTGTCGAGGTTACAGAGTATCGGCACTCTTTTCTCCCATTGTTCTGTACCACTGAGCAATATCTGAACTGGAACTGTGAACTGGAATTGAGAAATTATAACTGACACACTGATCTACACATTTTTCATGCGATGTGAAAGCAGATGAGGAAACAAATCCAACGTTTATTGGCAACGATTAACCATGGGAATATTTCATTATGATTGGTATCAGCTGCTAT
This sequence comes from Haemaphysalis longicornis, assembly GCF_048455015.1. Taxonomy (NCBI): domain Eukaryota; kingdom Metazoa; phylum Arthropoda; class Arachnida; order Ixodida; family Ixodidae; genus Haemaphysalis; species Haemaphysalis longicornis. Next base: position 41,734,445 of record NW_027526460.1, read on the forward strand.
GAAAGTATTTGTGATCATCGTAAACTAGTGAAGAAAGAGGTTTTCTGGTCGTCTGCTACAGTGTTCGGCTACTCCCTACCGTAAATCCAAAACGTGCGTTTCGGTCTGCATTCCCCCGGTGGCGCCGTCGTTCCAAGATCAGCTTGCGCTGACTCGCACGTCCAAATAAGCCACCATTTTCCCATAGGCGAGAATAGTTTTTATTTATTTTCAGAATAAACAAGTAAGTACCATCGTTGTTCCCGGTTTCAAACAAAATAGACTGCAAAATTCGACCTTCGTGTGAAGTTTGAGCGCGAACAGATCGGTGGTTGGTTCAGGAAATTTTTTTTAAGTGTTCCAATTATCGTCGCACCACCCTGTATGTAATACCCTTTTACGAGGGCCTTTAGGGGTATTATGAGTAAATAAATAAATAATGAATATTGTCCGTAACAGAAAGCGGAAAGCAAGGGAGGAGGTGACGTATGGACGGCTACGTCGTCCACACATCATAGCAGGATACATATTATAATTTGAAATGAAGGAGAAAGAGGACGAAGAAGAAATAGAACTGTTCACGCACCATTCATCCTCGAGAATGTTATTTAATGAAATGAAACAAATTGAATTACATTGCACTGTCGACCCCTTCCACGTCCACAACTCCAATCAGGCTGCGGAATGCTGAATTTGGGGAAGTGGCAGTGTCCATAGAATGGTGAAATTATTCACGTACCACGACGTAGCTGATGTAGTTTGTCCCATAAAAGCAATCACATGCGATATTCAAGTTTATTCCTGGCGCTGCTATGCCCTCCACTAAAATTCGCTTGGAAACGTTTCCTCCCCCGTATTAAAGACACTCTAAAGTGTAAATGCAAATTGTCCTTTATAGATAGATTAGAGTATAGTGAATACATATATAGTGTTCCCAGCAGCTCCTCTCGGCACTTTGTGACGTGGCTCTTACCACATACGAAAGAAAGAATACAGGGAAAACCTGAGCTCTATTTTTCAGCAAAGGAGGCGTCATTGGCAGTCGAACAAAATCCAGGAGAGTTAAGAAACGCGTACTCTCTAAGTTAAAGCAAAAAAAAAATTAAGCATTTAGTATCCCTTTAATGAACTAGCACTTACGAAAAGTGACCGACTAGCGCGCTAGCCCATGAACTGAAAACAGGCTTTTACTCACCATTCAGGCGAGTAAAGCTAGCGCGAAATCGACAACAAACGTACGTAATAGGGTCACAGTGCACAACAAGAAAGAGCGACGAGACAGAGTGGCGGCGACGGAGGCCGTTATCCTAAACGGCTTCCGGAAGCCAGCAACTAAGGAGCGATCGGAAACGCGTCCGTCACGATACGACCCCCGCAATCATGGCCGCCGTTAAGGGTCAAGGCGACCTCCGCCCCTCACAGCCGCAGGAGACTTCGCAAGAGGCCCACATTTATCTTCCCGCCCGTGCCCCCTTACGGCCAGCCTGCAAACTGGCCCGCTCTCAAACGGACACACACGGAGCCGCGGCGACAGAGCCCACTGCCGACCTTCTTAAGATTCCACGCACAGAGAAAGCTCATCGGCAGTCAGGCGACGCGGAAGGCTCAACAACGTTAATAAAGGCACTGCCTCCTTCCCATCTCTCCCTCCTCTCTCTCTCTCTCGTTCAGGCTCAACAGGAGTGTGTGGTTCTCGGGTAGAAAGCGAGGCTGAAAGGAGAAACAAGCCATTTTGTGAATGGCCGAGAGCGCGCCCGTTGTGCCCGCACGCTGGGGCACTGCTAAGATTGGAAGCGTCGTTAGAGCCGCGTCGGCCCGTAACAGCTAGCCACGTCCGCCATTTGCATAGCTGATCGCGGCGAAAGCGGCCCGTCAGAGAATCGGCGCTGCTGTGCCTCTCTTTAGATAGGCAGCCATGCAAACAGGCCTCCCGAACCGGGCTCACCGAGAATAGCGAACTGCGAGGCGCAGAACTGCGGTCTGCGAGAAACAATGCTGGAGTGAAACGAACCTTTATGGCCACGCAAGGGGTTGCCGACCTTGCGACGCGGCCGGCCCGGCTATGGCTGTGTGGCGGTTTCTCTGATCTGCCCCTGCAATCTCCTGGCCTGGCTCTGTCTTTCAAGGCGAACAGGAGTACACCGTTAATCTAGCGGCATACTCCGAGAGATTACTATCCACCAACAAGGCCGGCGTGTATACAGTTTTAACTGTCGTAAATAAGGCATATCTTTTTTCTACTAAGCAGGCATGGACGACGACTGTTTTTTGTCTCTATTAGGTTCGCTAAAGAATGCGAGGTCACTTGCGTCAAACAATGCTTGTACGGCACGCCCTGCTCTAAATCTAGAAGTTGACGTTTTCCCGCCAAAAAGCTGGACGGGAACAAGAATGACATCAAGAATTAAATAAAGACTCTGAGTGGAGGTCCATGCGTATAATGGGATCGTTGGTTGTGTGAGAGAAATTCCGATAACGGGTCAGCGTTGGTAAGGGAGTGGCGCTGAGGACGGTTTAACATGTGACGGCGGGAGCATACCATTTGCGTTGTGTTTTTGGTGTATAACTACCATTGGCCAAGTGTGGTCAGGTTTTCGAGACAGAGTGTCTTGCTTGTAACGATGTAAAAGAACTTTACGCGATCATCCCGCTTTGTACTTTCCAAGACATGATCACTCAGCGCCACAAATACGTGTAGCGTTTCCCTTGGCATCCTGTAGAAATTCGACGCAAAATTCTACCCCCCCTCCCCCTTTTCCACTGTTTCTGAACAAGCCATTCACACTTACTGCTTAACGCTTGCGTCGTTTTGCGCGGGCACTATAACCGCGTTTGTTAGGAAATTTCGCAAACATAAGCAAAACAGCCGTTACCAGCACGAAGTACCGCAACAAGGTTAAGGAAATGCGCAATTTTCAGCCACACCGCCCCTCTTGGGGACACGCAGAGGACGCGACGAAAGGCCATAGGGGTCGCCACAAGAGTGGGCGAGGGAAGGGAGGACGAATTAATGAAGGAAGGGGTGCGAGCCCTCGTGGCTATTAGGGCAGCACTAAAAGACCGCACGCGCAGATAGGCTAGCTCCCCTGCGACCCGTCCCGCGCGTGGAATCCCCGCTGTCCCCCGTTATCGTAACGGGACGGCCGGGTCACGTGGAACGATGGGCGCGAACACCGGGGTCGTGGCCAGATGGTCGCTGGCGCGGCGACGCTACAAGCGAACGCGCGGACTTGGAGGGGGGACTTGGTGACCGAATGAAGCGCCGCGGAGCGGGCACGTCTCGCACTACACCACCGGACTGCTCAAACGGGCTGCGTTAACTTCTTCGTGTCCCGGAAAGCTGTTGTCTGTTGGGCGGCTCATCCAAAAACAAAACAAAAAGAGACATGAAAATAGAGAGAGAGAAAGAGAGGGCGAATGCATATAAGCGAGAAATCTGCAATAAATTAGCTTTGGCTCTAGGTAGAAAGGGAGGAGGGGGAGGCTGTTACCACCGGTGGAGGAGGGGGGCGAAAAGCGTTTCCTTTTGCCTATAGCGATTACTTATTCCCACTTTCCTCACTTCCTTCCCATTTCCCAGCAGCATTTAACTTATTTTCAAGGGTGAGAACTCGCTTCCATGTGTTTTTGTTGTCTTCCTTTCCTTTCGAGGTATCCGCGGAGTAGTGCCCTGCGCTCACCCCGCATTAGGCAACGTAGCAAGAGTGTGACACGTGTCACTGTGCGAATGAGAGCTGAGCTGTGCAGTGAAGTCGACCCACCAGAGCATGTGTGCAGCGAGGGATCAGGGGAGGCGCGGATTTGCGCGGTGGAGCTGTCCCTCGAATGAGGCCCATATGGCGCGGGTGAAGCTCGTAGAACGTATTCGTACACCACGCGTAGAGATTTGAGCTGATTAGATCAGTCTGGAATATGAAGTGTGGAGAAGCGCACCTACAGGCGACATAACTTGTTTTAAAGGGACCCTGCAACACTTCGATAAGCGCTCTCACTCTTTTCTTCGCGTCTGGAACCACTGCGAAAGCTACAGTTATCGCCAGCACGGAGCGGCACTGCGCGATTTGTTCGTCGCCCAGATATGCCTTCGGTTTCCCTTTGTTCTTGTGGCTTTATTTTTGAAGTTGCTATCGAGAAGCGTTCATTGCTGCAACTGAAAGAAAACCAGCCAACAGCCGCTACATGGCCTTAGTGACGCAATTCGAGCCGTCGAAGAACGTCACGACCGGGAAAGAGAGGATTATTTTTTTAGCGAGTTTACAAGTTATCTGATGGGCATAGAGCAGTAATTTTTGGCTGAGGTACTTTGCTACCCCCTAATCTAAGTAATGGGTGTGTTGGTTGACGACCTTCTGCAAGCATTTAACTTTATAAAAAAGTTGAAAAAGTGTTGCAGGGTCCCTTTAATGGCTAGATGCAAAATGTCACTGAAAGAACGCTCAACATTACACTAGGCAGGGTTGATTTGTACAAGTTTCTTGCAAGAGAGAAGCGATATAGTGGGAAGATTTATGCAGAGAGAAAATGCAAGAAGCCCGGACTGTGTGGCTTTTTTTCCAAAGGCTTTTCAAGTTTTGTGCGTGTTTGTGCATGTGCAGGTTTTGTGCATGTTTGGACCCGGACCCATAACTCCCATGTAAATATATACGGTGTTGAACACCAATTATTGGTGACCCCCAGCCAAGCATAGTCTCTGTTAATTTTCCATCACACACGTCGACACATGCATCATACGCGTTCCATCACGCAGCTAATCGACACGGAAACTTCGTGATTACGCGCAAAATTGTGGCACTGAACCTCATCATCAACGACACTGGATATTAAATTAAGTTAGCAAAATGCGCTAAAAATTTGGTTCACTTTATTTCCAGCTTCACAATTATGTCGTCATCATCATCATCATCGTCATCACCAGCCTATCTACGCCCACTGCAGGGCAAAGGTCTCTCCCATTAATCTCCAATTACCCCGGTCCTGTGCTAACTGCGACCAATTTATCCCCGCAAACTTCTTGATCTCATCTGCCCATCTAAGTTTCTGCCGCCCCCTGCAACGCTTGCCTACTCTAGGGATGCACTCTGTTACCTTTAATGACCAACGATTATCCTGTCTTCGCATTATATGCGATGCCCACGTCCATTTCTTCTTTTTAATTTCTACTAGTATGTCCTTAACACGCGTTTGTTCCCTGGCCCACTCCGCTCTCTTCTTGTCCTTTAATGTTACACCTATATTCTTCCGTTCCATTGCTCGCTGAGTCGCCGTCAATTAAAGTTGAACCCTCCTAGTGGGCCTCCACGCTTCTGCCCCGTGGGAGAGCACCGGTAGTCATAGTTATTCAAGTGAGGACCCGTCTTCTACGCAATCCCTACATCTAAAATAATTTCATCTGCACAGTGGGCCAAGCCTCGTAGCATGTCGACAGATAGGGGCATCTCTCTGTCCGTCCGTCCGTCTGTCGCAGACTTGCCCCCCATAAGGATCAGAGGAAAAAACAGAAGCAGCTGTCCAAACAGCTGGCAAAAGTGACCACACCACGCAGCCCGACCGATCGTAGCCGGGAGCATCACTTCATCGCGTGCTGCGCTTACTTACATCCCGACGATCGCGCGCCAGGCGCGCACGCAGAGGGGGGCCGGCTCTCTTGAGATGTTATCGAAACCTCTCCGCGCCATCCATTTGTACACACCTGATCGACAGCGCCGCGTGAATCGCCGTCAGCTCGTACGCGTACAATCTCGACGCTCGCGTCACGCCACGCACCGAGTGGTCGGCGGCAAGCTCCCGTCGGCGCGCTCACAAAATGTTTCCTTCGATCGGCAGCGCTCGTCATTAACATTGCATCAAGAACACGCGCGTACAAGTTTTCGACGGCGGCGAACAAAAAAAAAAAAAAAAACTGCACGAGAGGGACGCAAAAAGAGATAAAGCGTGGTTTGAGAGTCATATAATTACAGAAACTGGTGATGGTGGCAGCGTTGTGTGGTATTGATTTTGTGCGCTGAAAGTGAACGCCGAATGCCCAGGTGGTCAGAGATATGCAAAGCAGCTTTCGGCGGTGGGCCGCCTCGGCTTAAGAGCACATGGAGTCACAAACAAACCGGCTGAGACGGAGTTGTGTGTGTGGGGGGGGGGGGGGGGGGGGGGGGGGGAGGGAGAGACAGGCATTGAGTGAGAGAGGTAGAAACAAAGCGAAGATGCAAACCGCAAGGCGAGAAGGGAGCGGAGCTCCAGCCTTTGAGCACCCGCTTATTTATCGTATGTTTCGCAGGCCTGCCGGCCGCGACGCGACGAGACTGTTCTCCGCACTAGTTTTGTAAATACACGTGCCCGGAGATACGTCGACGCCGCCGGTCGTGCTCGAAAAAAAAAATATGCTAATGGGTGTTGGTTGTTTCTAGCCTCGCTTTGCCCGACTCGTCGAAGAATAGAAACTCAGCGCGGGGATATCAAAGTGAAGAGAACTTACAAGACAACAAAACCAAAACGCTTAGGTCATTTTCTTTTATATACGATATACGGTAAATATACGGTACGATATCTATGAACAAAACGCGCACACGCGATGTTTGCTCGGAGCTAATTTGCATGCAGGCAGCCCGCGATTTCGTTAGTTACCTTTTGTTTTGTTTTGTCAGAGGCATGTTGGTAACGAGACATTAATGTTGGGTGCCCTTCGGAGCAACACCCAGAAAACTGCTGAATGCACGCGTGTCCAGGTGTTAATTATGGCTGGGCGCCGAAATGGCGAAATGGTATTGAGGAACGAAATGGTATACTACCATCTGCTGGCGAGCAAATTGTGCATCGTGCTGCCGATAGTTATAGCTTCCGCAGTACTTCCAAGCACGAATGAAAGAGATAAAGCGTTTACTTTAATTTCGTATGTCCCCAAGAGTCACTGCGGTATGTCGCAACGTCAAAATAGCAATATTAAACTGCAATGAGGATTGGTTTCCGACATTACGTTTACGTAAAGACATAATTATGCTGGAGGCAAACATGTAATACTGCTAAAATAAAAAAAACATTTTTTACGTGGTTCTCACCCAAGGAAGTATCACGCACGTACAGAAACCGGGCCTTGTGTAAACGAAAATTACGGCCGAGTCTGCAACCATAAAATTTCACATTTAATATCCAAAGATCACGCGAAAATCTCTGTGATTTCGCGCCCCACATGCACGCCTGAAGTGGCGTGGCCACCGTTTGATAAAAAGAGTTTCAGAGGATCCCTAAGCTCATTCTGACGAGGTGGGAAGGCGAAAGCTTTTCTTTTCGTCGACGAATCTTCCTCCGATGACGACGGTAAGCCTACAAAACCTCGACATCGAACTTGCTGCAGGTAATTGTTGCAGGATCACTATCCATGGCGATACGGCACTGCCTCGACAGAAGCTGAAGGATAACTGATACGTCGAGCGGGTCTTCTGAACTACTCACTTTTTTTTTTGTTTTTTTGTTTTTCTAATGCAGGCGCTATGGAAGGCGTCGCAGCCAATACGAATCGAGAAAAAGCAAGCACGCGTAATCTTTTTATTAAAAAAACATTGCAAATAATACTCATGTATTGATTTTCTGCCTTATATTTGCGTAATGTGTTGTTCTCGTTAAACAATGTTGACAAGAATGAACATTGAAGCCGGACTTAGACGTCTAGATTTGGCTGTGGGTATATGAGACTATTGCGCAGGTTGTTTCACTTTGGCTGGGTGGCTGAATCAAGTCACAGACAGACAGACCGACCAAAATTTCTGCGTTTAAGTAGCCCAAGAAAGACTATCATATTTAAAAACGGATCAGTGACGATGCCGCCGTCGCATGGCCTGGTATAGCTTGCACCGAACGCTACAGTCGTCCGCACCGCGGTTTATGAGGATCACATGGTGGGCCGCGAGCGAAGGCGTCGCGGTAAGGGCGCGTCCTTCGACGCTCCACAGAGGATGACGCCCCGACAGAGTGCTACACCTCTAACGAGGTAGCTGCACCCGCGTCTGCGGACGGCAACGACGCCGTGACTCGCGTGTAGCCGAGGGCGTGGTCAGAGCGGCGTGACGCCCGTCACGCTCCGAGGCCTGCGCCGCGACGCGCTGGGGACGTTATTAGTAGCGGGTCGACCCGGGCATCGGTTAGCTGCGGTTCGCGGTGTCCACAGGGCACGTCGAGAAGTGAACCGCTGCCACCTTGATAAAACTGCTTTTTTCTACGTTCAACTTCGTCTTCACATTGCGTGTTCCATCTGCCTATCGGTTAACTTGAGGGCTCCTTGACGATGACGTTTTATTCAATCTCGAGCGCTGTTCTAAACCACCTAGTATGCGGTGTTACAACTCCAAGTTCGGCTCGAACTCCAGGCCTTCTCAATGACGTCGGCTGTGAAAAGGCAAGGCGTTGTTTTACACACCCTCTTTTCAGCCCCGTGTACTCTCTTGATCCCCGCCCTTGCCCTCCCGCTAGCTCACCCGAGGACACGGCAGCGTCGCATCGCCAGTGGTGCGAGGTATACGTCGTGGTGCCCGGATTTAAAAGGATGACATCGCCGGCGCGCAGCCATGCGGTTCAGTGATCAACACCTTCTAGGTGAGATGAGGGCGTGCGTGCGGCGTTTTCACCCCAGTAATTTTCCTTCCTTTTTTAGAAGTTTCGCAACCTCGTTTTAAGCTTTCTGAAGTTTTTTGTCGACTACTTTGAGGTCCCTGAAGCCCGTCATAGGTAGTACTGCTGTCTCGCGTCTAGCGGGCCTTTTCATCGGGGGGGTGTTGGAAGCAATGCTTGACGCTCCGCAGCGACCCGTGGTTAGTCCTGCAGGCCGTGGCGGTGCTTGGCCCCAGAGGCGGGGCCCGCTGTCCGCCCGGGGTCTAGCCAATGGGAATGAAGCGCTGGCCGGCCGCGGGACAGGTTGACGCACGTTCGGCCCGCGCGTGGACATTATCTGTCGCGCGCGCACTCGTCTGTCTGTCTGTCTGTACGCGGGCGGGTTTGCGGATTCGGTACTTCTATTATACAGCCGGAAGCAGGAGCCTCTACGCTGTAGAGTCGCGCGGACGGATTAAGTTGTTTTATGGACTGTTTCGGTGTTTTCCCGTGAGGCCACCGTGTAGATACAGTTGTTCCTTTGGACGTCGCCGCTTAAAGCAACAACTCCCCCCTTCCTTCTTTCCTAGATGCTTTACGCGTGACTGTTTCAAAGCACACGTTTATACTCAATAAACGCACTTAGCGAGAATGAATGACTTTGACGTTGTTGAGGAAAATAAAGCGAGGGGGAGCGTGTCTGCCGGTGCATCTGATACAAAAACATGAACTTTAAAGAGAAGAAAAAATAGCTGTCAGGACAAATGCGGCAGTATTAGTTATGAACACAATACGAATGTCCCCGGTGGGTTGATTAGTTGCTGAGGCGCAAAATATGTGCATTCCATAAGTCCCAAATCTAGAGTTCATTACTGCTCGAATATTTGCTACGAATGCACCCAAAGTGTAGAGCTGAAAATGGTGAGTGATAGAATCAATGTTTGCAGACATGGATGGCCACCTACTGTTCATAATTTTGGAAGATACGGACAGGCGGGAAATTTAAAAAAAGTACGGATGGTTTGGCTGTGCGAAACACGCAATATCGTGCGAAAGCTCGTTTTTGTAAAGGAAAGTTTCTGTAAAGGAAAGTTTGACAACCAGCTAAATGCAGCCATACGGCTACAAAGGAAAGCTATACAGCTTTCTCGGAAACTTCGCAGTTGAAGAAAAATTCGTCCTGGTCCAGGATGCGAACCCGGGACCACTGCTTAACCAGAGCAGTCACTCTACCAACTGAGCTAAGCAGGAGGCTAGTCGTTTTCTTGAACTGAAAGCTCGTTTTCTTGGACTGAATTAGCTATTGGCTTCTACGATACTCGCTGGGCCGTTGTTTTACCAGTTGCTAATTGAAAGGTTTGCAATAGCGATGTCGTTTGAGCGTCGGCATATGTCATATGTGGATATGTGGATATGGGCCTGAGCTCAGACCTTCATAGAAATGATGGGTATACCGTTTTCGGTCAATCTCGCGCGTGCGGATGACTGGTTGGCGCGATGGCTCTATTCTCTCAAGATTTCTTCTGACACCACCACCACCACCACCATTTCAAATGACAATCCCGACGATTCGCCTTCATAGTTATTTCACACCCACCGCGGTGGCTCAGTGGCTAAGGCGTTGCGCTGCTGAGCACGAGGTCGCGGGTTCGATTCCCGGCTGCGGCGGCCGCTTTTCTGATGGAGGCGAAAAGCAAAAACGACCGTGTGTACGAGATTTCGGCGCACGATAAAGATCCCCAGGTGGTCAAAATTAATCCGGAGCCCTCCACTACGGCGCGCCTCATCGCCTGCGTTGCGTCGGCGCGTTAAACCCCGCAATCAGATCAGATCTATTTCACACATATGCAAGAGAGTGGTGCTGCGCACAAGGGCAGCGTCCGTATACCAACATGCGCTGAGCAGACATCAAGCTCGACGGTTCGCTCCCACACAACCAACCGGCGCGGTGTAGTTGGTAAGGCGTCGACCTGGCGACCTGGACGATTGAACTTTGACGTCGGCAGTGGCAGGGCTTTGTTATTTCGACTGTGTGAGAATAGGCTTCATACAGGCAAAGGCGAAATCCAGTTTGGTAACCTGTACGAGCGCTTTCGCGCTGAAATAGGGGTTATGTTTAACGCGCTTCAGTTGAATCTGGGTAATGACGCTATACGGGATCATTTAGAAGTAATTTAGATATGACTAGGGCCTTCTTAGTGTACAAAGCCCCACGTAAGGATGCATTCTCAGTTCCCCGCAACATTTAGTCGAAATTGCGGCCTTGGCCGGGTTTCGTAGCAGTATCTTCGCACGTATAGCTGCACAGCTTGTTAGCATAGCACCGGGGTACCTAAAACGGTGCATCAGTGGGTCAGGTGTTGTTTATTCGTGGCAATGGCGGCCACTTTCCTGGTGGAAGGGCGAAGCACAAAGACTCCCGTGTGTCGAGATTTCGGAGTACGCGAACCCTCTCCGGATGTTCTTAATTAATTCGGAGTCCCATGCGCTTCATAGCCCAAGTGTATGCTTCGTCTCGTTTACGAGCCATTTTTGGATCACGAAAACGTCATGGTCATGTCAAGTCATTAGAAACGACTACAAAAACACAGAAAAAAGTAGTCAAATATTTTCGTTAGTATCATATCACGCACTTTGTTTTTATTGTTGATACCTGAATATCTCAGTCAGTTCGCCAAAAATAAATAAATATAAAATTCCGCACCTGGAATGAAGGCAGTCATAAAAATATGAAGAAACCTAAGCACGTGTTATGTGTTCTGAAGCAGTTTCCATGATTCAGGACGCCATGCTTCCACCTTGCTTTGTCGTGTGGCGTTCTATAGGTGATATATTGATTAGTTTAGCAGTCAATTTCTTCGCTTGGCAACACTGAAATGGCCACGGACATGACACGGTTTTTTGCCACTGCGGCCGCACGCCGAAAAAAAATATGACACCGGCGTGCGTCGTCTGCTTCGTTTCAACCCGATTCTCAACGGTGCTGCCAACCGAGTTGTTATTATTCGCACTCACATTGGAGTCGAGGCATTACTTTGTGTTCGGCGGGCTAGAGCTTGGAATGTCCTACCCATATCATGCGCTTAGCACGGACAAGTACTGCCATCCCGCGGAGCCCGACGTAACCAGTGACGGCGCACTCCCCCGGTTGCCTGCATGTGTGCATCGCTATTGAATACAGGCTATACGTTATCATGCCGCTTGAAACTCTGCTTTGTGATCCTCCTGAACGCTTTCTAATGGCTCCGAACTGCCTCGTACGCGTTGCGCCGCCGCTCGCCGGGTAATGGGAGAGTTGACGACGATGATGAATTCCGTTGCTCGTTTTTCCGACAGCCCCTTCACTGGAGGGAACAATCATCTATCATTACCGCCGTATTTAAAGGGACACTGAAGTGAATTTGTCAAGCTCCCGTTTTTGCTTGCACTGCGTAGACTGGCTCAAATTAGCACACTTTTCATCGTTTATCCGGTTCACAAATCGGTAATTATTTTACAAAGCGCGAAAGAAGAAAAACTACCATGCGCGGTTTGCGGCGGCCGCACCAACTAAAGCTGTGACGTTAGGAGGAGCCGCACCGTGATTGGACGATGCCTAAGGTGAGCAACCAAACAAGTTTCGGTTTCGGTTCTGTAAAACACAACCGGTGGCGTTGTTGGATGGGCATTCTCAATAACTCAGTAATCATCGTACCGCGCTTCTGCCATGTTGTCACCTGTAAAAATGCATAAAGATAAGCCTCCCAGGACGGCTTGGAATCGTAGCATTCACTAGTCGAGGCCTACCGCAGTGCATGGACGCCCTCCGCGTACCCGCAGACGCCCAAATGTCATGCGCTTTTCCCCCATATTTGGAGCTTGCCTCACTCATGCCTGTACCGTAAAAAGCGTGTTCGCACCAGGCCAAGGGTCTGTTCATTCTGGCCTGTGCCCACTGCCCGCAAGCAGTCGGTGCTTATGGCAACAGCACGCCAACGAGAACTCGCTAGCGCGCCAGTGCCAGCCGGCGCGCGTTCTGTGAACTAGTTCGTGGAGCCATGAACGTTGCGGCCCCCAAAAAAGGTGAACTCAATGTAGAAAACATCGGCAGAAAACGAAAAAGTTAACTTACAAAAAAAAAAAAGCACGCACCCGCGGGGACTCGAACTCGTGACTTGCAAAACACTTGCGGCAACATACCTAGCGCGTCAGAGCACTCGGCCACGGAACGGGCTCTTGTGACCTTGGTAATATAAGGTATATATTGTACAACAAGTTTACACTTTTATTTAGTTTTGGCATTTCAAGCAGCTTAGTTGACTATTTGTTGTATTGCGCTCGTGCAGTAAGCGTCGCCCGAGTTTCCACAATAGCTCAGGTCTAGCAATTGCATTTCGTAGACGGAAAAGCGTTCGCAGATGCGAGTCGTGCTGCTGACCGCTGTGCTTGTTCGCCCAGCGCAAAAAAAGTGCTTCCCGCACCCTATTTTTACGCTGTACGGTAAAAATATCAGTTGATTTTATTTCCTTAGTACCTATATGACTTCGCTGACTCTTCTCCCGCCTTCAAGAGGCCTTATATTTTCCTACTGGCGTACCAGTCGGCGAAGCGTCGCATGTGCGCTTGTGCAGCGCTTGTGTGAAGCGACCTTGACTTGGAGCTAGATACAGTGTACAAACTAACCAAGTAAAGAAAGGCCCATTCTTCCATTCACAAACGTGTCCTGGCGTCGTTTCAACTGAGCGAACGAATTGCGACGACCCGTCGGCGGCCGGCGGACGAAACGCTGGGCCGACTGACTCTGTCTGAAGGCCGGGGAGCCGTGCAGTATCGCAGCCAATTGCGAGCTCGGCTCCTCTCGACGTCACACGAAAACGCCGCAGAAAATGGGCGAGCGTAAAGAGAGGAGGACAGCATTTTCGAATTAATTTTGCTACTAAATAAAATCGCGTAAACGCGCACAGAGTGGTCGTAACATGGCCTGGGGACTCCGGACTACAATTTGCGCAAGTAATCCCGCAATGTTTACATATCACTTCAGTGTCCCTTTAAGCTCGCGCTGTTGAACGCCTTGTTGTATGGAACACTTTCGAGGGAGTGGTTTGTCTATTTTCTTATTACGGTAGCCGATGCCGGACGCCAAGATTTCCGCTCAAGCTCGTACGAGAATTTTCACGAGTGGGGTAGAACCCAATTTACACTAAGCTTGAAAGACCATTCTTTACCGCCCTAAGGCGGTGGCGTCCGCTGTCTGAAGAAAACTCCTGTGTGGTTTTCACGGAGGCCTTCTTTCTTCAACTCGGCTACTCCTCCCTTCCCCTCCTTCCCCTCTTTCCCCCACCCCAATTTTTATCGAGTAATAAATGACTCCTGCCCTTGATTAATAAAGGACTACAACAGTAGCTCAAGCTCGCGTCGTGGAACGTCACGTGCTGTAGAACGCCTCGTGCTATGGAAAACCTCCGAGGGACCCGTTTTTTTTTAAAGGAGCCATGAAGACAAAATACAAGTTGGGTTTATTAGAAAGACTGTTTAGTCCCGATAACAATGATACCAATATCATCGGAATCTTCGAACAAATAACGGAGATATCAAAGAAAACGTGTGAAGCAGTCGCGACCCCCTAGCCAATTTCCCGCAACTTTTCTATGACGTCACGGAACCTTGTTTGTGCGATTGGCGGCCGCCTAACTGACCTATAGCGACGACACATGACTGGACGTCTGTAATGGGGCCTCTAGTTCCATTTGACCGCATCAGTTGAATGCTAACGTGCAGTTAACGCACTGAAAATTATGTTTTATTGTCGGCCCGTATAACGTCATTCTTGCTCATAACACGTCGCTGTGGCGCAAAATTTGAAAGTTTTTAAATACTTCTTGCTTTTTTTTCGTTAAAAAAACATCTTTTGTGGCTTTAATGGAGCTGAGTGAGATACTGAATCCTAGTTCTTTCAAATTAAACAAAGTTGTATTTTCTCTTCATGGCTCCTTTAAGGACGATAGTCTTTCTTGGGCTACTTAAACCCAGAAATTTTAGTCTGTCTGTCTGTAACTCGATTCAGCCACCCGGCCAAAGTAAAATGCTTACTGCGCAATAGTCTTATATACTCCCAGCCAAATGTAAACGTCTAAGTTTATATGTTCATACTTGTCAACTTTGTTGAACAAGAACAAGACATTACGCAAATATAAGACAGGAAATTAGTACACAAGGGATATTTACAGTGTTCCTTTATTAAAAATTCCTGGATGCTTGCTTTTTCGATAGGAAATGATATTCTACATCTACTGCAGAACAACGCGTACCACCTGCTGTTGCCCGCGCCACCTCCGGGCGGCTGATGAGAAATCACGCGGCAACCGCAAAGAAAGGTTCCACTAGCTAGGTTTCACGTTCTGCTTGGAACGCACGTGGAGCACGGCAACGCGGTTCTATAAACCTTGAAGTCGGCCGCCTCGATTCACGCGCGTCTCCGCCGTAATGCAGCGCTGCCACCGAGGAACCCCGCCTGTAGCAGTAGAACGCGATAAATTCAAATCGCCTTGAGCAAACATTTAGTGTGTTTACCTTGGGATGAGCGCGACGGAACAGGAACGGCATGAGAAGCGAGCGGGAAAGTGAAGGGGGGCATTTCCTTGGCAAATTTCTACAAAGACAATCGTCTTTTTGAGGACATTTGCAACAAAAGGAGCAGATACGCGGCCAATTTTGTTACCGGCTGTGGACGCTGGATCTTTCGTGACATGGGCGTTTAACGATGTTTCGCCTTAATAAGATAAATTTGCAGAAGGTCCAAATTGCCGACCGTATACGATGGCTCCGCAGTTCATCCAGGATTTCCAGGGGCAGATTTACACCAGACGCTTTAACCAGCCATGCAAAGCTTGCAGTGCACGATATAATACTTCTGAGACTTCCCTGAGGAGCCAGAACTGCTTCACTATAGAGCTCCATTTCCAAAAAGTCTATAACAATCGACAGCAGCTACTAATTAATGACACTTAAATGCTATACGGGACATGCTGTTAGAAAGCATAATTACAAAAATTAAATATTTCATGTTAAAGTCAGCGAGCGCTTTGGTTATAGACACCTAGTGAACGCGGCTGGCAAGGACGAAGGCATAGAGCTGCATACTAATAGGTACAAGCCTGAAATATGGATCTAGTATCTGCGCGAGCAGTACTTCAACGAGCTTGCCGTCACGTACCATGTTGAATCCCCTCCGTGGGGTATGTGCTGTCAGCATCCCTATCATCATCATCGTGTACATAATCCTGTCATTAAAGGTCAGAACCCCGTTTTCGGTCAGCCATGACACCGAACCCTGCTGCCCGTCTTCTCTTGCCTTAACATACCACGCAGAAGCGTTCCGTATTAACTTGGCATGGCTTAAGAGCGAGCTCGAAAGTTCCTGTGACTGCAAAATGCCAAAATATTGGCATTGAAAGTTTTTTAATGAATATAAACGCATAACTGAAAAGATGGTACCATCGGAAATGTTTTAAAGGCTACATAGAAAATGAACAAAAAAAAAATGTTGCTCTTGTTGCTGATTTCGTCGTGAGGACCTAAAAGAGGCCATGCTGCAAACCAACTAATAAAAACACACTGCCACATGTTATGGCGGTTCCCATGAAAGCACGGCACTTAAACGATAGTTTCCGTCTAGTATATGTCATTGTGAAACTTTATGAATAAACTTGCACTACTCGCAGTCTTTTTTAGCGCTTTTAAAATCGACGCGCACTGATAATGGCATTACCGTCCCTTCACCAACAGCTGCCTGTGGAAACGGGGGTATAGTGAAACTTAGTTTTTGTTTCTCTAGACTGCAGTTTTTTCTCAACGTACACTCTTCCTTGAATTTTAACAGCGAAGCTTTTGAACAAACCGTTAGTGTGTGGTGTCCGCAGTTAAAAATACAACGAAAACGGTGAGCGCTCGTGTGCGCGTGGCACGCTGCCACCGCCCAGCGTCCCCGGTGCACGCCCGTCCAGCCAAATATACCCACTTACGAAGATTCGCCAAGATTTGCAAAAAAAAAAAAAAGGGCCCATCTCCCCGCGAGGGGGACTCGAGTAAATGCGTCGCATAGGGGGTGGGCGTATTGCGTTAACGTTTAGTGTTTGGGGAGTTGGTGGTAGTGAATGCGTTGTATCAGCAGCTTCTTGACGTAGTTTGAATGAGTCAAGGATATAAGGCGCGTTCGTAGCCTTAGATTCTGTGACGGCTTTGTGGCGCAGTGGGAAGAGCACCATGTACCTTGCGTTCCGCCCGCAGGGTCGTGGGATCGAAACCAGGCGCCGATAAGTATTATTTTTTTATATAGTGTAGGGGAAGGGGTGCGGACCTGTTGTTGAGAGCGAGAAGGGTAGCGTGATGCGGGAGAGGAGGAATGGGGGAGAGGGCGCACCTGCGCGCTGAGCTGTTGCGGACGCACGGCGGACGCTACATGTGAGTTAAAGAAATGCTCTGCATTTAAAAGAAAACTCCGGCGTCCGCCGTAATCGTGCCAACACTTGCTCAGAACGAGAAAGACTGCAACCGTTCCTTTCCTGAGCAGTGGGAGACACTGTTGACCAGCTGTCAACCGGAGGACCAGACATACCTGATGACACGGGCCAAGACGGCTACGGCAACGCATGGATTCCCGGACTAGGGTTCCACTCTCCCATTTGAGGTTATTAAAATGCTCTCTCTCTCTCTCTCTCTCTCTCTCTCTCTCTCTCTCTCTCTCCAGCGTTCGCCGTAATCGTGGCGACATTTGCTCGTAACGAGAAAGACCCGTCATAGCGTACCCTCTTCCAAGGTGATGTCCAATGATTATCCCTATCAAAAAAATGAAGGAAGCTCACACTTATAGCAACAATGATGGAGTAAAGGTCGTCGCAGCAGCGAAGAAGAAGCGAATCGGCTGCAATCATGGACTTTAACCGTCGTGATGGTCTTAAACATTGCGTAAAGCTCCACGACCTGTAAGACTTGCGCGTTAGTATGAGCTTCCTTCACTTTTGTTTGCATTCAAAGTATCGCCGTTTTAAATGTAATATGGTCAAATTTAGGTGCACAGTTTCCTCACCCGTGTGTGTTAATTACGGCGTGCATTGACGGTCGCATATCCTTATTCGTACGCCGATCCTATTCAAATAATAATTCTATTCTTATCGGAAAATAAGCATGTCGAAACGCTTACTTCCATCCATGACACACATAAATATTCCCAGTACTTTTTATTTTCATGATTTGTTTCGTTGCTTCGGGTGCGTCCTCTGTCCTGCGTAGCTAGTCCTGTGGTGTTTTATAATAGTAAGTAGTAATAGGTATATATATATATATATATATATATATATATATATATATATATATATATATATATATATTTGAATAAGAATGGGAAATGAGGGGCTCGTTGAATTAAGACAGAAATAAGGGTTGGCAGTCAAGAAAACCTCGGAAAGCAAAGGGAGGATGTGGTAGGTCATTGAAATAGATAAGGAATTTGGTAAGAAAGAAAGGAAGTGGAGGAAAAATGCCCGCTTGGTGGGATCCGAACCCACGACCTCCAGAATACGCGTCTGGTACGATGCCCACTACGCTACCGGCGCGGCTATTTTCCCCTCCACTTTCTGGGGTATTTATGTTATGGTATTGAAAATAAGGTAAGTAAACACAAAGAAAAAACATTAAAAAATGAAGTTTACTGACGTTTCAGGAAAAGGACTTCCGTTAGGACTTCCTTTCTTCAGAAAGGAAGTCCTCTTCCTGAAACATCAGTAAACTTCATTTTTTCTTTATTTTTATGCATATATACAAATGCGGAGTACCCTCCGAACGTAATAATTTATAGAGCATCAGCCACGTACCTGACAGCCCAATGAAGTCTCCTTGGCACCTTCGTCGCAGAGAGCGCACCTTGAACGGGAAGAAACCAATGGAGTGCGTGAGTTGCATGCTTCCCCTGATGCAGCAAGACGAGCAGAGATTACGCACACTGGTGATCCTCAAAATGACCTCACTTAAGGCACGCAATCCAAATTCCAAGTGTTTTTCATCCCGTTGCACTTTGGCACTAAGGCACTGGCTCCAAGCTTCTCACCTTGACAAATGTTCCCCAACGTAGCACCTTCTTTTTTTCTCGGCTGGCGTAGAGAGACTTTTGCCTATCAATAAGTTTTGACTACGCGGCTAACGTAACTTCGAGGATGTAAATAATAAAGCTCGATTATGTCTAAGCATCTATTATTGCACATGTGTTATCTTGTTTTCGGAATCAACCACCCTCAATCGAGCGTTTGGTTCCTTTTTTATCATAGTGCGGGAGCGCGGAATGATTTGTGGAATGATGTTCTGGAAGCAACGTTGCCGCACGCGCACAAAAATCCTTCTCCTGGCAAATGAACCTGCGGGTCTTTCCCATGCCATCATGGTATCTTCAGGAAAGCCAGTTGACAAAAAGCACAGTTGGCAGAGTAGGGTGACGCACCATATGTTTTAAGACACGTTGTTAAGAACGTAGTATGTAATCCTCCATGGTCACGCAGAATTGACGCCACGAATCAGTTCAACCGAGGCTTCCATTTCTTCCCCAGCCGTTTGCCCCCTGGGAAGATCATCATTGTGACATCCTTTTCGAGAGTTGTTCTTCTGAAGCTTTTGTTGTGCTAACGCTGTACACGCTGAGCCGAAGTCCTCTGTTGCCATTCTGCATTTAGGACGATCAAAGGCTGAAAGCACTTCCATTCGTTGAGGCACGCAGGCACTTGCTCAACCGGAACGTCGAGATACGTTGGTAGGTGATGGCTACGACGTTATATTTTGCTGATGGGGCAGATATCTTTCCTATAAATCCCAACAGGAGAGCTATGCACATTCTTATAACACAGCGACCATTGTTCATACCTTTGCGGGGCTTCACTGCCACACACCGAAGCTGCTAGGAGAAATGTTAACGTAAACTGAACTCGGCGAGGAACGGAGAAACGCGCTGGAGGAATGAAGGTATGCGACCAACATTTTCACCTGGCGTCGTCGTTCGTCCCGTCACACTTTGCGGACGCACAAGGCGACGTACACGTCTTGACGATGTCTTCACGACGTCTTCAAGTACGTCTTCACGACGCAGGCGGTGTCCACCACATACAGCAGCAGCAGCAGTATTCCAAAAGCGAGAAACGCGTGCGGCGTGCGAGCAGCGGTGCCGGCGAGTGCCAGCATGGCGAGGAAAGGCCCGAGCATGGCGCGGCGAGGTTTTCTCGGGCGAGACCATTTCTTGTGTTCGTTTGTAATTATATGGAAAGTGCCTTCATCTGCAATGCAATGCTGCCGCCACCCGGATTGGACGGCCGCCGACGGAGGGAGCAGACCGGAGCGGGGCGCAGCAGCCTGTTCGGGACCGTGCCGTATATATTGCCAGGCGGCGGGATAATTATCAAGTTAATATGGATCATCATTGAAAGTCGTCGACGTTTGCAGCTTTTCCCCTCCGTCCTCCCCGCGAGCCGCTTTCCATCGGCTCGTGCTTCGAGGCAGGAAGAGCAACAGCGGCTCGAAGATGAGGAGGAGGACGAGAACGAAGTCGAGGAAGAGGAAGCCGAGTGAGACGCGGCGAGGGCCGCTATACTTGCGAGAAAGCGCGAGCGAGCCAACGAATTGTGAAGGCGCTCAAGCCGGCGCTCCAGTCATCCCCCATATACTTATTGCGGCCCCCTCTCGTTTCGCTGACTGAGATGAGATGAGATGCAGTGCGAATCAAGATGATCGGGAGAGAATCACGACGAGGTGCAGATTAGAATAAGAAATGAGGAGAGGAGCGCGGTTTCTTCTTCATTTTACTTCGAACGGAAGAGAGTGAGGTTCGCCGTGCTTTCTTTTGTGTCTTCTGTTTGTAGATCGCTGACGTTCTTAACTTAATCTCGCGCGGCGTTCATTTGCGGAATATTGCATACTTGACCAAAGCTGAAGTATTTATTCAGCGAGTTTAACCCCGGAGCTTTTCTCCGCTTTGCCTTTTCTACCCACCACGGAAATTCACGGGGCAGCGGCGCGGAATGCAAGTTTTTGTGGTGGCCAGTTGTAATGAGGCGAGGGTCTGCGTATGGCGTGAGCGCATTCCCGCATCGCAACGCGAAAAGTTTATGCAAAGCGACGCATGTGAGGTGCATAAGGAGAGAGTAACGCACAGATACGTCACGAGAGGGCTCCATACGCAGCCAGCCGTTCCCTCTTCCATTTATCCGCGTTCAAACAATCACCCTTCGTCCGGGCGCATAACGAAGGTCTCCTTGCATCGCAAAGATGCCGTCCCAGCGGCATACATAAATATTACGTGCTTAGGCGCAACCCGCCAGTCCCCCTCTCTGAAGTAAGTATGACGGAGTAGAAGAATACGGAAAGCTTGCCCACAAAATGAAAGCGAATGAACAAACGTGAAAGCCAAAAAAGAAAGAACTAGTTCTTGCTCTGTGTATGTTATTGTTTCTTGGCGGCGATCGCCAGGTTTTATTTTTCGGGTTGCACGGAGCAGCATACCTTAGGGATAAAGTAGTTGCTTTAAGGTCAAGTAATGAATCATTGCACACTTATTAAGTTACAACCAGAAGAATGGCAGTTTCGTATACTATTTTTTTGAGCACTGTCGCACATTAGTGAACAATGGTCTGACATTATACCAGTTACATTAAACGACGAATGAAAAAAAATATGCTGATGTAAGAAATAAGGACGAAATAGATCGCGACTTTTCTGATGTTGTGATGGCATTACGATACACCTGTACATCATCACGGTGCTATGAAAATGTATCAATGATGTGATTATTATTCGATGATGGTACGAAATTGTGATAATGATGTGAATGATGTGAACAGCTGGCTCCTTACACCCGGCATGACTGCGAGCTCTATCCCGAGTCCGACGTCGCTCTGAACAGCTAACGAGGGGCGATCGCAACAATCTATGACCAGCACCCAGCATTCTCCCTGCACTGTTGAATTGGAGACTGTTTCCTCAGACCGTTTTTAATTGCATTATGTTGGCATATGCCAGTTTCGGAGAGTGGTAAGAGATAACAAAATTAAAAGCCGTATTCCAGTTTAGTCGATTTACCGCTTGGTTGAATAATAATCAGCTTCCGTGACCAAAACGTCCTGAGTGAGTATATGCCAACGTACGCTGCCACGGTGCGTGGTAATAAAGTGTTTGTCCAACGTGATCCCGCCTGATGAGCAGCAGTTGCGCTGTGAAAAACTGGGTGAATGTCTAGCAATGTATTTACTCGCATAATGATCGCACTCGCGTAATGATCGCACCCCTGAAGTTCGTCGTCAAAATATGTCTTTTCTTATTTCCCGCGCAATGATCGCTCCCTGAACTTGCCGCAGCCACATGTCGTATGTGTGCTAAGTCTAGACGACGATGGTCGTGCTTAGGTTACTTTCCTCCTCTTTCAAAGCGCGCATGGCTACGTTATTGCCGCGGACTTGATGATATTAGCGATATCGGAAAGCGTGAGTTCATTATTCGTTCGGAAGAAACTCTCACTAAATGCACATAATGTACTCACAAAACATATACAAAAATGTGCTCGGCTTGCTGTGTCGGCAGCCGTGTCTTGATGTTCACACTGTGACAGCCGCAGCCATTTATTGGTCGACCTGTTCTCACCTCACAGCAAACTGGTTCCGGCGCGTTCCGTAATTCCGTAATTCCGTAATTCCGGCGTGTTCCGTAATAAAAACACTGAATTTTGCATCACTCGGTGGTCATTCGGTGGTCAGTGGAGTTTTTATTATGTTTTTATTTGTTATGCTTATTATGTTCATGAGACGTATCGTAAACATTCTGACCTGCAACTTGCGTTTTCTCCACTGAAACGTTTTGCCGAAAAATTTACCTCGCGCAATGATCGCACCCCTAACTTTGCATCATATTTTTGAAAAAAAAAAAAATTGCGATCATTACGCGACTAAATACGGTAGTAAGAAGAGCTGCAATGTTTTCTCGCATTTTTATTCACAGCAGTACTTGATTCGGTCACCTTCAACCACTCCCTGAAGCACCAGCTAGGCTTCCGCAACCCCAGATGGGCTCCACGAAAAAGCCCCAAGAAACAACCGCAAGGAAGCATTCATTCGAGGGCGCTTGTAGGTCGAAAATTGACATCTCCAAGGATGTTACCCTCAGAGAGTTAAAAAAGCCGGACGGTCTCAAAGGGTCGCCTCCCCCAGGGTTAACTGCTCCGTAGAGATGTTTATACCTCCTCCGCAGATATTTCTGGCGTTATAATTGCTTAAGGGAGGCGGGGGCTGCGCTCTATAATATGCATTAAATATATCACAGCTGAGCAGCCCTTGTACTGCAGCGTGCTTTGCGACCGTAAAAATATATATGAGAACTCTACAACAGTCGTCTGTTTGATGTATGCATGTCCCTAGCCACACCCCATTGAATGAGTGACTCAACGAATGAATCTATGAATCAACAAGCAGTGTATCCACCCATAAACTGAAAATGTAGTACACCGTAGCATGTTTATTCTTTAAAATTATGTTGCAGTGATTACGCCAAAAGCTTTATATTTCAGTTAGTTGTTTGACACTTACCCACATGTTTTCGTTTCAGTGCGGAAAAAAGGGATCCGCTTAGTAAGCCACAGACAAGCTTCAGCTAACTCTAAAATGTCAACAGCACATTAATACCGTTCTTTCCTTTTTTCTGATTACACAGGGTGCAAGGCGAAATGTCATGGGCTATCCTACATCACCGTGGAAACTGTACAGGAAAGCATTAGGTATCCCGTATAACAAATCTAGCATTGTTGATGATCGGAACCGCCAGCTCGCGCGGTATCGAACCTCTCAAACCAGACACATTGTGCGCCAGCCTCGTTACACCTGCAGGCGAGAAACAACAGTCACAGCGAAGGTGCTTGGGTTGTTTCATTTATTGCACGCTGGGCGTCGCTGAAGAACGGAATTAGTGTTTATGCGCTGATTCATGACGCCGGCTGCTATCAGTAGGCGCCAGCGACAAAACCGAATCAGCGCCATATCACGTGTTCCTTGCCATGGCGGTTTCCCCTTTACCCTGTAGTTGTAGTGCACTGCAACCAATGGCACCGCCGAGTGAAATTGAGAAACAAAATGACTTCATAGATTCTCTTTGCTTCGATCCAATGTACTGCAAACGATAAACCGGGCAGTGCCTTGCGCAGGGGCAGGAGGCAGCTGCAAGGTCCTCAGTGTTGAAAATGGCGGAGAGTTTAGCGTGGACTTGGCGGGCCGAAGGTGGAGCAAGCGTCGACCATCGCCTGCTTTCGAAGACAACACGGCAAGCACAGAAACAGCACGGACAGAGCGTCGAAGTAGGCATAAAGACAGCATAAGAGGATGCTACCAATGCTTAAAGGGGACTGTTATTCTTTTCAAGAGAACTCAATTTACGCGGTCCTTTCGCCGAGATTGCGCCTCGCGACTCGCACGGAAACGGACTGTAGATTGGCGCCAAGAACAGCACCGGAACCTGGGCACAACCGGTCACTCCTCCGTCTTTCTTTCTTTCTTTCTTTTTTTTACTTTTCATGGGGCGCCACCGGTGATGATGTGAAGGCGTGATGGGGAAGGAACTGTAAAAGGCTGGAGAAAGAAGACAGTGCGGGAATATGAAAGGAAGGGCCACTCCTGGGCGAATAAGTAGGGAAAATCGCATCTAGAATGCCATTTTCTTTTAGAAAAAAAAATGCAATTCCAGCTTGGGCGTGGGTGCCAAAGGGCCCCACCTCATACATTTTGATTAGACGCAGGAGTGCGTTATCCTAGCGTGAGTGTGCACCTCTTCGTCTATTTGGGGATTTATTTGTTTCCCCTCCGGTGCCGGTGAGCTCCTCCTACGGCTGATGGTTTTGGTCTGCCCGAGAATAGTTTAAAATGAAGTGCCCCTCCCGCCCTCAAGTTCAGTCTTGGGTGTCTTGTTTAAACAAACTTGAATATCGTGAAGTTTAAAGCTAAGGTGGTCTGACTATTTTCTGCCTTTAGTGAACTGCAATGAACCAGAAATCTGGTAATTACGAAAATCGGAAACATTGTACACTTCAAAAATGGAGATCAAGACTAAAGAAAAAGAAACCGAGGTAATATATTGTCGCTGACCAAGAACTGGTCCAAGAACTGATCATATAATACATGTTATTCATCTGCACCGCAGTGAAAATTGGCTTCCTATCGAGACGAGCGCTCCTTTTGGGATTCATTTTGCGACACATTTGTGTGCAAAATGAGTACGGCTGACTGAATAATAACCGAAATGCGGAGTGCTGTGGTATCTGCCTCGATAAGTTCACGTGGTTTTCGAGGGATTCTATGATAGATCATAAGCTCGCCGTTCACGGACAGAATAAAAGGCGACCTTAGGGCTGTTGAAAGTCATTAAAAAAAATACACCGCGCTCGCGTGGCTGTAAGCCTTTCCACCGTGACGCGCAGTTTCTCCCCAGACAAGAAATTCTTGCTTCCTCCCAGAACCTACGGCATATTGAATTTTTGTGCACTCTGAGAACTATACGAAAAAAAAAAAACGTTACTTAATTAGGTGCGCTCAATATTTATTTACTCGCAAAGAAAATGTCTCACAAGACAAACGACATTCCCGTTTGAATATTCGTTGCTTCGAAGCTCTGTGCGTGTCTTTCTTTTAAAGGTTTTGTTCAAGTTTCTGAGGATACAGCGCATTCGAACTGTTCCCACAATTTTGCACGCGTAAAAAGCTTACCCTATAAACTGCAACTACCTCAGGAACGTCGGATCTACAGCCCGGATAACGTAAAGTAGAGCAATAAAAATTGGCGAAGCTTGCACTAGTGGTGCACGGCTGGAGGAACAGCAGAGCTGGCGGGCCTTCTCCCTTCGTCAAACACCCGGCTGTTGCACCTCAGATTCGTTCCCGAACTTGCCGCAAAAGATCTTCATGACTGGTATGCCCGGATCGTTCCATCCGCAGGCTTTAACATCTCTCCCAATGTAGACTGCGTTAGCACGCGCTAGAACCCGCGGACAAGTCCAAAGCCAACGCCGCGCTACGAACCCAAAGGAAATGCTGCGCGCCTGTAATGCGATGATAGCTCAATCGGATCGACGCTGATTTCATAACGTGTGGGACTCAGGTTCGATTCCGACTCACAGGAAGCGTTTTTATTCTTTATAATTTAGCTGCACATGTTATTGCTCACCACCGCTGCTAACCCCGTATACCCCTCGATCCAAGAAGCAGAAGGAGCCGCCAGAGGCCGACGACTGAAATGAAGGGCAGGGCGCACCCTTTCCCCTCCTAACCTTCTGGAAAAAAAATAGAGCTCTCTCTCTCTCTCTCTCTCTCTCTCTCTCTCTCTCTCTCTCTCTCTCTCTCTCTCTCTCTCTGTCTCGAGCCTTTGGTATGGTCCAGCGGTTAGGTTGCTGGTTTCACGACGTAAATGTCCCGGGTTCGATTCTCGGGGCCTCCCAAGCCACATTTCTTTCATGAGGCTTCGAGGCTTTTTGGTGCGAAGGACGGACCAAGCTGGGCCTAAACATTCTGAAGTTAATAACTTCATAGCTCACACAGATAGTCAGCGGGGAAGCGATACTTCAAGCAAAACAGCTGTACACGAATTTCCGACAACACTGTCGAAAGCTATTTTCGCTGAGCTCAATGGGGACGACTTGCATCTACTAAGGTAAGCTTAAAACACAGTAGGGCAGTTAACGAAGTCTTCGACGCTGATACGTCGTCTCAGCTGTGAAAAGAAGAAGAAAAAAAGTCGAGCTTCTGCTTGCGAGGGCGTTGAACCGGTGGGACGGGGGCAGACACGTCCGATAGAAAAAGATAGACCAAGTTAGTGGAAGACAAAAAACACCACAAGATATCCTTCCGCACTAAACGAATAAGGGACGCAGGATGTGGAATAAGGTTAAAAAACATATAAAAGATGAAATCTCGAAGGATCTCGCGGAGATGTCTCGGGACTCGGGAGAGGGCGTGCGTACGTGCCGGCTTCGCTCGAGCTCCCGTTTCCTGTTCGGGAAATTTGCATAACAAGGTGTTGATTAAAGTTCGCCCGCTTTCGTCAACGTCGGCCCTTTTGTCTTGGCGCCGCTTACTCTCCCGCGCTCCCTCCGTCTCGAGAGGATTCCGGCGCCGCTGGCGATGGACGAAAAAGGAGCTGGCGCGATTAGGTCGACTCCAACGAGAAAAAATCAGAAAGGAGGAAGTGGCTGCGTGCGCGCAGTGCAAGACCACGAAGAAGTGGTTCTGTCCACCTTTTAACAAAACGATAAAGCTGTAGAATGCGTAGTAGGAAACGAAAACTGCGTTTTATGCGCAGTTTTCGTTTTCGTAAAACTACATTGCTTTCAAAACTGAGAGGCGATGCATTCATTGAAACATAACGTAGAATTTCGCACAAGCAACAAACAAAATAGCAAAGAAAATTTGTTGTAATTCAGCAGACCAGTAAATGCATGTCTCTGCTTTTGAGAAGAAATGGTGCATTCCTTCTCAAACTGCATATGATGATGACGAGGACGACGACGATGACGAAGAAGAGCGAAAGAAAGAAAGAAAGAAAGAAAGAAAGAAAGAAAGAAAGAAAGAAAGAAAGAAAGAAAGAAGAAAGAAAGAAAGAAAGAAAGAAAGAAAGAAAGAAAGAAAGAAAGAAGAAAGAAAGAAAGAAAGGAAGGAAGAAAGAAAGAAAGAAAGCTTGAGAAGAAATGGTGCATTGGTTCTCCAACTGAGAGAAGGAATTGTGCGAGCTGCAGTAGTCCTTTAATATAGCGGAGATTCTGGCATGCAATAAAACAGGAGAATTTAGCTATGTTGCGTGTTGCGCACAACTGCAAGGAAATGCTGCTTCTCATTCGTTAACGAAGTGGCAAAGCCTCCTTGTTTAGGAAACGGAGAGGTGGAGTATCCATTGGAAAACTAGAAACAGGGGAGAATTCGACTGGTGGCTACAAAGTTTCCGCCACTATGTTAAAACTAACGATAATGCTGAATCAACATTACTCGAGTAAATCAGAAAGAGCTCATAACTTGCAAGCACATACTAAGAATCTGTGGAAACGTCTCTGGGCAGGTAGAAAGAGAAATTATTATATTTTGTGAGGCATTAGAGTGGACGCTTATACAGTCGAACACGGATATATCGAACTCCAAGGGGATCGCGAAATAGTTCGATATATGAAGAATTCGATATAACAAATATGGGATCTGAGACGTTACCTGTTGCGGATGATCAC
The DNA here is from genome assembly GCF_048455015.1 of Haemaphysalis longicornis. NCBI lineage: Eukaryota > Metazoa > Arthropoda > Arachnida > Ixodida > Ixodidae > Haemaphysalis > Haemaphysalis longicornis. Next base: position 41,762,247 of record NW_027526460.1, read on the forward strand.
TTACCGATCGGCGCATTCAAGAACGACAAGTAATTCCGCGCTCACGACGAAACAGGATGATTTATTTGCGTGAAACAAAATCACTGGTCTTGGCCTGCTTCTTCGTCCGGGAAATGAAATTAAGCACTCGATCTTCTCGCGGTTGTCCAGGCGCGACAGCCCAGTTCCTTCCATGTCGCCGCAACAACGGCGAATCAAGCTAAACGCAGCCGCCACTTCACCTGCGGACTACGATCGTGTAGCGGCACCCTTGTCCGGACGATCTTCACCACTCGAGCTATATCAGCCTGGGTTCCTGCGACCGCAGCTACGATATTCTCGTCACCGAGGCTTGCAACAGCCTGAACATTGTTGTCAGCATTCACAAAGTCATCGGCAGACACTTCTGCTGGTACAGCAGCCGGGAAAAGGGACGGCAATTCGCGAAATATGTCGTACATGCACTCGTCGTCGTCGTCGCCAAGCTTTGGAAAGTGCGGCCGTCACGATCGTCGGAATTGGGGGGCAGCGACCGCCGAAGAGCACCAGCAGCTCGCGCGGCGTTCGATATACCCAGTGTTGTGAAAAATACCGTTCGATATAAACGTACGAATTCCTATACTTTTACACAGAATTTTTAAGGGGATAATTTATATGTTCGATATAGCCAATAATTTGATATACCCGTGTTCGATATATCCGTGTTCGACTGTATTTTCCGTGTCAGTAAGGCTTTCATACATGAAGGACAGTTTTAAATGTACTTATTTCTCAAGCGTGCCATCTGTCCATCAATTCAACCGATAAAAAAAGGTTCGTCTTGGGCTAAGCTGCGATGAAAACGTTTTGGCAAGTTCATATACCTTTAGCCGCCTGATCGGCACATAAGAACGAAAGGGTTCCCTCCGGCCTATTCGATGATTCGATGGTGATTGCCAACACAAACAACTTCACGACTACCACCTATAATTTCTCACTTATAATGCTCATCTACCCCCCCCCCCCCGCCCTCTACTCCCCCCAATGAATGCGGTTTTTTAATACTTTCGCCACGAGCTTGACCAACAAAACCATACGTTTTGATGAATTTCATTCGTGTTCGTAAGCATCATTAAGAATTAGATACGCAGACACGGGCATATAGCAACGTCACAGAGTGCAACTGAGGAGCTTTTCAGTTCGGTATCGAAACAGCATGTGGCAGGCTGGCCGCACACGACGTTTAAAGCAAGCGCTTCGCTTGGATTTTCCAGCTGCTCGTACTACGAAGCAGGGGTGATAAGAAAAATGGAGTAGGCGGGGAGCGTATGTACTAAAAAAAAGCAAAGACATTCAGCGTGGTTTCGATTCTTTTCGATAATGACCTGCTCCGTCACACACACACTAGAAGGTATACACAGTCGCGCTGCGCCCCCGAATCCTCCCCTCTCTGCTCTGGCCAGCCGGACAACGCGAACGCACCTGCGTCAACCGAGCGCGGATCGGCGAAAACTGCCTCCTTGGTTGACCAGCTGCCATTACAGCCGTCTTGCAGATCCAGACGGCGAATGCAGGCGGTGGACGGTGACCATTAAAAGGGCCAAATCACGCGTGGAGAACGTCCGCCAAGTGGTCTTTTTGTTGCGAGGCGCCGGTCCCCATTGAACCCGCAATCTGCTCACTGAGGGCCTCCTATGTGCGCTGCTGAGCCGTCGCCGGGTCGTAAATTGGCAGCGGCTGGTCCAAGGGCGGAGTTGGCCGACAATCGTTAGCGACCGAAAGTTCCCTGTAACGAGTGCAGGAACGAAACGTACCCGTTAAGTGTACGAACGCAGGCGCCGGTTGATTAATCGTCCGGCCTGTAGTTGCATTGTTGGGATAATGCACGCAGGCAAGCGTTTGTCCGTTGTGTGTCTGAGCTCCAAGCGACCGCAATGTTCATGGTCGTCGAAACTGTGATTTTCATGCGTTCGCTTATTTTCTCATCTATTTCGTGTATTTGTTGTACCTGTCCTACTTGTTGAAACAACGCATTATTACTTTTCAAGCCGCAAATGCGGCGCTGCTTTGTAGCTCAAACTGGGCGTCTCTTCGTTCCCTGGCTGCTGGCGCATTATTCGGCACTGTTCTGACACCATGCGGCAGTGAATGCAGAGCGCAAACAGTTTTTATTTTGTTTAGTTTTTGCGCACCACTTTTCTTTTCTGTGCAATGACCACATTTGTGTGTTGTTGGAATGTTTAGCCTATACTTTGCACTCATGCAGCTGTTCGAGACAGGACAGGTGTGTGACCCATACGAGAGCATTAGAGAGTATAGGCCTACTGCAACAAAGTTGTGTGCTCACATGGCTGTCCGATCTGTACGGCTATGCGAGCTGTCGGCCCGTCACAAGCGCGGGGGGCGGAATATGAACGAAAGTGGGAGTGGGAGCGATCCGTGTGGTGGATTTCTGGACCAACCTGTTCATGAATTCAAACGCAGTCGTTAAATCATAGCGGTGATACCATTTTCTGAGACGCGAGAACCTGCAAAGTAAAAAGGAATGCGGATGGAGAGAGAGAACAAACTTTATTTGTCTCTGGGATTAAGAAGGAGGGGGGGGGGGGGTGGCGGAGGTCCATAAGGCCTCCGCGACGTCCAGTGCCCGCAACGTCACCAATAGTTGATCGGAGATGTCTGGGCTCCCCTGGGCCTGTTCCCAGAGGGTGGGGGAGGGGAGAGGGGGGTATGGGTAGGCTGGACACTCACAAAGGGAGTGGTAGTGGGTGTCCAGAGCCCCACATTCTGAGCAATTAGGGGATGTGAAAATGTGGGGGTGGGAGTGGACCAGTTGGGTGCGATGGGGGAAGGTGCACGTTTGCAGAAGCCGCCACATGTGAGCTGCAGCGGGGGTGAGGGAGGGGTGGGGGGGGGGGGGGGAGGCGGTTGTGCAGGGTAATGTCTCTGTAAGTTAAAAGTGCTTCAGAAGCCACTGGCTTAGGGGCCTCGTGAGTAGCCGTAAAAGAAGCAGGAGCCGGGAGAGTCAAAGCTCGAGCGGTCGTGTACCGCCTCATTAGAGCTAGAGCACTGCACGGGCCTGATTTTAAGGCCCGAGCCCGGCCCGAGCCCGCTTCGCGAAGCCCGAGCCCGACCCAGGCCCGTAACACCTAGCCCGAGCCCGGTCCGGGCCCGGGCACTCATAAGTGAGCCTGGCCCGAGCCCGGCCCGGTAATTTATTTTTTGCCCTAGGGAGGGCCCGCGCGTGTGACCAGGCTCGGTCTTTGACGCTGAAGAAAGTTTGTTTATTATATTCCGGGCGATCTAGTCTGTACAAGCACGTCATGAACTGAACGCAAAAAAAATAAGGGTTTAAAAGTGCACGTAGTTTAGCTTTCACCTTCCGCAGTTCACGCCACATCGGCGTAATAATAGCTCGTATTCTTAGACGAGAGACACCATCACCTTTGATTACCAGACTCTTGGCAACTTCACGTGGTTGTCTCGGCCACAAGTTGGTACTGCTGAATTTTTTTGATCCGCATTTGAATCAACGAGTATGCAAACACGCGTTGAAATACTTCACCAATGGTTGTTAAGCGGTGGTGTTTCTCTGGTATGCGTGTTTGATTCCCGGCCACGGCAGCCGCATTTTGATTGGTGCGACAACTAAAACACACGTGTACATACATAGACATAGGTGCACAGCTCCAGGATATCTGAATTAATTCCTTCCCCTCTTGGGTATTCCTTGTAATCGTATCTTTGGTATGTTATACAGCAAAATATGAAATCTTGATGCAATACAAGAAATGTCATTAAAATTGCAGTATAGTGGCCATCAGACCTAGCAAAACACGTTTTTAAAACAATGCGTACAACTAACAGCAAGAAGCGCGCAAAAATAAACCAAGAATATTCATTTTTAAGCTCTTTTCTACACTTCACGGCGGACCTATTAACGGCCGTGCCTATGAATTCAAGCCCGAGCCCGGCCCAAGCCCACGGCATCGAGCCCGAGCCCGGCCCGGGCCCACGGGGCGTCGAGCCCGAGCCCGGCCCGGGCCCACGGGGCGTCGAGCCCGAGCCCGGCCCGGACCCGCCGAAAATCGACTTCGGGTGGCCCGGCCCGGCCCGCGGGCCGGGTCGGGCCCGGGCTTTCGGGCTGGCCCGGGCCCGTGCAGTGCTCTAATTAGAGCCTATGACAGTGTGGGCCGGAGTCCATACCAGCGCCACGGGGCTGGAGGGGGAATTGGTGAGTAGAATTTTGAGAGAAGGGGGGTGGAACTGCGTCGCTTAATGTAATTTCGCATTGCCTGCCGGGAGTGACAGATGACATGAAGAGGGGTGGGGCTCTGGGTCGGAGAAAAGGCTATGGCTGCCTCCTCCGCCGAGGTGGGACGTACGCCCAACTGTAAGCAGGAACCACCCCGGCAATAACCTAAGGCACTTCGAAAACAAAACAATATAAATCATTTACAGCCAATGACCCCAAATGTCCTTCAGCGAAAGTTACTTACGCCGAGCCTTACGATTACAACGATTCATTAAGGACACCATTTCAAAAGATACGTCATGTCGCTGCAGCTTTGAAACAAAAACGAACAGACCAGTGGGCATGTGTCATCTGTCCTTCTGTGGGTACCGGCCTGGGACATATGATTCTGCAGACGTCCTAGCGATGCGCCATGGCAACTGTTTCGGCCAATTCCGATATGGATGTGGCATGTGTGCGCTGGCGTGGCTTCAGAGCAGCCGATTGGGCCGAAATACACAAGCCGTTCAGAAGCACATGGGCTGGGTTCCATCTACAAACTTTCGAAGTGTCAAAGAAACTGCTTCTCAGACCTGTTCTCGGCCACGCATACGCCGTGATACCGGAGACGCACAATACACGGCGAGGGACACACGGCGATCGGCGATGGAAACTCAGTGACACGCACCTCGATAGACACATGGCCACGCGCACGCGGTTAAGCGCCGAGAGAAAATACCCAATATATGGTACCGCATATAATAGTACTGTGAGCGTGCAGCTCCGAAGCATCGAAATTCATTTATTTCCCCTTCACGTTATGCCCACCATCGGACATTCCTAGGAACACTTCGTCTACCTGTTCGGCTGATCGTCATCATCGCTTCTTAGATCGGTGTTCGGAGACGGCTGTGCCGCAGAATGAACGCCCTGCTTCACCAGTTACCCAAACAACCACCGCCGATGAAGGCCGGCGGCCTCTACGGTACTTCCATATAAAAGTACCCCATAAAAAGTACTCCATGTAATCGATTCAAATCGAATGAACTACATTTGTAGGATGACACGTGGCCGCATTACTCTATATATCTATAGACAGCCGTCTCTGTAAAGGAAGGTATCCGCTGCGGTGCAGGAAATAGGCCAAGAGAGGCGAGCTAGAAACAATTATATCCCCCGTTGCTCTCCGGGCCTGCTGTTCTAGCAACCGCCCGGTTTATTTAACACGGATGGTGCCATGGGACGGGTGATTTGTTTCTCCCGCTCTGACATTCCGTGCTTCGGAGGCGTTTCGAATCGCGCGCCTCCGTCGCAGTGACACGCGCACCGGGCGTTCACACCTGGCTGTCTCCTACGTGGCCGGGCCAAATGTGTGCCACTTTTACGGAGGCCAGCTGCGAATTCTCGGCGGAGGCACCGCGACCGAGCGAGGGATGAGACTGGAGAATAAATACGATCGACGCTCTGAACACCTCCTCCGTCCAACACCGCACCTTTCCTGCATGTAGGCCCCCGTTCCACGTAGTATTACGGCAGAGGAGATAACGCGGTACGCCGAGGGGGCAAACCATCTGCCTCTCTGGTCGTCGGCGCTGCCCAGCAATTATTAATGATGGGCCTCTGTGGGGCTCGGTTTTTTATTTAAGACTCGTTTAGTTCCGCTCACTTGGGTTCTCTCGTGAAAACAAACATGCTGTCAAGTTTCTGATGCAGATTTTTGTCTTTTTTTAATTACGGGGGGAAAAAAACCACGGGGGGGGGGGGGGGGGGGGGGGTGGCGACGAGTTGCACTGCTGGCCTTCAGTGATTCCCAGGATAGGAACTTGGCGCCTGGTTTCTGCGCGTAATAAATTTCTGAATCATTCCTAGATTTATCGCATCTAGTTAGATTTAAAAATGTTTGCGGAATCCAAGAAAGTTGGCGGTAGTTGTTATGAAGCACGCGTTTAAGATGCCCTGTTTAAGTTACAAACAAGCGAGTCAAAGATTTACCCGAGAAAAAAATAATTTCATAATCATATGCCTTTGCATCAAAAGACAGGGCCACATAGCTTCGTTTGTCGAAAAACTTTCTGCCAAGAGCTGTTCTAGTGGCCTTGAATGTGCTGCTGTAACTTAAAGTGCGGGAACTAAACGTTTATCGGATAATTGGTGTTAACGGAGGCAGCGACAGTAAGTGGGTTTTTGCACCCTACTCATACGCTTGTGCTGCGTAAGACATAATGAAGATGCTCGCATGCAGAAGACAAAAATAAAGTCACGTACACTGTACAAGTTGTTGACGCGTTCTATGCAATTATGATGATAACATAAGGATAATGTTATCATGGGACACTGTGACACCTTTAAATATTCATTCTTCCCGTCAGCAGTGGAAGAGTGGAACAAACTGCCACGTGAATGCGTTAACATTTCCTCTGCAGATTCATTTGTTCAAAATGTAGAAAGATTGTTTTATTAAGAGTAAAAGTTGCCCTTTTTTGTTTGTGAGCGCTTCCGAACATACCACGATGATGTTTTGTGACCTGGCCATGATTTTGTGCAAGAGCTTCCATCGTTCAGTTTTAGTATCACCTGCATCTTGTGATTCTGTTTCTTTCGTTATGTGCGATATTGCTCTGTTTCTACTCGAGTGTGTATATTTGCACACCCACCCCGTATGAGCCTGAGAAAGGCTTACAGTATTAAATAAATAAATAAAATAATAATAAAATAATATCATTTGATGCTGTGCATCCAAAAGTTACCGCATTGAAAAAAATTGAAGCTGTTCGACTCAATGTGAAAGCTGTTGGAAAGGCAGAGCAGTGATTCGCCATAATGAGATGTTGCGCTGTTATCTGCTCACTGCTACCACCAATACAATTCAAATTTCGCGCCTTCGCAGGGCTCGCGCGCCCCCTGCCTGAAACTGCGCCAGCGGGAGTTCTGTTCTTTTTGTGCTTTCTTTTGCTCCCGCACGTGCCGACGTTGCACTGCCGCGTTTTTTTTTTTTTTTTCCCACTTACTATCGTAAAAACCCAACCCAACGAGCGTTCCTAACTAAACGCGGGCGCTGGCGGTTAATTACGTATATTTTCCATAATTGTACCTACAGGTTTCTTTCGCTAAACAACGGGGAGATGTATGACAAGCGCCAGCGGTTCACGAGTTTCGAATGCTTATGACTATATAAACCGCTTGGCTTTCGAAGCCTCTGTGGGACGCCGCGACGACAGGCGCTACGACGGAACGCCGTGGGCTCTACTAGGGTCCAGCGAGCGAGCTACGACGACATGGCGAGCCCCTAAAGTGCTCTGCACCATAAAAAAGAGGCAGGTTTCATGGCGCTGACAAATACAGGAAGAACAGAATGTGCTCACCAATGCTAACCAGCGCAGGTAGATACACTCATGGTGTTCGGCTCCCACAAGCGGTACTGAACACCTCACCCGTATAACATGTATACGAGTTTATGCAGTCCCAGCATTTTGCAGCCTGATCAAACCTGATCAAACCTCATATTTACCGTGACAGCACTGAGTGCATGATTTATGTGTGTCTACTAACATACAGGTATGTAAATTTATTTACAACCTGAGAAAACTTCCTGTATTCTGCAACATGCATTTCATCGGAAAAGAAGCAAGCAAGCAAAAAACAATCAATTCAACTAAGCAGCTTAGCGCGCCGACAGAGGCTGGACTCTCTTTGATGGGGAGGAGGGGACGCTAGTTGCTTCAGAATCGCTCTTCCTTGAGGGTAGAGGTCGCTGCATGCCTGAAGCTTCCAAGTGCTTTAAATGGGTTAGCCCGATATAAACATCCTTCCTCAGGAGAAGTTGCTGCAGCAGCAACCCGTGATACGCTGTTATCAGTGAGAAATGTAAAAACAACAAAACTCATGGGCGAGTGATTCCAGCCTCAAAACAAGATGGCCTTGGGTTCGATACCCAACGTCTATACTGGCAAAATAATTTTGTTTTCAACGTCTTTACTGCGGCCGCATGCCGCCGTAATACCGACGACGAACATAAGGTCGCGCACACACGGCGGCGGACGCACGCGGAGGAAACGTAGCGCCTCAGCAAACCATCAACAGCTGTCGCTGTAAAAAAAATGTTAACCTCTCAGTAATGTCAGAATATTTCGATTCAAACTACGCGGGGTTCTATTGCCTCCATTTTCCTCGTGCTGTTGCTACGCGGGCAGACAACTTTTTCCGCTTCAACAATTTTACATTCCGGGTAAAGAGGCCCCGACGAATAAAATGAAGTGAATACTACAGCAGAAAAGTTATTAAATCTACCTAAGAAATGTATCAAGAAAAGGAGGAAATGAAGTATGCTTTTACTGCCTACAGTGTCTATTGTTAGCGAAAAAAGTTCAGACTCAAGGGTACGCCCTTGTAAACACCTTCAAAGTCATTTTCGTGTTTCGAACGAAGCTAGCCTTGGCTACTCTAGTAGGCTTTGTTACACAAGCCCGTACACGCGCAGCGGATATAGGAAGCCCGATGGAGACTTATTATTACGCTTTGAAGGTTTCCTATCTGTGCGCGTACATGCACAAGCATCACCTGCATCGCACAGCCTTACTTCCGGGAGCATAATAAAAATTCCGCAAATGAGTAATGAAATAAACTAACAAATCCCCGATCGAGTGCGAGGATTTGATCTCTCTCGAGTGCTCTTGAAAGCACGACGCCATCCCCGAAGTGCACTCAGAGAAGGGAAGCAGCCCTTGAAGAAAGAAACCTATACAAGCACGCGCCGAAGAACAGGGAAGTATGAGAGGGTGTAAGGACGAGAGGGTGAACGGAGTCACTCTCCAGAATCAACAGATGTCACGCACCGTAAGAGCGCGGTGCAGTCACTGTGGAGACAAGGGCAAAAGGGAAGACGCCGACGTCGAACGAAAGCGACTCGAGAGGCACTCTTGCAGATCCATGGAGAGTGGGCAGGCAGCTAGCGGGTTCGGGCCGGGGGGGGGGACGTATATACGTTAAAGCTCTCGCGCGGGCAACAAAAAACGAAGTGAAAAAGACACTGTAAACGGAAAGCATGGCGGTAGCTAGTGATAGTTCATTTGTCCCTACGTGTATGCGCGCGTTTGTGTGTGCGTGCGTGCTCCTGTGGGCGCACACGCCTCGGCGCACAAGGAAGAGAGGAGAATGCTGCTTGCTCACTATATAGAGAGAAAGGCGAGCGTTTTCTTCCGACATGAAAGGTCCATTATCGAATTGAGAGCCGCTGCGGTAACTCCCAAGTCGGCGCGTGTCTTATCAAAATAACTCCACCGTGTGTTGGTGCGCGCGAGAGAGAGCACTGGCTCGCTTCCGGGAGCCGGCACACTACTCTTACGGCATCTATTTGCTGGACGGCACCAACTGCCCCTCTCACGGTTTCTTTCGCGTGTTCTCTCCCCCCCCTCCCCCTCATACTCCCCCTCCCCCATCAGAGACACTGTAGATCTGCGCGCTTTGTTTATTCGCCACCGTCTTTAGAACATTTCCACTCCCAGTCGGACCACTGGTGCTCTTCTTTTTCCTTTTTTTTCTCAACATCCGGATGAGATGTCCATCGAACCGAAAGCGGAGTGTATAAGAGGAGGAGGTGAGAAAAGGGCGAGGAGCCAGAAAGGATCATGTTTAATTTATACAGGGCCCGGGCAAAGAACAGCAGCGGGTTCGCGGCGTCAGTCAGAGCCCCGGCTAGGTGGTACGTCGTCGTCGTGTTGGTTTTAGCTCAGGGCTGTTTGAACAGGAGAGGTGGGAGGGGAACGGGAGGGGGTACGGACAGGCAGCCTCGTCCGCCGGGTCTCCCCGGGCTTTGAGAGCCTGGGAGTTACACGAAGATCGCACGGGCCCTGGCCGCCGGGCATTTTGTGCACACGTTGCCTTCACCTTTTTGTTCCGCTTCGTCCTCTTTCAGAGCCCAGTCAAACGCAGCTACCTCTTTTACCCTTTGCGAGATATTTTCTTGATATCTCTGTGTATCCCGCTGCACTTGCTTTTGTGTCTCTGACTGCGTTGACCTTTCGCGCACTGACTCTGCAAAAAACGGTTCCTGTACACGCGCAGACGCCAGCTTGGCGTTTTCTCCGCTTTACGTCATTTGACGACGGAGAACGACGAAGCCCGCGAGCCTCGGTAGGTCGTCGTGTGGGCGACCTTCTCCCTCGTGTAGAAATCCAGACGACGAGCTCGAAAAAGTCTTGCGTTAACTGCTCCTGCTGCTCACAAACCAAGTTCGGCTTTCCCCCGACCTCAAGCATAAAGAAAGTTATGCTGCCCTACTGCACAGGTCTCCTCTTACTTTTGATGTACTAGTAAGAGCCATGTTTAAAAATTCTTCGGGGCACTCAAACCTGCTTACGTGGCTTGAATGTGCAAGCAATATTTGTTCTGCTGGCATTGTACGCCTCCTGCGTTTCGGCTTTGTCGGCGTACTTTCATGGCCGACCGAGCTTATCCGGCGCTTAAACGGGCGGTGCACCCAATCTCGAGGCACCTTCCACCTCGAGACACGGCGCAAGTCACCCCGATGAACACCAGACTGATGGCTTTTCCTAGCACTCTACAGAGACACCCGAGTCGTGCGATTCCCCGACACCTCCAACGGACACTAGACAAACTGACGGGCTCGCCCCACGTGCTACGATTCACGTTATCTCGTAAAGCCACCAAAGCCTCGCAATCGTTTGTGTTTATTGCGTTATGTTTGTTCCTCTTGTCACCCATTCGTTTGTAAGCCGCGTTTCACGCCACGCGAACGTAGAATTGCGCGCGCGGAATTTTGGGGCCATCCGCTGCTCATAACGCCGGAGTTTTCGCCTAACGGGGCGTACAAGGCTTGCACCTTCCTAAATCAACCTTTCCTTAGCTGCCCCCGAAAAGGATGAAAGCCCGCCACCCCTTTCGACCCATTTACTCCTATTTGGTGTGTGTGCGTGTGCGCGTGCGTGCGTGCGTGTGCGTGCATGCGTGCGTGTGCGTGTGCGTGTGCGTGCACGTGCGCGTGTGCGCGCGCGCTCTTTCGTGCTTTTTCCTCCAGTGACTCGACTCGGGTACATCCCCTTTCCGGGACTGCAGTTTCAAGCGCGATGTTGTGCGCTGATGATGCTGGAGCAGGTATGCACACCCCGACCCAGATGTTTACAGGGAGAGTGACGAGACTCCGAAGTAGTGGTTCCGCGCAGGGCGGGGGGGGGGGGGGGGGGGGGGGGGGGCATGGGTGGCGGGAGGTCTTTAACACTCACCGCAGGGAGCTCACTCGAAGCGCAGAGAGAACTCCCGCTGGGTATCGAGAGCGCGTGGACCGCGCGTTCGCTCCTGTCCCCTTCCGCGCATGTACCACTGTGAGGCCATCGACGCCGCCGCATTCCGGTATCCTCGAAACCATGTCACTTCGTTATACTCAAGGCCCACGACAAACCGCCGACGGCAGGCCCATGGTGGGTGACAGGCACTGCAGAAGCACCTACTAGACGCCGTGCAACCGCGGGTGATTCAGACAATTCCGTCTTTCGCCGCAGGAACTAGAACTCACGCACAGAAATGGGGTCTTTTGTCAACCGGGCAGTATGGTCGACAGGCTCCGGTCTGAGCAGGTCGGTCTGTTCTATCGTGCCATGGGCGACACGAGTTATTTATGTCCAGAACGGACCTTGAAGTACCGTGAGGGCCGCGCTCGCTTTGTGCGCATCTGGCGTGCCATATGGAACAAGGAACGGTGAAGGATGAAAATCGGTCGATCGTTGGCCATAAAGACAGTTCTCAAAGACTAAGAGTATTCTATTGTGTACGCCTTTGGACGGCTCCCTCCGTGCTTCCTGCGGAGTGATTGGGTGATTATGACTGTCGTCGGACGCTGTCAATCAGCCTAAACGAGCCGTCAGCGAGGAAGTTCCAGGGCGTAGGGACGGCGGCGGATAGGGGTGAGACGCGGAGGATAGCTCCCAACCACGAATCCGAGGAATGCCATTAATGAAGGCTCTCCCGTTTAACACGTCGACTCCAAAAGCGCGCGCCACGCGTCCCGCGGGTGGCGACGACGACACGCTTTGGTTGGGCGCAGTCGAGCGCACTCTAAAAGACATCCCAGGAATGTCGTCCTCCCTCTCGCAAGGCTGGCACGAATAGCGCTCTTCAAAACCTTGAGTTCTGCTCTAGTCCGGAGACGGGTGTATGGTGGGTCGCGTTCCGACGCTTTATCCTGATGTTAAGGCCTCACATCCAGCCCGCCCGCGGTGGTGGATTCCGAGCGGGATTATTTCGACCCGTCTGGTGAGGGAGGAGCGGTTGAAGTGATTTAAGCGCAGACGAAGCGCATTGTACGGTTCGGTTTTGTGGGAAGCCCGCCGCGGTCGTTCAGAAAGCCGCAGGAACTGCGCGTTGTCTACAGGTCCCCTTTTCTTTTGATGCACGCTTCAGCGTTCTATGGCTGCTGCTTCGCTGGGAGGGGAGTACGTACACGATCTGAATTCGGCCTTATGAGTGGAAATGGTGAATTTGGACTATGGACGCGACACAGAAAGTAATAAACGTCGCCTCTCAATGTTTGCTGTCTAGGAAAAGCCGCATAGAAAACCATCTTGGTGGCAAGTTTGGCGTAGTCGGCGCTTCCTTGACAACAATTTGCGGCCGAATGTTTCGGACCAGAACACATCAAATGTATATACAGGAGACTCCCTTTAAGACGAACTCGAAGGGAACGTAAAAATTTGTTCGTATTATCAGAAATTCATGTTAAGCGGAGGTTTTTTGAATTGTGCACGTTACAAGAAACCAAAAATGTTCGTATTAACCATATAGTGTTCGTATTAACGGGAGTCCACTGTATACGTATGTATAACTATTCCTCCATACTTTCCCTGAAAATATTGTCTGCTGGCTTTGCTTTCTGTGTTCATTCTTCAGCCATCCCCTGTATATAGCGTCTTAGTGTGAGAACACCGAATGGAATACCTATCCCTAATATCTCCATCTCCCCCGATTACCCCGTATTATTACGGAGTGTACGCAGACGCACGCATCCTGGCGCATCTAAACGGACTTCTACCGAGGTTGATCGTCTGACGTCTCAGTAGCATTGTATAAAAAATATATATGCGCCGCATTGTCCAGAAATCCCCTTCTCTAAATTGTGCGAACGGAGAAAAATAACTAAACAAAATTCTTCCACACAGCGCCGCTCGAATAAGTGACCCTGAAAACTTCATTTTGTCCTTGAGCTCACTGAGTCGGGAGCCGTTGGTGCGAATGAAACCTCCCCGGCCGGATTAGATGCTCCCTCATTTCGCCCCGACAACTGAAAACCCTCTCACCCAAACTTCGAAACTTCTTCGAGCGTAGTACGCTTCCGAACTTCCGTTCTGCAAAGTTTCCGCGTGGCATACGCGCGGGCACGCCCGGCGGCCCCTCAAACTCAAATACTACTACTGCACAGAGCGCGACAGCTCCGAGGACCGTCCCTTTCAAATCCCCAGCAGGAAAGGCACGTCTCGGGCACAGGTAGTGCAAGTGGACAGGTAAATGGGATAGCGGGGGGTGCCGCCAGCTCGACCGGAAAGGCGCGTGCAGACAGCGCTTCGAGTGCGCTGACTCGCGCAAACAACGAGTTTGGGAGTAGAACGTGCCTCGATAAGCGCGTGAAGGCGTATTCGTTCGCTGCGCACAGATCGGGCGAATACCATTTCGTTGTATAGCGCCTCTCCGCGCTGCGCCTCATCCTTTCCCGTACGCGACCGGACATCGCAAAGCGACAGGAACTGGACAATACGCGAGCGGACCCGCCTGTTTATATAGGCACGCTCGAACAAGGGCAGCGGACGGGTTAGCCGCCGAAAGGTAAACACAGACGGACAAAAACCGAAGAAAAATTGACCCCTCAAAACTCCCTTTCAAGTTCTGCCGGACAAACAGGCGCACGCATGCGCAGGAGGAGTTGGCGCGGACCCACTCCAGACGGCCGGAGCGAGGCGCGCTTCGTATACGCGCATACAAACGCAGGTCTGAAGTTAGACGGTGACCCTGGACCTGCGTGTTGTGTGCACACAGGACAGGCCACGCGTTCACGGCAGTGTGTCGAACAAGCGCTCTCTCAAGAGCTGGCCCCTGTCCGCGGACGGTAGCTAAGCGACTGCGCCCTCCCCCTCTTTCACGGCTTCTTTCCTTCGCTCCTTTTCCAATCAATTTTCTCGCATAATTAATTATGATAATGAGCTTTCTAGAACAAGAGCGCCACGGCACGCCAGCCGATGCTGCGATAGAGCAATTTCGGGTGGAGGCAGTGCGGTGAACTGGACACGACAACACATACAAGACATGCACGTAAGCGCTATGCATTAAATGCTTCGATGAGGTTCGGGATACGTGCGGAAGAGGCGCTTTCGTTGGGCAAGCTGAGGGAACGGGTTTTTGTCTGGAGAAGCCTACAAGTGGTTGCATGGGCCGGATGTGTTATCAATCGCCTTACGGGTACATTCATTCGTCTAATTCGCCTGTAGGTAGCAGTGGACTAGAAGCCTGCTAGTTCACTGTCTTGCAGAAACTGTGTACTGGAAGAAGCCGGGATATGTTTTGGAAGCCCAATCCTTTACCCCAAATCCTCACCCAACGTAAGAGCAGTGGGCGGGCCAGCTGGCCAGCACCCACCTCTCAATGCAACGTAGGCTACTGGAGAGGGCCAGGGCACATCAGCACATGAAGCTCATCGCAAGTAAGTTTATTCCCTCCCTCCCTCCTTCCCTCCCTCACTCACTCACTCACTCACTCACTCACTCACTCACTCACTCACTCACTCACTCACTCACTCACTCACTCACTCACTCACTCACTCACTCACTCACTCACTCACTCACTCACTCCCTCGCTCACTCGCTCACTCACTCACTCGCTCACTCACTCACTCACTCACTCGTTATGTACACCTGAACAAGGGTAGGAGGGTTTTAGAAATATGTACAGGTGTTCGGCCGTTATGGGAAGGAGGACAGGTACATGCAAGTTACGAACACACGAACAGGAAACACTGAAGCGCGCCTTGTATGGGAGAGAAGTCCGGCGGACACACCACTGTCCGTGCGTGGACGCATGTGTTTGAATTTTGTGCGTGGTCTCTCGGAATCATCCGTCAACACCGTGCGCGAAACTGGTGGTTTGCAAAATTACAACGGTTCAGACCTACCGCCTGCGCTTCGTTGAAAGCCCTCATCAGACAGAAGACTGCTGACCGAGTAATCGAAATACAAAACAACATGCATATCATACTTCAATCTAGTCGATACGTTTATGGTGAATGTGGCATATTCCGTCGACAGGACCCCTGAATAAATAAATGCCCGAAGTATTTTCTTACTGCACGCGGAACAGAGGCCGTAGAGTGTGGCCTCCACGAAACGGTGTTCTTTTTTTTTTTTTCTACGTGATATTAGAAACAGCAAGTTCGCAGCTCGAGCGACTTGCCCACCTAAACCTTTGCTTTTCCACAAAAGAGGCCAGCACGCCAACATCACCTCCAACTTTCAACCTCTCAGAGGGAAAATATGAACCACAAACAAGCAAATAAGCAAATAAATAACGTAAGACGTTTGATCTGCTAGGTTGCGGACGTGTGAGAAGAGGGACAGAGCCACGCAGAGGCGCCTAAACGGCCTATCCATATTCCCAATACCTCGAGGAGGGCGTTAAGAACGTCAGGGAGGAATAATGGAGCGCTAGGAACCTAAAAAGAAAAACGTCACTACGCTGGAAAGTCCGACAGTGAAGGAGGGCATCGGCAGCAATACCAACAGCCGTCAACCGATGTGTCAACGCATTCGCATTTTTTTTCTCCTTCCTTCTTTTATCATTCTTTGGTCTCGCCTTGGAAGCTATCCACAGCCCTGTGCAACCCCGCCACCTACGGCAATAAGGGAGCCCAGAACGCGCGCAATGCGAGAGGTCTAGAAGCCAGAGTCAAACCTACCGCGCAGATATCGCGAGCCCTGCGAATCCCTGAGGCGTCATCTTGCAAAGCCGCTCAAGATTGATTAGGCGATTGAAAGCATACCATCTTTTTCCCCCACACAAACAAAAACTCCCAACGCAGTCAGAGGCATACGAGAGAGAAAGATACAAGGCAAGTGTGAGCCCGAAGACCGGAACCGTAGGCTTTCTGTGTTCCCGTTCATATCACTGGCTCTTTTACATGAGCGTTTTCTTTTTTTTTTTTAACTCACTTTTCTTGTTTTCTCTCAGTGTTCGCTTCTTGCCATGCACCGGATATGCAGCGCCAAACGTCATTTCTTTCGGCCCCGGAACGCTCTGCTCTTGAGCAGTTTTGCTTTTCTTCCCTAGCGTTTCTTTGACAACGCTTGCCGGTGCCTCGAGTGGTGCAGTTTGTCTTGCCTTCGGAGTGGGCATGGTGCCCGCGCCGAGAATTCAGAATATTGATGAGAACGTCGGACTGTCTCTGTGTTTCCCTCTACAAGCGAATTATTTTTCTCCTTGTTTTTTCCCCCCTCGGTATCTGCTGGTATGCAGATGCATCAATAGATGGCAGCATATAACACAGAGCTTCCCGTTATAGAAAAATGCACGAGAGAGTAATCCTTGTGTAAAGATATGTGAAGAACAGCGCAGAAGCGAGGTAATTGTTTCCGTTGCACGTAAATCATTATTAGCTATATTAGTATTAGTGTATCTTTTTTGCATTTTCTTGAAGTGTGAATAACTGTGATAGTGAAGATAGTGAAGTGTGACTGACTCAGGCGTGAACTTTGAGAACAAACTCAACGCTTCTTATCGTGTGTTATCATCTTCGGCTTTCAGACGAAAATATTTAGGGTTTCCAGCCTCTAATGTCCCTTTTTTCGTTTTCTTTAAGAGAGAGAGAGAGAGAGAGAGAGAGAGAGAGAGAGAGAGAGAGAGAGAGAGAGAGAGAGAGAGAGAGAGAGACTCTTTAATGTGGGCTGGAGAGGTCAGCTGTGCTAGCGGCAGTGCTTGCTACGCCAGATGGGGGTAATTACAATGCAGTGAAGTGAATGTGAGAGATTGGGAAGACAACGTTGTTGCTCTTTTCCAGGGTCATGCCAGTAACTACAAGCCAGTAGCGGATTCAGAGGATGGAAAGAGGGAGCGACCTCCTTCCCTCCACTCCTCCCCCAGACGCCGTAAATGTAGTTACTTCGAAGATTTTGTTTATTCGAAGAAACCGTTATCTTCACTCGTTTGGTAATTTCAGTTGGCACAACCTTCCTCGGATCCGTGACTACCGCGCGCCTTGCGTCGTCACTGTGCATGATATCCAAGAACTACTTCGATACTGCCCATCCCATTTCATTCCATGTTCATCCCATTTGTTCATCCGTGTTCATCCTTGTTCATATGTTCATCCCAGTTTAGTGCGCAGCACTTTGGCGGCCGCTCCTGTGGTTCGGCGGCGGCGGAGGCGTCGTAACCGAGCGAGCGAAGACAGAAAGAAAACGGCGGAGGAAAATGTGGCGAAAGTGTTAGGGAAAGGGAAGTATGCTAGTATGCTGACCTGGCATGAGACGCTCGACGGCGGCGACGCTTGTCGAAAGTGTGAGGGGGAGGCACTGAGACATTCTCCTCGTTGGGTAGCTCATCAGAACCACGTGACATTTGCGCGGGAGGTTCAAACGCGATTTACAACAACATGCTCGTCGGCGGCGACGCGCTGCGAGATAACGCGTCAGAGTCGCGCGCGCCGCGGTGCGTTCGCTGATCGCGCCATCCCTTCCTGAGACGCAGCAGCTATGCTCCATGGCCGAGAAGGCTGCAGTTCACGCTGCGCACAAATTTCGCTTTAGGGACTATAGTAATCGTCAGCCATTTTTTTCCTTCCAGATACAATCTCTCAACTGAATGGCGTCCCCGAACCGAGCCCGAATATCAGGGACATACCGCTGGCATTACAAATGCTTCTTATCACCCGCCTGCTGCTTCAAGTAAATCAATGAGCACAATTCTGCGTAAATAAAATATCTTAACCGGGAAAGTTAGAATAAGAATCAGTTCTTATCGCTGCGGATCAGTAGACGTCGTTCGTAATGCAGGGAATGGCGAGACAAAGAAAAAACGCTTGGGTTGAAGGGGGTCGGTAGGCTGTACTACTACGTCAATGTTGAGAAAAGCGACGGCAATGCCCCTTGCGGCCATGACCACCGCTGATATTTCGTAAAAGATGAAGTGTTCGACAAAAAGCCAAGAGCAGACCAGTTGCACTGACTTATTCAAATTCAAATTTTATGTTCTGAGTTACACCTGAACTTAATGTTGAGGCGCGACTTAATACAGAGCTCGCTGCTGGTTTAAACCACCAGGGCTTCATCGCGCACCAAAGCCATTTTCATGCGCCCTTTTGTGTTTCGCTTCAATCGGAAATACGCAGCCGACGAAGTCAGAAATCGAACCCGCCGCGAGAGCGCTGATTTATGGGGCCTATGTTGAATGAGGGAACCATTCAACAAAGACCGCAACAAATGACACGTCAACAGGCCGAGAACGGCGCGGTGACTAAGGAGAAGAAAGACATACCTTTGGAGAAGTTGAATTATGCACGGGGAGGAATCGGACATAAAGGGAACTGTCCGTTGAGTTCTGGCGCGACAGTTGTAGTCATTTAAAGAATTTCACGCCTTCAAAGCTGCCGAAAGCGTGCCACGGAACCGAAGAAATGACAGATCGGAACAAGGGGCGCTTAGAGCGGTTGCGATGTATAGATATCGGCGCCAGAAACTGGTACCCACGATTGTGCTTGCCGACAAGCACCCTTTCAACGAAAAAAGGCGGCCTTTTCCTGGGTTTCTTTCTACGTAACGTTTCTTTACAACATTATTTGAAGCAACGGCTTTGGTTCTAGCAGTGGCTTTCTTTTATAGCCTTTTAGATGAAAGATCAGAAGTCCATGAAAGCTTAATTAAGTATAGCGTATAACACGTTATAATTCCGAAGCGTAGTTTGCTAAATCATTAGGGTTAAAATACGGCTAATTTCATACGTAGTGTTTAGGCGATTTGATTGTTCGTGCTCACTAGTCACTCCAACATTAATAAAATCACATTATTAAGCCGGATCAGCAGTAGGGAAGCGGGAATGTCAGATTTAGACGACAATACAATGACTTGAAAACTACGTCAAATTGGTTGGGGACAGCGACCTGTCAATATAAATTGTAATAACTATAGCTAGTTAGAAACTAACTAGTCTTATCGACTACTGCTCTTCCGCGGAATTTACGTCTGTGTGTTTATAACTGTGCATGTTTATTTGAGGAAAAAATCTGATAAAGGGAAATCATTTTGCTGCAATGCGGGTGCAGAACTTAAGGTCACTACTGAAGTTCATTTCACTTTTAATTGCTCCACTGGGGAGTGGCGTGCTGCCGCGGATATCACCACCAGCACCACCACCAGCACCACCAGCACTACCACCACCGCCACCACAACCACCAGCACCAGCACCAGCACCACCACCACCACCACACCACCACCACCACCATCATCATCATCAT
The DNA here is from genome assembly GCF_048455015.1 of Haemaphysalis longicornis. Taxonomy (NCBI): domain Eukaryota; kingdom Metazoa; phylum Arthropoda; class Arachnida; order Ixodida; family Ixodidae; genus Haemaphysalis; species Haemaphysalis longicornis. The sequence goes on from NW_027526460.1 coordinate 41,781,935, forward strand.
CATCATCATCATCATCATAATCACCACCACCACAACACCAACAACAACAACAACAACAACACCTGTCTACGGCCACTGCAGTGCAAAAGCCTCTCCCACCGATCTCCAATTATCCCGGGCCTGTAGAAACTGCGACCAATGTATCCCCGCAAACTACTTGATCTCATCTGCCCACCTAACTTTCTGCCGCCCCCTGCCACGCTTGCCTTTACTAGGGATTCACTCTGTTACCCTTGATATAGCACTCTTAATATACCGCGTATATAGCACTCTTAAATAAACAATTCCGACAAACTTTTTGTGGTTTTAATTAACGATAACCACGTCTCAGCGCGACGCTTAACCGTATACATCTTCCTTCGCATGTTAAAACTCTTGGGGGTGCTATTTTATTCCGTTTGCAGAACAAAATACCTTTTTAACGACAGTACTGCCGGGGAAGAAAAAGCAGAGATATATAGAAAATGTTAGCATACACATACACACGTAACCCAGGATTTGCTCACGAGCTCATTGCGGTCGTTTCTTGGCGCCCGCATTGTGTAAACCCGGGCACATGGGAGCGCGTTTTTGTCACCGCAAAGTCGGGTCGTGGTCCTGGGATGCGAAAAAAGAAAAGAAGGTTTAAAAAAAAAAGGAAAACGCGGTGTCTCCGGACAAACGGAACGCCATTGTTCACCAAGACGAGCGAAGCGAATGCGCTGTCGCCGTTTCTCGAGGCTGCCATGAACAGGCATGCGGCCTGGTGGATCCGCATGGCTGGCTTTCAACAGGACCGGCGTCTGGGCCGGCTGCCACTGCCGAAGCCGCAGTCAAAGCCGAAGCCGTCAGGAGTTAATTATGTCTGGTTTGCAGCAACCTCTTTCGTATGTCTGACTTGTTGTTTCTGGTTCGGGAGCTGGGTGAAGAAAAAAGGAAGGCATTGTCACTCGGGAAGAACGCTCCGCGCGCTAAATAGCCGCGAACTGTCAGTTGGAATGGTGGCCCCTCGCAAGGTGAGAGAGCGGCTGCTGCGCGATTCAAAGAGTTGTCGTACAATCGGGTTCAGGCGCCGGATGTTCGAAGTCAGTGCGTCGGCATTGTCAACTGTTCTCTATTCAGAGCCGGACATGTTTAATACACTTCTATTTAGCCCTGGTTGCTGCCAATGTCGCACAATGGCTGGGATGTTAACTTTCGTTCATATAACATCGATTCGCCATGCTTTGACAACGCGAAGCGTCTATCCACATTACAACACCTATACCACTCCTGACTAACGTTCGGTTTGGTCGCAATGCTTTTCTGAAACTTGGGCTGCGAAAAGCTGTTAGAGGGATGGGAGCGTCACCGTTTTGTTTTCCTGAGGGTGTTAGGAAAGCAGCGACAACGCCTTTACATTGTATTTTGTTGCACGAATATTAACACATCAAGGCTAGCATATAGCATTAACTTGAAGGGATTAACCTCTACGGCCCTAATGAAATAAGTCAATCATCAGCTGTTGTTATTATGCACTGCCGGAGAGGATGGAGGCCTATCTCGGGAATTTTTAGCCTCTCATATTGTATCGGCTGAGTTAATACTCGTGTCCCAAATTTTCTGATCTTTCCCCTCCTAATGCCGAAGAACTCAGGGGCGCAGAAATCTTCATTACAAAATAAAATTCGCTTTACTTCCGTCAAGAAATCGGGGTGCTTACGAGCTTTGAAAACTTTGGACTTATCAGTCAACACGTACTCCGGTAGCTTCGGAGCATGAGAATATTCACAAACCGCTCAATTTACGTTCATAGCGGGGTTATCCAATTATCCCGGCCCGTGCTAACTGCGACCAATATATTCCCGCAAACTTCTTGATCTCATTTGCCCATCTAACTTTCTGCCGCCCCCTGCAATGCTTGCAATACAGCACACGCAATATACGTTCTGCTGGGCGGAGATTTCAACGCGGACAGCTCACGGCAACACGCAACCTGACAGCTGTCCTCCGTGGTCGAGCGGTTTGGGTTGGTGTGTGACACAGACAGTGAGATGCCTACGATGCGGGAGGAAAACGGAGAGTCCCATGTTTGTTCTCTGAGTGAACTTAGTCCTCCCAAGTTTCATTCAGCTTAACTGCAAATTACAAACAAACGTGTTTTGTTTCGCGCACTCCTTGGACTGCGCCCGCCTTCGTTGGTCATCGTTCTTGACAAAAGGGAAGGACACTGCTTTTAGATGCGACGCATCTCTTGCTCGTGGGTATGTCCCTCCATTGTCGTTGTCGCGCCGTTGTCCGCACGCTCACTGCACTTGCGCAAACTCTCCTCAATTCTTCTCGCCAACAGCTGTGTGCAACGCGCTCTCTCTGTCTCATTATCATAACAGCTGCGCGCGCTTCGCTGACGCTTCTCTCTCGCATTTTCTCTCGCTGCGCATGCGCAACTCTCCTCCGTTCGTCTCCTCTCCTTCAAGTGCTGCATATAAAGCGGTGAGCGCGCTGCGCCGGTTCAGTCAAGTGCGTTCGCTTGACTGCGACTGACTTTGCTTGTGCTTCGCTTGACGACGACGACTCCGTTGCTTCTTCCGATGTAGTGCGATGGAAGCAACAGTCCCGTCAGCGAGTGGTTTGACACAATCGAGTACCAGCGTCAATCCAAACCCTGATGGCAACTCTCTCATGTCGCGTATGCATGTGCATGAAAAGTAAAATTACGCCCATCTTCCCGCGTATGAGAACACCCGCATGTGATGGAATGCATCATACGCGTTCACAACACGTTTCACGCGATTTAGAGAATCAACCCAATGGAAACGCCAATTGAACCCCCCGATGCGTCGCATCACATCAGGGTTCCCTCGCGGGAAGATGGGCGTAATTTTTTTTTTCCTTTTGCGTTATGCATCGTGGCCTTCTAGCGCTGCTAGCGTCAGCAACCACCCAGCAGCCAGACTGTCCTTTTGACTTACCCCTAGTATCTCGTTTCGGCTGGCGTGTGACCAGTTTCTGTATGTTAAGGGAAAAAGCTGACTGACGAACGGAGTCGCAACAGCAACGACGAGGGGTAAAGTTATGCCATAGGGGCGTTGCTTTTTGAGGCAGAAATAGCAGCAGCGAAGTAATCTGGTAACCCGAAAGAACAGAGCACCCGGAAGAGCTGTGTTCATGTCGTCCTTTTTAGTGCAGTTTCCGCGAAATCAATCCGCCTGAAAGGGAATCTGACGAGAGATGCACTGTCGTCTCTATGATGACTAAAGTACCCCGTGCCTCCCACCCAGCGGAAGCATCTTGGACGTTCGTTCTTTGCATGCCTTATCGCGGAGCGCACGTTCCCTCCAACAAACCTGCTTAGCCATGAGAACCTCGCAAAATCCCTGATTGTGTGACAATATATACGATTCGCAGCGCAATTGCGCGATGCTGTCTGTCCAGGAGGTGTCTGCCCTCTCCTCTATGCCATCTGTATGCCACAGCAGAGGGCGTCAAAAGCAGGATCGAGTTTAGGGGAAGTGATTTCGTCACGTACGTAGGCGGGGACAAAGTTTTGGCACGCTAGATTGTTCCATAAAACTTTACAGGGCCGCTTCTCATGCGCTTCATCTCCTGTGCCAGTCGAGAGTTCGCCATCTATCGCGTATTCCTCCAGAGGCCGCACAGGCGGATTCGGGGGGAAGCAAAAGCAGCAGCGGCGACACTTTTTAACACGCTGCGCGGGCGGTCTGATGGATGACCGGGTCAATTTCACGTCGCTCTTTCGCCCAACGCGCCTTACTTCCCCTCCCGTTCTTTATTCGTTGCTCTTCGTCTTTGTCTCCCTCCAAATGCCGCCGCTAAAGTGATCGAGGGGGCGCTGGCGTCTCCTCCCCGAGCGGCGGCGGCAGTTGAAACAGACGCGTGCTCGTGCACGTGCCGGGCGTCCACATGAGCAGCGGCGTGCGTGCACGCATCCCAGGGCGCCACCGCCGGCTCGTTGAGAGAGTGCCACGCGACGCGGGACGGCTTTGGAGTTGCGTGTGCCGCCAACGTCGCCCGCAGTGGGTGTGTGGACAGTCGAGAACGGCGGCTGCTACTGAAGTGCGCAGGGCACAGCGTGGGGACAGAATAGATGGGAAGGCGTGATGGCGAAGTTGGGACGAGATAAGACCGTCCGGCCACATGCTGCCTTTCTGTATCCCCGATTCGTCTGTGCGGTCCTGTACTTGATCGGTAGCACAACCCGCATGAGAAACGTGCGCGAACTGGGGATGCCCTGAAAGAAGCCCCTGAAGGAAACGCGTAACATCGTGCGCTGTGGCGCCCAAAAGTGGGCCTGGGAATCTTCCTTCTTAGAGCAACAGACGTGGGAGGTCTCCCGTCAACAAAAACGGAAGTGTTTTCAAAAGGGGAGAGTGTTTTCTTTCTGTACAGCCTGTTTTCCTTTGGGGAAACCGTTTCGGGACGTTAACAGGAAGAAGTTGCGGACGTGTATTCTACAAAGCACTGGGGCCAGCGTCGGTTTAGTGCGAAAGCGTTCACTGATCCATTGCGCGAAAAAGCCGGCGTCGGCGTTGGCGTTCACGTCGGCGTCGCAAGCCGGAAAACGGTTGCCACGCGACTGCTCAGCGTTGTATAGCGGGAACTTCGCAATAACACAGGTAAATAGTTACGCTGCTGATCAACGCCGGGGTCCGCGCAGAGCCAAGTGGAAAGCGGTGAGTGTAGCTGTGTAAGTGAGTGCGGTGTTCGGCGACGTATCAAGCACGCCCCCCGCTGACCCCGCACAGCGACAAAACATCCCCAATTTCTCGCAGAGCAAGAGTGGAAACAGCACTCAGCGGCGGTCAATTGCACACTAATTATTTCGCATTCACTCTCTCACTCTCTCTCTCTCTCTCTCTCTCTCTATATATATATATATATATATATATATATATATATATATATATATATATATATATATATATATATATATATATATATATATATATATATATATATATATCAAGGTTCCAGTCGTCATTGCCAGTGCTATTCGGCTGTTTCCGAAAATATTTAATAGTGCCGAATAACGTGTTTGTCATGTTTCTTTGATACAGTGATAAATAAGCGACAATATAAGTCGAGAAAAAATCCGCCGTTTTTCCGGGAGCGGGAGTCGAACCCACATCTCCGCATAACGCGTGCGGTGCGTTAACCAATTACGCTACCCCGCAGCGGCTCCTCTCTCGACTTTAAAGGGGGGGTTGATATTTACAAGTGCTCTGAGGCCAGCCAACTATATATATATATATATATATTGTGGGCCTGCTCTCTACGGCATGCCAAGGAATGAGGCACACTGCGGTTGCGTGAAAGAACTCTTTACTTACATCCTCCACGCTGTCGCCCGTCCGGGCATACACACACACACCATCACCAGAAACACTCCGCGTCCCGAGTCTGAGTCCCCGCGCGCGGTTCTTCTTCACCACCGCGGCACCGCCCGCTCCTACACGTTCCCTCGCGCCATCACTCGGGCACCCGCCTCTCCCAAGTCTTGCGGCCCCGGAGCCGCACGGCAGGCGAGGAGGGCAAGGGAAAGGAGCTCACGGCGAGGGGCTCCGGGCAACACCCTCTAGGCCAGAAGGTGCGCCAAGGCGCTCCCCACAATATATATATATATATATATATATATATATATATATATATATATATATATATATATATATATATATATATATATATATATATATATATATATATATATATATATATATATATATATATATATATATATATATACAGGCGCATGTTGCAGCTCTGGAGTTTGAAGCTTCAAATTTTGTAGCATAGATCTTGAGAGAACGCTGCTACTTTGTTCGTTTACTTCTCGTTATACGAGGCTTATGAAACAATACGAGGCACTTGGAAAACCGTTTAACCCGTCGTTCATGCTAAGGCAGGGAGAACGAGAACTAATTATTAGGCAGACAATTTCACCGGATATTTTTTTGTGCCCGAACAACATGAACCGCATTTTTTACCCCTCTATTTTGGGGATCACGCTTCATCAGCCCTGTTTCTGTCTAAGGTGTCTAGGCACGCTTACGCCAAAGCTCCCAGGAACAATTAAACAGTCCGCCTTATGTACTGCTCAAGACCAATGAATAAGTCGCACTTGAAACATTTTATCGGTCTGATTGGTACAAGTATATAAAACAATGCCGCGTGCCTTTTTACAGCGATCCGAACGGGCTTGTCTGTGTCAACGAGTTTTGCTTTCGCGACGCTGCTTCCTACATCTCTATATTCGCCCAAATGGCTTGTCTCGCTGTATAAAAAGTTTAAAGATTTGGCGAAGCATGCTCAGTGTCTTAGGGGTCAGCTTCCTGGTTCTTGTTTCTTATTACTAAATTGTACGCTTTCTTTTTTGTTTTTGTTCACAGCTTCTGACCCCCGTTTCTTCTCCTTTTTTACAGGACATCATCAGGACGTCCAGCCGACCTGGGATGGCGAGATGACGGAGAGTGGTACGTATAAATCAGTTCAAAAGAGTTGACCCGCGAAAGGTGGAGCGGCTCTTCAGACACGGTGCTATTATTCTACCGAGCTTAGAGGCACCTCCGTATAGACACCGTTAAAGATGTCGATTTTTTTTCTTATTGCAGGACTCACCCGCGAGAAAAAAAAAAAAAAAGAAGGAAGAAGGGTAGGTGGGACGCAGGAGATGAGGCAGCGAGGGGAGGGCATTCCTTGCGGCGGCTGCGCAGAAGGCGCCTTGGCCAGGGCGAACGCTCATTGGTCGATTAGGTCGTCCCGCAGACGGGACGACAGCTTCACGACAGACAGCTATAGCTCTCTTTTCTTCCTTTTTTCTTCCCGATTGCCTGCTTGTATGTCATTATTTTCCCACCGTTGCTAGCCTGTTCTTGTCTTTTTTTCTTCTTCTTCTCGTCGTTTCTTTCTTCGACGTCTTCTGTTTGTATCTCAGCGTCGGAATCGCGGCATTTTCCCCGTCTCTTCCCGAATCGTCGTCTATATCGCACCGGCCGGAACACGTCGTTTCTCTTATTTTATACGACCACCTTCGGCGAAAAAAAAAAGAGAAGATTCTTAATTTTGTTATGTGTTTTTTGGCCTCGCAAGCAGCGCAGCTTAGTGAGCGTTCGGAAACGAGCCTAAAAATGAAAGAAAAACGATCAATCTCACGCACGCCGACACGGAAAAGAAAAACAGAAATCGCAAATAAATATAATGCTCGGGTGGTTTCTGAAAGCTCCTGCGCCGCCACTTTTAAATTTTTCTTTCTCTCGACGCCGATCAGCATAAAATCGATAAGACGTCCTCGACGACGCACTCTTCCCAGAACACTACTGTCGCCTTAGTGCCATCTCCTTTTTGTGTGCCCGTGTCGCTTGTGCACGCTTTTTTTTTTAAGGCTATAGGTATTATTTGATTGCTTTCAACACGTTTTAGCTTGTTCAATTTATTTCAGCGTTATTAGGACGTTTTTCACACAGCTTCGTTCTTTTCCCATTCCTGGGTTTATGTCGCTGGTACGCTCCAGACATTTCCTGATCTCCTCTGTTTTCTCTTCCACGGAGCTGCTGCCTTCGTCGTATATCCCGCTGCGAATCGTCCGGGCTGGAAGAACACGCCAGATATGAAGAGACGTCCTTTTATTTTATCTCGTCGAAATAGCGTCTGCGGGAACGCCTTAGTGAACCTATAGCGGCGCCTATACGAAAAGTGCTGCCTCGGTTGCCTCGGTTGAGGTTTTAGAAGACAAAGGAGGCAGAGGGGAAGTAAGAGACGGAAATAAGGTGGTGGTGACGACTGCGACGAAATGATCTCTTGTCGGAAACGGATTTCTGCGCGTACACACTCCGTGCAAAGAATCATCGGTTAGCGCTTGACTAGGTATGGTTAGTCTTCGTATCCTTATACAGACGACGTGGTTGCTCGATGGCGGAATTACCCGCACTAACCTACATCCCGCGATGGAAACATCACTAACGGTGGTTCCGCTGCTGCGTTTCCTAGACCAGTCCGATGCTTCGCCTGCAAAACACAATCCGCCATCTCGTTTGGGACTGCGGTGCACTAGATCGGCCTCGCGCAAAATATCGTCCGCCCTGGGACCTCTCCTATCAGGACCCAGACCATGTGATCGGCACCAAGATATGTTGGCCGCGTTGTGGCCCTACGTTTGTGAGGCAGCCATGGCCGGCCATCATAACTCCCTCCTTCAACCCTGCGGCCTCGAGCCATCCCAAATAAAAACATTTGTCTGTCTGTCTGTCCTCGTATCAGGGCTCTGCACAAGGTCCCAACGTCGTGTCTTAGGAACTACTGCTAGCCCGGTTAAGCTCAGCTCATCTAAGATTTATGATAAAACGCTTTGCACCAGTGTTCTAATTAGGCGCTTCCGCTACCATTTATAATTCCACGGGATGCATAAAGTCTGTTACATGACTCACGATTCGGGAACCTTGGCGGATAGAACGCACCGGCGGACATTCCGCTGTCGGACCGCAGCCTTAAATGTGTTCTGAGTCATTCGTGATCGCATATATTACGCTGGAACATTTGTGATAGCCACAGATCACACAACCATAAACACGCATAAACTGCCTACCCAGAAGTGCTGTGCATAGCTGTAGCTTCGCAGCTTGTGCCAAGCATGACAAGTGATGACAGGCTCTAGAAAGCACAGGTTGGTGAAGATCTAGAAATCTAAGTAGCGACCTCACTTAGTATAAGACGATAGACTCGCACAACAGCAAGCGGGAGCAAGGGGTGCGCATCGGGTCGAGTCTCCAGTTTGCGAGGGAGGGCGACGAGACGCTCACGCATTCCTGAAGATCCACCAATGGACCACGAATTATTATTTCTTTTAAAAACAGAGAGATAGGCGAGCTGGTTTACGTTCACACCCGAAAAGGTGCAAGGACACACGGAGGAAGGTTTAGGGTCAAACAAACAAGGTGCTTTGTTTATTTACCCCTCAACATTTGAAGCATTTTTTTGCGGAATGAGCCAGATCCACCTAACGCGAATTTGAGAAACAAGCGGAAGTTCGTCACCGCACCTAAATGCAACGCCGTCAAAGCTATTATATATAGTATATTTTACAGGTCAGCTAGGGGAAGCTTATGGCCGCAAGTACTTAAAACAATACGCCGCGAATTTGAGCAATAATGGCGTCATAAGTTTGGATTTGGCTCATACTGAATTGAAACACTTACGTTGATGCGTCATTATGATGAATACTTTAGTTAAATTGACTTTCAAGCATGGTGCGATTGAGTTTTGGTGCAAGAGGCAAAAAAAAAAAAAATATGCAACAGGGCTTCACATACAATACAACCATACACGGATAGCAGGTAAGTCCTCTTGGCACCATTTTCAGCACTTGTCGAGTTCTTCCCTGGGATAATTTTCTTGCCCACGCCTGAAGGCACTCATGAAGTAAGCAAGCTCTTTATTCCTTTGCCATGAATTTCCAGAACGCTTCACGAGAAGGCTGCTCATATCTTCTTCTTCACTTTAATGAAATGGTTCGTACTGTCAGTGGAGGGGGAGGGGATTTGCCGGAGCTTCTAAGCGGTGGCTATTTAGTTAAGAACTAAGATGACAAATATGGAAGTAAAAAAATACATACAACCAGAGATATTTCGTAAGAACGGATAAGACGAGACGAAATCATTGTTTCACGTCTCTCAGTTTCATTTCGTTCACTTCTTCTTCCGTTCACTTCGTCGTTGACAGCTGGGGACGGATCGTTTGCCGATTTCCTAATTGCTGTATGAATTTATAATAGGCCAACTCCTAAAAGCAAAAAAAAAAAATTCCAAAACACCCACGAAGCAGTCTGAACAGTCTGAGCCAAACACAAACTCTTATTGGGCAAATGGAATTGGGCTCATTTTGATCCGCGAAATAGCAGCATCTGGCTCATTTCTGACACGAACTGCGATATGAGTACACGTTTTCAAGGCGTTATCTCGACTATCTTCTTGTCACCCTTTTTATAGGAAAAAGTTGCCGAGTTCCTCTTGCTACTGCAATTTTATCCGAGTTAGTTTAGGTTTCTGGATCTGGCTCATTTAAAAAAATAAAGCCTCATTTGTCCGTGCCTTTTCGCGCCTTTTCAAGCATGAACATCACGTGAGCGTCCTTCGCGCGTGCGTACTAATGTATTTGACAGTAAAGCGTTTGCTCAGTTCCCGAGTTTTGATCAAATGCATGCAGCCTGTAATCAACTACCACGACCGCAATCGCTTTTACGTGTGTCAAATGTAATGTCCCTCATGTTAAGGCACTGATAAGGGCTTTAAAGTATAAATAAATAAATCAGTCAATCCAATCCAAGTAGGGCGCCTAATTAGGATACGTCATCGCACGCATTCCTTGGTTTGGTTGCTACTGTGTGCGTTTAGCGTTAATGCATAAGTAGAAACGTTTAAATTTATACATACTCCTGCACGCGCCACCAACAAGCTTGGGAACCAGAGCACTTGCCACCGGAGCCGGTCGTTTGCACCCATCAGCTCTGCCTTACGTTTTTCTCTTTTTTTTGCCCTTTAACTTTGTGTTTGCTTCGGATAGGAAGAATCCCAGCGCATCTGTTGAGCGTGTCGTGCGCGGCAGCCGCACGCAACAGCACCCTGTCGCCGTGTGGGTTGGTGGCGATGGGCGCTGTGGGGGTGCGGGGGGCCATCCGGCTTCATATTTCAAGTCGTAAACGGTTTCGACGCCCCGCCCGAGAGCGGTGTGAACCGTCACCGCTTTTAACGCCGCGCGAGGTGTTGTTACCCACGGCCGCTGGCAGCCTTCCCCTCTGCTAAGCGCCGGGATATCATGATGGCCCGTAATTATCGCCGCCGACTCATTTCGTCGCCTTCTCCGCCTGCGCCGTTGATTTAGAGTCTCTGTACGGGTTGCGCTCCCGTTTCAACTGCTACACCCCGAACCCCCCCCCCCTCCCTCCCTCCCCCCGATCACTCCAGTCTTCCTGTTTCTCATGTTAAAGACCGCGGCGAAATACGCCATGCTTGGGGAAACCTCGAAGCACTGGCGCTAATAGCCGAGAATTTGCGGCTGCGCACGCGTAACGTGAAACACCGGATGAAGGGCGAATCTTTCTTGCCTGTTTCATGGAGGTGCAGTGTCGTGGAGAAGTGGGCCCGTTAATGCGCCGGAATCACGTCGGTTCTGGTGAGACCACGGGTATAAAGTTCGGTGTATCCGATTACACAGAGAGTGCTCTTGATCTTAGCATATACATGGTAGCTTCGGAGCTTGTGGACAGGGCATCGGTTATTCGGGGCGAAGGCCCCTTAGGGGCTGGGGTTGTTGACGTCTCCTGTCGTCGTCGTCGTCGTCGTAATCGTCGTTCGTCTCACGTAGTCACGGTACTAAAACACCGGGAAACTCGTTTACGCCTCGCGCTGGAACGTAACGCGAGCTAAAAAAACCATCGGGACACTCGTATACACGCCTCGCGCTAGAGCGCTTCGTGCTTCAAAGACAAGAGACTCTTACAGCAAAGCTGTATGCCTCTACGCCCCAACGGTTTCACCTCTGTTGGAAAAAACGCCAAGGCGCTTATACACTGCATGATTCGTCCCTCCCCAGGTTTCACGTTAGTGGAGATGGCCCGGAATATTTTTTTTTCTCCGGGTGGTATACTTCCCGGTTAAGGAATTAAGCCCATCAGGACTTCATTCATTCGTTGTCATATACACTACGTACTGTTATGACTAAAGTTTTTGGGTTTCCCGTTTCTTAAAATGAAGTTGATACACAGGTACACCGAAATTGGCGATAAACGCAACGTCGAAGAGAGTACCAAAGGCTACACTGTCAAGAAGGGCCAAATATTCGGAATTTCGCACCTAAGATTCGGTAAGCGTTGTGGAAGTGTTCAAGAACAGACGGTTTCTTCTGTAGCAGTTCATATAACGCCATGCCTGCAAGGCCTCTGGTTTCAGGCGTTTTACTATCTTTGGAGTGAGTAGTTCACAGTGTACTTCCGCTCACTCTGCATGGTTTACATAACAACAGACCAGCGGCTCAACTGCTTGCTCGTCAACGACACTCTAAACACTCCTTGGGGAGGCACGGTCACAGCGAACGTAACAGTTAGGAAGTGCATTATACGACTGTTTGTATCCATATCATAATTCGGTTTTCAACAGCATAAAAGAGAATATTGGACGCATATATTGTGACCCTCACACGAAAAAAAAAAAAAAAAAGCAGTCTTGTTCAATCCACCACGGCTGGACAGAGACACACAGGCGTTAGACCAACGCGCGCGTCTCCAGTCCAGCCGTGGCTCAAAACACCCCCCTTGCATGCACCGCCATAACACAGCAATACTTCCAGAAGCAGTCCCTAAATGGGCAGAGAATAAATTGTCGAATGAAGGATCAACTGCCTGGTAGCTCGGCATGCTGCGACGGAAAAAAAGTTCCGGGAACAAAAAAAAAAAAAAGAAAGCAAACATCATATTTATTTATGTTTTATGTCCCAACGGGGAGCAGTCAATGCGGCGAAAGCCACTGAACGAGTGCGACTCGATAAGTTGTGAACATCGCGCACGAGGACCATTAGGCTACAAACGAAATGAAGCAAGAAAGATTCAAACAAAATGGCAGAGACAAAACAAAAAGACAGATTCCTACCTGCATGCCCTAGTTGCAGCGGTTTCCCACCGAGAGGAAATCAAACGAGGACATTCGTGACGAACAATATTAGATCGAGACCAGGGAACGGCCAAATAATGACTCGTCTCGATACAGCGAGCGTAGGATATACGTCAACGTATAGCCACACAGCGACCGAAACCGTTAGCGCCGAGAGCGCGGCGAGCAAAGTCCTTCGGCCAAACGTGCCGTATACGCACGATCGGCATTGATTTCACCGCATTGCTTATTCATGCCGCGATTCCCTAGTCCGAGTCTACGTCGCGTACGGCTGTACGGAAAACGAATAACAAGAATAATCAATAGAAGCAGTAACGAACTATGCAGTCCGCGGTCGTTCAAAAAAGGAAAGGTGCAAACCATTTGGATTAAATCATCGAAAATCGTCCTTAATGGTCTGCCAGTTATTTCTTTTCCTTTTCTAATATTTTTTACTCTTCTACATACGAAAGGGAAGTCCGCAGCGTTTAGGCGCTGCTTTGTCGCTGCTACCTAAAGATACATTCCCGTCTGGCTAATAGAGACTGATTTCAATCGCATTCGCTGGCGCATAAATGAGAAGTTTTCCAAACGCACGGACCTATATCGAAGAAAGTCGTCAGTGGCTGCCGCGGCAGCGGTCACGCTTGCGCAGCCGTTAGGCTCGAGTTATGGGCGGAAGAATTGTAAACAAGTTGGAGAGGAACCCGATTAACCGCGCGCCGAATCAATAATGCGCGCTAAATGGCGGCTCTTTGCGCTAATAAAACATTGCGCATTTACGGCAGCGCGCGAGCGCATCAGGATAAGTAGGGACTCCCGTGCCTTCGTAAAACGTTTTGTCATTTTTCTTCGTTTGCAAACGGTGAACCGCAGTTGCTTTGCCATCTTGCACACTTTTAGTATATTTCCTTCAGCATAAGAACCAGTGAATGCTCCTTATTACTAGTGAAATCTGTGGTGGTCGGTAATAATGACTAAAATGCAAAGTCTTAAAAGTAATCGTTGATTGATTGATCGATCGATCGATTGATTGATTGATTGATTGATTGATTGATTGATTGATTGATTGATTGATTGATTGATTGATTGATTGATTGATTGATTGATTGATTGATTGATTGATTGATTGATTGATTGATTGATTGATTGATTGATTGATTGATTGATTGATTGATTGATTGATTGATATACTTTGCAATGCGCATTGCGTTGCCCTGCGGTGCACTGCCCCGAATTCTTTCCAGCGTATGTTGGCCGTTGCTAATTTCGAGAACCGTAGCAAACTCCCTGGACCCTGCGAAATAAGCATTCTTGTGCAGACGCATTCGTCAAAATATGAACGCTAGTATACTTGCGGCACTTGAAACGTTTTAGATTTTTATATGACAGTGAAATTTACAAAAACTTCGGTTGTTGTAAAGATTTTTCAATATACTGCCACAGCAAGCATTAAGCAGCAAGCGACAGTAAGCAGTTCGAAAAAACTCATGGCAACCTTGAGAGACGGGTTCTTGGTAAGCAGTTCGAAAGAACTCGTGGCAACCTTGAGAGACGGGTTCTTGGTGAAATACAGTGGTGCTAGCAATTTGATTTTGTATTGCTTTATTTTTTTCCTGTGGGGAAGATTCGTGAAGTCCACAAAATATTATCGCCAATTTTTTTCGGCCCACTTGAGAAAGCCTCTTCAACGAGCGCAGATGCCACCACGTTTTTGAGATTTTCTCATAAGGAAAGGCTATGTCTGGAGTGCCTGCCGTCCGACGGGACAATAAGCGCTACGCTAAAGTGACGTGCACCGTCGTTTCGTTGAGTAAATACTGAATCTGGCCGTACTTCGCCCTCCGTTAACGTAACGTAACGTAAACTAACCTAACATAGCCAAACGAACAGAAAACAAATCAATTAACCCCTTTCGGCCCTGGTGTCCTTTATTTAGGACATCAACCAAAATTCTTCTACCAATTTGGAAACAAAACCAGTACAGCTAGTTTTCTGGGAAAGAGTTCCTCAAGGGTGCTGTTTCGATAGATATCACCATTGTTAGTTTTTTGCTGCAGCTGAATGCTAGAGAGAGGAAGGCACTGCAGGGAAGTCCAAACACGCCAGGGCGGCCCCAAGGACCGAAGTCCTAGTTTGATTACATGGCTGTAACTCGAAAGTTACTTTCAATACTAGCTTTATCTTTTGTGTGTGGGCTCAGGAGTTGTGGAAAAAAAAACGGGCGAGAAATTTTTTTTGTTGACTATAAAATTTTAATCGCCTAACGACCTAATTAGATGTCATGTCTCTATATCGTTAATTACTTTCACCACAAGCTCAATTATTCGTTTGTAAGCTTATAAGATCTCAATAATAAGAAAAAAACACACAAAAAGCTTTCTGCTAGAAATAAAAAAAATCAGGGCTGAATACCTAAAACTAACCTGAGTCACGAAAATTGTAATCAAACTAAAGATGTGAATAATATATATTGACAAGTTCTGGACTCCAACCAGCGCCCTTTGTAACAAGAAGCGAAGACGGAATCTCTACACCACTACGACAGACGCTCTGGTTCGTGTCAGCCCTGTCTTAAATGTTCGAATGCCGCCGGACGGTATACGCTAGCCATGACTGTAGCGCTGAGCTGGAGGGCCGTCGAACGGCAATCTAGACACTGCACTAAGGAAAACAAAATATGAGTAACAGGATATACTCGGTTTCTAAAAAAATTCAGCAAGAAAATTGTACAAATACGAGGGGAACGAGAAGCACAACAAACCTCGCTCCTAAAATGGCAAAAACAAAGCACTAATCGCTTCTTTCTTTTTTTTTTTTCGTTTGCTCCCACAATTCGTCTTGCGCACAACCAACGCGGATTTAATACGTCGGCCCACCTACCAATTTTCTCGCGACCCCACCGCATGCTCTATAGGGAGTGTGAGATCCGCCCACCGCAACCCTTCAATCTCGGTCGCCGCATGACGGGGGGGCATATACACAGAACGCGTGCAAGCAAGCGCACGCAATCCATGCTGGTTTTAGGTCTTGCACTCGAAAAAGAAACAACAACCGGGGAGGACATCCCTCCGCCTCGACAGGGACCAGCTCGGCTGGATTATCTCCAAGCAGAAAAACAGTTGCATTTCTAAATCGCACGTCTTTGTGCCGTTTACATTTCTACATGTACGCGCTTACGGCGCGGCGGCAGATTGCGACCCCGGCGCGAAAAGTTTATCCCCACGCCATTCAGAGTGTTGCGTGCAGATAGGGATTTGCGAAAAACGGTCCCTGAGGAGCGTTGCAGGCGGTACCTCCGTCAGGGGAGTGTTTGTTGCGTAACAGAGGTTCTTTCCTCTGGGCTTTTGTTTAAGCACTCCTCGTGAAAAAAGAATTTTTTCGCCTCCCTTTCTTGTGACGTAAGCATCTACTCTGCATGCTTCGGAAGGCTACGCACCCTGCTACTCGCTCAGGAGACAAAATACCGACAGAAAATACCTTCTTACACAATACAGCTGACGCAACAATTTAAGCACTGGGGATGAAAAATTCGTCGGAAATTATTTTTAGGTTGTCATTCCGTGATAAAAATTGCCCCGGACATGGCCGTTATCCAGGCTGTGTGGTCAGGAGATTGTGGTTGAATCTGTTGTTACAGAGCATCCCAACTTTCCGCCCGCTAGGAGACTCCTGATCCGCCAAAATGGGCAGCGTTTTTTTTTTAATTAAATCGACAGGTCTTTAACTAGGATTCTAATATTCAAAAGTGGATAAAATCAGTCAATATGATGAACACACGAGAAGTTACGTGATGCGTATACTGCAAAAGAAAGCCTGTTGTGTACACTTGCATGCATAAGTGTACGCTGAATTCTTTGGTTCAACTTGGTATGTAAGCGCAATACACAGCAGGAAAGGTATGCCAGGCGGTAAGCTATAATGGCGCACATGCTGCTTTATAAGTTTGGCTCAGGGCACATTTTTATAGAAATATAATATGGACTCAATTGAAAATCATCGACTTCCTTTCAATGATGTCACCTTGGACGACTTATATAATACGTCAAACATTTGTAGCCTTGCAATTTGTTCGGGGTGAGCTCGTTCTATACACGTTTAGTGACGGCAGTGTAGTTTCTGCCCTGTTAAAGTTTGGTTTGTTCAACATGACGAAATTTGTGGGGCATAAAATTAACTTCCTCCGTATCGGTTTTGTAAGCTCACTCTTCTTGCGCGTCCAGAAAAAGTTTTGCGGATAGAACCGGAACTCACCACATTATGAAGGTTTGAACTGTATGTCTCTGGAATCACCGTGCACGGCGAAGAACAGCTGCAAAGAGAAAAGAAGGAGAGGGCATTTTCAGTAATCAACCATATCGAAACGACGAGAACGGCAATGTCTAACATTCCCAGACAGATACAGAAACATTAATGTTATACGCGCCCGACCTGATCAACCATTCGTAGACTGACTGGGGAACTCAAAGTAGCTGTAGGGATTTCATTGTCATCAAACTGCGACCCAATCACCGTTTCAAAATTGTGTTGGTTAATTTTCGTGCCAGTTTTATGTTAGTTCTCGTTTGTTCCAAGCATATTCTCTGTATGTCCTGTACATGCGGTCAAAATTTTTGCCTCTTCACACTAACAAAAGTGTAAGTTGTCAAGGCGTGCTCTTTCACTATCCCTCGTCTCGAATATGCTAGCAAAAACAACTTTCTGCTTACACGTTATCTCTTTTCTTGTTAGGAATTTATCGTTCCTCTACGAGAACAAATAATACAGAGAGGTCGTACAGAAACACGCCAACCTGCCCGTCCCCAGTCTCCCCGTCTCGTCACATTATAAAAAAATGTCAATTTCCCGCATTTTAAGCGACCAAGCTACACCTGAGAGCTATATGGGGAGCGCCGTAGTGAAATAGTTTATTAAGACCTCGTATACCTTTACATGCTCCGAAATGTCAACACAACAGCCGTTTTCGTTTTAAAGCGAAGCTTTCTATATCTGTCGGCCGTGTCGGAAAAAAAATGCACTGCAGAAAAGACAACGTTACTGCAGGAAAACCAACTTTACACAATGGACTTCCACAGATGGCACATCAACCACACACCGAATTAACAACGGAATGTCTTTACATGCAATGCACAACTGGTTCTATTCTGGTACACGAATTCAGTTTGGCGTGATACGGTTGTGCGATGATGATGAAGAAAGCAGTCTCTGACACGCGTACATGTGGCACGTTGATCATGCCATACGCTTAACCAATGGCAAGCCAAAGTCGACAACACTTAGCTAACCGAATCAGCACATTCAGGTGACCCAATCACAAACTAATAGATACAGAATCAAAACATCACATTCGGTTATCTCAGCGCTGTCGTAGGTTTGACTTTGGCTGATTGGATTGTGGACTTTGCATTTGTATTGGGAAAAGCTTCGCATTTCAACCATCTTTCTAACAGTCGCACCCATGTCACATGTCGCACCCGTCGAAATGCGGCTGCCGCAGCCGGGAATCGAACTCCCGTGCTCGAAAGACAGTACCCCCCCCCCCAGGTAGAACATTTCAATACACGTACCTACTGGTGGATTGCAACGCGGCACCGAAAATTTCATCGTATCAACTTGTGACCGAGACAACCACGTGACGTCGCCGAGAATCTGGTCATAAAAGGTGACGGTGTCTGTGATGTAAGGATATAGAGCTATTATTACGTCGATTGGACGTGGCCTGAAGACGGTGGAAGCTAAAGTACATGTACTACTTAACTCTCAATTTTTGCATTTAAATCAATGACGTGCTGTACAGACTGGATATTCCGTCTGATTGCCCGCTACGAAGACACTCAACGAAATAAAATAAACACATTTTTTTCAGCGTCTAAGCCCGGGCCTAGGGCCGGGCCCAGGCTTTAAAATAAGGCCCGTGCAGTGCTCTACACAGGGACGCCAGATTTTCCTTTCGCTTACCCGTATAAAGCTTCGTGTTGAAACGGCCACCGCGACCGGTACAAAACCTGCGTCCTCATTCTCAGCAGTACAATGCCGTGCCCACTGGGCCCAATTCCGGCGAGTCGCTTCATATCATAAGAGTACGGCGACTGCAGGGCATCTAGCTGACAAAGGAGACCGCGCTCTCTCAAAGAGCGCAACAAACAACCCAGCGAGGAGAGAGCAACTGCAGAAACCAAGAAACTATCGAAACGGGCAGCTCCGGAACGCGGCCGTTACGCGTCGCGTAATCCTCTCTTTGCACCGGTAATAAAGGCGGCAAGCGCCGAATACAGGACCCCAGCACGTTGCGTCCTAGGAAAACAATAACACACGAATAACGGGCGTCGCGCCCGTGCAGATGCGTGCGCGCGCGCTATCTCACACCCGCGCACTGCTTCTTTTGCCTCGGCGTCTGCGGCGGCGCCGATCTAAACTGCGTCTTCTTTCTTTCCATTTGATTGTTTGTTCTCCGCAGTCAGGGTGAGGCGACTTCTTTGCCGCGCAGACATCGCGCTTTGTTCTCGGAGGCGCCGTAAAACTTGCTTATCACGGCGAGACACTTCCAAACTTTTCAAGCTCGGGTTGCGCTCGCCTGCGGATGCACGCGCGCATTCACGGAGAAAGAAAAAAAAAAACACGTTTAGAAGAAGAGTAAAGGCATCCCGCGGTGGGCACCACGGGCGCCGCTGATTTGTTTTTACGAGCGCCGGTATTTATACCCCGCACATGCTCGGGAAGGCTCTAATCCATTTCGCGGGTTTTCCCCCAAATGAGCTTTAAAAGTCGCGGCGCTCTTTCAGCCTATCTCGCAAGCGGGATGGATCACCCAGCCGCTGCAGTTACCGCCTGGTGTGTATTCCGCAGTACTTTCTCCCTCTCTTTCTCTCTCCCTTTTTCGTCTTTAATGGTTTATTTTTGTCGTCACACGTATTCCCATTTTACGGGGCTTGAATAGTCCCTTGTTGTGACTCCTACGAAAGAGAGCCGCGTTCGGAAGCTTTATAGCCACACCTGCTTCCGTAATTTAGTTACCGAAGTCTATACCTTTCAAGTGCAGCGCTGTGTGCGAGTAAAACCCTTTAGGTAAACGTTCAAGCAAAACTTAATGAACATTTTCCACGACCTCTACCTGCGCATGCGCCTGAAGGCGTAGCCATTACTTTTGGTCGCTCGCTTTTATCGCAGGTACCTCTTCTGATGGATGTGACAGAAACACCGGTCCTAACTTGTTAGCATTCGGGGATGGCTGCAAAAGCGCTAAGTCATTGGACGGTCAATTATTGGCAGAAGAAAATGTCCGGAAGTTCGTCAACAGCGCACTCAAAGAGCGACCTTTGCGCATGAAGTTAAAAAAGCGGAGCACGTTGTGCAAGCAAAGAAAACCACTTTTCAATCACCAGGGGCGGGTTCCGTGATTATCAATATTGGAAAAGAGCGTCACCAGCAACCATGGCTGAAAGAGCCACCAATTGTGCTTTCCGTATTCGCCGCTACGAGCGCTTTTCCTTGACTGGAAAAGGTCCATTGATTGATTGTGGGGTTTAACGCGCCGACGCAACACAGGTGATGAGGCGCGCCGTAGTGGAGGGCTCCGGATTAATTTCGACCACCTGGGGATCTTTAACGTGCGCCGACATCTCGTACACACCGAAACCTCATGCGGCCACCGCGGCCGGGAATCGCACCCGCGTCCTCGTGCTCAGCCGCACAACGCCTTAGCCACTGAGCCACCGCGCCGGGTGTTCAAGTAAAACCCTCAAATTGCTACTGTAGTAAATGAAGCAAGAAAGTGGCCCAGGTTTCATACTTTTAAACCTAATTATCACGCGCGAAAGCGAACTCTATGCACGCAGTGTTTCGTGAAAGTTTTCCTTTGCTTGAGATTTCGCAGCCCGCCGTCGAGCTATATCTGTTGGATGGTTGGGTTCAGATGTTGGCCTGCGCACAGCATTCCTTTGGCAGGCCACGGATGGCGAGATTGAGGGACCAAGCACCGGCGAAGCAGCCGTTAAACCCTGGCCTAGTCACTTGACTCGCTTGCGCTGAAGCGCACGCACAGATGTCCGATCCAGAGCTGAGCGACCTGGCGCAGGCGAAGCAGACTTCTAACCCTCGTCTAGTCACGTGGTGCCGCAGCAGTGAAGCTTGGCGCGAGCAGAGCGATAAGAAAGAAAGGCACGTGCGCCGGCGACTCAATGTCACTTGGGGGGCGATGAATGACCTTGAAAGATGTAGCGTAGTAGAGCTTTCGCTCCAAATACAAATGTACGTTTAAAGGGGCACTGAAACCGATTTCCAATAACCGTTTTCTTCTTTTTAGGTTTTTTTTTGTTTGCGCAAACATACGCGCAGGTTGATTGTTGCTGACGGTTTATTTTTTGTATAAATTAAACGTGAATGTGACGGTGTACCTCTGTGTATCTGCGTATTATGTTTATGTGCCCTGTTGTATAAAAGTTACTTATATCTGTGTAATTTGCATAGTTGTGTGAAATTAGCACGCACTTATGTGTCTCAAGTGTTTGCTACTTTTTGCCTTGTATACGGGACACTCTCCCAGTCAAGCCGAGCCACGGCTTTTTGATTGCGCCCCAAGCATCGAGAACTGTTGTAGTTGATGTTGGAATAAAGATTTGAATTTGCGAAAGCCGCATTACTCTCTCCATTGTGCAGTTCGTAGTGCTTAACTATTTAGCCAGACTTTTAGAGTCTTAATTCATCAGCACAGGGCCGCAGAATAGCGCCATGCGCCATTCGTGGCCGCCGCACCAGCTATCCGATGACAGCACATGGGTCGGCAAACTCTTTTCATTCTGTCTGAGCATGCACGATATGGATTTTTTTTGACACAATATACAGGTTCGGCTGCGAGGAAAGTCGCGCTCTTCTTATATCTTATCTTATCATATCTTATCTTATCATATCTTATCTTATCTTATATCTTATCTCATCATATTATGTTTGTCCAGTCATCATCCTTGCTTTGGGTGGGGTTTCACAAGTGATAATACTAAACAAGGCTAAATGAATGGGTTTAACATTAATAACACGCACATGCACTGGCGGATTCTCACAACGCCTCTGCTGGCCCCTTGCGAGGAACGACAAAGAAAGGTCTAATAATTTATAACTTCAGTCTCTCGTGAAAGGTCGCCGCGCAACGACCGATAAATGTGCACTTAGCCACCCCTTCCGCTTGCGTTCCGGCCATTTTACCACTGCGTATACTTAAAAACGTCAGCGCTCGTTGGGGCTTCGGCTACAACAATGTGTCAGCCAGAGTGAACATAAATAAGCGCCAAGGAAGGCTGCACACGCCAGCGCATTTGAGGCGCACCTAAACGATACATTCATCTCTCCCTTTTTTGTCTTCCTGTTCAGCGCTGCATGAGATTTTCATTTATCCCCGCGTGTGCAGCGCGCCCATCGCCAAACGCAAGTGGATTAAACATCCGCAGCGAACCACGTGCGTCCGGTCCAGCGGCCGCGGTCTAGCCGAACGTGGAGGGCGTGTGGAACCGCGTGAAGGGAGCCGTTCATCACGCCATTGTTTTCCGGGCCCGGACCACGGGCTGGCGGCGAGACGGCGACTGCGACGACCATGACGATGCTCCTCTCTATAGTGACCCAGCGTCGCGACAGCGCGTTCATCACTATTCGCGTCGAGGGCGCCATTTGCATGTATTATCATAATGAGTATTCCCCCAACGACGCAGCCGCTGTTCTGTACCACCCAGGCAACCTCGGCACTCCATGCGGCTGGGGAAGACGAGAGGAGCTCCGGGCCAGACAACTCCCGTTTTTCGAGCGGCGCGCACTCTTTTGCTGCGGAGCGCAGACTGTCTACACGCCGTCTACACACGACGTTGCATGCAGGCGCAAAAGAGACAGAGAGAGAGAGCGGAACGGCGACTGGTGTTCGCGCCTAGAGTTTAGTTTCCTCCAGTCTATGCGCTGTCTGGGCGTAGTCTGCAGTTACGGCGCTCCAGGCGCCAGGCAGCGTAACACCAACGGCGCCAGCGCACACGCATGAGCGCGCCGTTCACAGTTTGTGCAGCGAATTCAGGCGTCTGTCCCGGACAAAATTTTGTCTCCTGGTCATGCACGGCTGCCCTTGTATGCACCGGCGTAATAACATAATAAGCGCGATTTCACGCCCTGGAAGACGCGAGGCACGGCATGCTGACAGGCGCCGAATTAATTTTTAGTACCTTGAGCGTCCGTGAAACGTGTGGCGTGCGAAGTCACTCCGTGTAACGCGGGCTTTGCTGGGGGATCGAACAGGTGATGACGAGGTCCTCAAAGGTGCTGCTTCGTTATGGAGGTATTTTCGCGGTGGTACACAGCTGGTACACAATCCACGTCATTGGCGCGTGTGTATAGAGCACAGAGAGCGTATAGAGCTTGTATAGAGCGAGATATACGTACTGCCCCGTTCCGGAACGTGCATGTGCAATATCTACGCTGGCTAAAGTGCACGCCCTCCAGAGAATAGGTGAGTGCATGCCTGAAGGAACCCTGCTACATTTTTTTCAACTTTTCTTTGAAATCTTAAATGCTTGCAGAACGCAGTCACCCAACTCACCCAGTACTTAGATTAAGGGATCGCAAAGTACCTCAGCCAAAAATTACTGCTCTATGCCCATCAGATAACTTGTAAACTCGTTCAAAAAATTTATCTCTCTTTGCCGGTCTTGACGTTCTTCGACGGCTCGAATTACGTCACTAAGGACGCGTACCGGCTGTTGGCCGGTTTTCCGTCAGTTGCAGCAATGAACGCTTTTCTATAGCAACTTTATAAATACAGCCATAAAAACAAAGCAGAAACGGAAGGCGCATCTGGTGCGACGAGCAAATCACGCAGTGCCGCTCCGTGCTGGCGATAACTAAGCTTTCGCAGGGGTTCCAGTCGCGAAGAAGAGAGTGAAAACGCCCATCAATATCAAAAGTGTCGCAGGGTCCCTTAAAATGGCCTCCCTCCCTCCCTCCCTCCCTCCCTCCCTCCCTCCCTCCCTCCCTCCCTCCCTCCCTCCCTCCCTCCCTCCCTCACTCACTCACTCACTCACTCACTCACTCACTCACTCACTCACTCACTCACTCACTCACTCACTCACTCACTCACTCACTCACTCACTCACTCACTCACTCACTCACTCACTCACATTGCGTATGTATGTATGGGGCTGTTCATGGGCTAACCTGCAATCGCACGCACACACACACACACACACACGCACGCACGCACACATACACACACGCACGCACACCTCAAAAGCTTTCAAACTCGTTGTCAAGAGCATGGAGGGGATGGTGGTTGGATAGGGAAATTTAGCTGACAGCGTCAGCCGCGCACGGTCGGTGCCTGCAAGCACCAGCCCCGAGGTTCCGAGTTTGCCCCAAAGCGGTAGTGAGCAGAAGGGAAGCCTGCGGGCAGCATTAGGTCGGAGGGACAAAAAACCAGACGATCTCATCACAGCACAAAACGAGCGCGCGTTGCGGTCTACAATCACACACACCACGGCGGACGAAGCCGTAGAATGGGAAAGATGCAGGAAAGACCGGGAGGGCGCACGCGTTTGCCGTCCAGCAGCAAAGGGGATTTCCCCTCGAGAGTATCCTCATGAAGAACAAAAACAAAAACAAAAGCAAAAAACGCGTGTATCCGCAGGCTTCGAACGCGCCGCAAGGCGACTGAAACAAGGGATGCTCCGTAGAAGGCCGGGCGGCTGGAAAGGCTTGGTATAGAGGAGGAGGGCTTGGATTTGAATCCCTTCTGGGGAGTTCCGCACGCAAACGACGGCTTGAGCCTGGGGCTTTCTCGCTCGTGATGCGCTACTTTCATTTTTGGTTACCTTACCACTGCCCTTTTCCATTTTTCGCTGTTTTTTTTTTCTTCTCGCTGCAAATACGTGTTGCGAGCGGGCATGTCGAAGGAATGCCAGGCGGTGAGCGCACGGTGTTTGGAATGCAAATGACTCGTTTGGGTCGGTCGGTTCGTCTTAGTTGTGGCCGCGAGGGTCGGTCGGCACGCAGTAAGAAAACCGGGCTGGCCGTGAACAGTGCATGAATTGCGTGTTCGAATGTGTCAAATATATATATATATATATATATATATATATATATATATATATATATATATATATATATATATATATATATATATATATATATATATATATATATATATATATGGTTACACACTGGAGTAGTGTCTGGCAACCACTTTTCCTCCCCCCTCCCCCCCCCCATCTCTCGTTCTCGCTAGTTCTGTCTCGTTGTTTCTGCTACCCATCGAGGTTGCCGGCTAGCCGCCAGAAAGACGTCTGCGCCGACCCCCCCCACCCGAGCAACGGACCTCGGCGGCCACGCTTGATTTGGTATGCAGAGAGAGGACAAACAAGGTCTCGACGGTGCCCGCGGAAAAGAACGAAGTGAATGGAGTACCCACAAATTGAATAACACGAGCGACCTGCCGCTTACCAGCCCGCCACTGGTGTGTTGTGTGCGGCGGGTCTTTGTTGTGGTCTTGCTGCCAGTGGCCAGGACTGTAGCTCAAGAGGTGACGCTGTATTTCTGCCGTAACCAGTAAATGGGAAAAAAAGTCAGCCACTGAACAGAATGTACAAGAAAAGGGTAAACCGGTCCTCGTTGCAACCGAATAGAACAGCGAGAAATGTCGCAAAGGAGCGGGGTGAGCCGACTGACCCTTGTGGCGTCTTGTGTGTGGTCCCCTGGTGTGCGCTTCCGTCAGAACGGGCGCATACATTCATACAGCGTTAGGTGTGCCAACGTCTTTCTCGTTCTGGAAAACGCGGGTGCTGCTTTGCGGAGCCTTTTCTGGTTGAACTGGCAGGAAAAAAAGCGCCGAGTCCGCACATAGGATGCCAGTGAGTGACAGAGGCTGTTCGTTGACTGACGAACATGATGCATGTGACTTGTCTAGGTTGGACCAAGAAAACAGAGAACAACACAGCCTATCTGAATTCCCAGCAAATTGTGGCTATTGTTCCCGCTACATGCATACTTCCTTATATGCGAATCACGAGGAACTACGCTTTTTTTAGAAAGGTTCAAAACTTGGCAGGTCAAGTAGAAGTAATATTCTGCGTCGTTGATTCCTTCTGTCTTTTCCGCATACAATGTCAGAAAAGCTAAAGCGCACGAATGCACATATTGCAGCTCGTCACACTTTTCAAGTACCGCAATGGTGAAATATGACATTGTTTACAAAATACCAAAGCCAAATGGCCTCGCTTTCCGCTGTCTTAAATTCATTTCGTTGTCCCATCAGAAGCGCGTTATACACATTTGTAAAGTGTTGAAAAGCAAGTAAAGTAAGTAAGGAGGATGAGGAAAAGACTTTATTGAAAAGCAAAATTACGCGTCGAAAATGAGTGTGGCGCCCTGTCTTCGTCCTTCCTCGTTTCGTACCGCCTATGCATTGAATACTTGCAGTTTACAGTTCATTTTATTGTGCTACACTAGTGCAGCCAGTGGACCTACGCTAGTGTAGCCAGTGTAGGCACATAGGTACAGTGTAAGTACGGTGCAGACTGGCTATTTACAGTGTAGGTACAGTGCACGCTGGCTACACTGGTGTAGCTAATGTAGCATATCATGTGCCTTGGCTCGGTACACAGAGCCTACACTCGGTGTAGTCAGTGTATAGCCTATAAAAGAATTGTCCTACTGTTGCGCATGAAGAGCTCGAACGAAATCCCAGTCTTTACGCTCTGCGCTATTAGCGGAAACGGGTCTCAGTCATGATAACTACGGGATGCCAGGCAATTTTTTTTGTTCAGATGCAGGCGTAGGCTTTACGAAATGCTTTGTTTTTGTAGCTATCAGACAAATTCTGTCTGCGAAAGACAGAGGGGTGTAGGGTACGTTTGTGAACCTATCTGAAAACTATCAGTACACCGAGGTAGCGAGATAGACCGCGGGACCGGGGTCCGTTTGCTACAGTGCTGCAAAGCGCGAGGAAGCGGCAAAGGGCGACAGTCAAACTCACGGGCGTGTGCGGTAACGGAGTCCTGGAAATAGAACCACAGCCAGCAAGAAACTTATCAAATGATAAAAAAATATAGGGGTAGAGGGGGGTCATCTTGTTTTCAGAAGGAAGGATACAGGATGCAGGGAAGAATACAATATCAGATTATCTTACGAAACGAGGAGTAGTATAATCACACGGGGCTACACCGTAGAGAAGCAGTGACAACAGAGGAAACAAGCAAAGCGAAACCCCAATACGATGTAGATAAGGAAAAAATGGCCTACAGACCGAACATAAGAGATTCAGTGCCCTCAGATACACCCCTTACTCCTCAGAAGAAAAAAAAATTATCGCGCAAATTTGAGATCGTCTCTGCCGCTGTTTTCAAACGGACGCCTGGGAGCTCACTGCTGGAGCCGCACCAAGAAACGATCCGAGCACGCCTCACATCTCGTGAGTGCGCGCTCGATGCTTCTTCCCAATCCACAGCCTCTTTTACCCCTTCTCTCTCCTTCCTCACGCTTGCACTCTCTTCTAAATTTGCACCCCTTTTAGATTTTTCCCAGCCCCTCCCGCCGCAGCATCGGCAGGCCGAGCAAAATACCTTCTAGATAAGTAAGAATGTCTCGTAGCTGGGTCCCTACAGTTTTACGAATCGCCAACGACAGGTTTTCGGACCTTCTTCGTGATCTAGAACAAAAAGAAAAAAAAACTTTCAGACAACGATATGCAACTGGCCACTGACGTTACTGGAGCACCAACGGGAGGTGACTGATGCGGACGCCTTTCCCTCACTACTAGCAGGCGTTGGGCAAGGAAAGCAGCAGCAGTGGTCGGGTTCTCGGCTCCGGCCCGGGCGACGCACGCATGAGCGAGGCTACAAAACACCCCCTTCGCGGGCCTTGTCTCCGCGCGCGTGTGTGTAAAATTGGAGCTCAGCTGCGCGGTTCCGGATCATCAAAGGGGGCGAAACCCTCGCCGGCGCTCCGCACACGAGCCCTGCATTTACAAGCGCCACGCTGGCCTGACGCGCACGCCGCCTCTGTCGACGCTACAGCGCGCGCCTGCGCGCGAGCGCGTGTGTGTGTTTACTGCGCTCGCACTGATCTCTGTAACGGCTCGCTGATTTCACCCTCTCAAACGCGCCTGGACCACCCGACAAAGCCTCGGCGGTGCGCACCTAGAAAGGCTTGAGGCGTCTCCCCAGCCCTGATCATGTTCCAGTTGAGCAAGAACAAAGGAGTGTGGCGGTGGACGGACTGGGGATGTGCTGCCCTGCCTCCGCTTGTCCCGGTGATTCTTCTTCGGCGGGTTTAGACGCGTCATGTAAAGATTTGCCGCTTCGAATCACCCTGAGCGGAGCGTGAAATGTGCGAGAAAAGAAGCCCAGAGGTGGAGTGCTCTCGCAGTGTTTTTTCTGATTGTTTAAAGGGGTGAGCGTTTATTGCTGATGAGAGGAACCCTAGTGCTATATTGTAGCGGTTAACTTACACGTTGAGGGTTACGCCAGGTGAAAAGAGTGCGTTTATTCTAAAAGGCGAACTTGCTCCCGGCAGCAAGCCAGTCAAAGTCAGCTTTGACTTCCTCTTTCTCGTCTTTTGCCTCGGCCTCCGGGCGGCCCGAAACCTTCTTCTTCTTTGAGTGCATTATCAAAATCCCCGCTAATAGGATTCCGCTGAGAGCGGAATCAACCTTACAGTCGCGGCAATATACTATAGGCTATACAGTAAAAGCTCGTTAATTCGAACTCGTTTAATTCGAACTTCCCGTTAATTCGAACTCACGCCCTGGTACCGACCCAGACTATATTTCAATAGGGAAAAACTCCCGATGATACGAACACGTGAGTATCCAGAACGGTTAATTCTAACTATGATCCCCTGGTTTCCATCGCTCCTCGCAGAAGAAGTCGGCCCTGAGGGACTACAATGTGTTAGAAATCCAAACCAAACCAAATTTACTAGAGATTCAAAGCAACGAAACAGAAAAACAACACCGAGGCGCGCGCACTAGGCTCCCGTAACAACCCATTTCGCATCTACAGAGGGCACCGCGCCACCTGCTGCGCCAGTGCTCCGGCACATGCAATTATTATTTACGAAATCGCTATTTACGAAATCACACTGCCTGCGCAGTGTGACGCGATTTCTATTCGTTCTAGCGCCCGCCCGCTAATTCGAACTCCGCTTAATAAGAACAATTTTATGGTTTCCTTCGAGTTCGAATTAACGGGCTTTAACTGTATTTGTATGAAAGGCGAATGACGATAAGCGTGCGATTTCTACGTAATGCAGTAACCGGCCGGTTCAAGTATCTTGCGACTAATTGGAAAAGCGGCCTATGTATGAAGTACCTGTGCTCAATTCTTTCTGGGGGCGCATAGTTCACAATGAAGATAGGGTACGAAACACCCAATTTCTTTCCTGTATTTATGGACGGAAGCTGCGATGCTTACCGTAATTACCCGATTCTAACGCGCCCCCGATTCTAACGCGCACCCGATTTTCCTGGCAAAAAAACCGAAAACATTTGCACCTCCGATTGTAACGCGCACGGAACTTGGTGAGCAAGAAAAACGAATGCGAAAGAAACGGGCGATTTATTTCTCGAAATAATCTCACTCATCTCACTCCTCGTCGCTCTCCGCTGACCACAACATCTCGTCCTTGGTGCCGTCAAGCGCGTTCGCGATGCCACACTTCATAACGAACGTTCAACCATGATCGATGGCATCGTGGCCCATGCCTCGCACTCCCATCCTGCGAGCTTTTGCAGAGGCGCACGCTTCAGCCGACCGCTCGTTTTGAACGCGCGAGAGCCGCTGCCGCCATTGCTCTTATAAAGCACGCAAGTGGTACGATTTGACGATTTGTGTGAACGCCGATAGAAAAGCCTATGCGCCTATGCTATAGTGCCTAGAATATTCTGGGCACTATACCTATGCTTACTGCGTCTGAAAAATCGTTGCTAAAAGCTTTGGCGCCTGCTTGAGATGGCGATGGCGATAGGTGGGATGAAATGTCCGTTGTTTCAGCAGTTTCGGTTTCGTATCCGATTCTAACGCGCATGCGATTTTTCGACCTGTTTTACCGGGAAAAAAGTGCGCGTTAGAATCGGGTAATTACGGTAGTTGTCGAAGGAGGAAGTTTTCAGGGGTCAGTAATCGGTGCAGCTCGAAATTTTTTAGAAGCAATTGCATAAAAGCAAAAAAGAAAGAAAAACAGAATTACGCCCTATTTCAGTACGCGTACGTTAAAAAAGGAGACCGATTCAATGATTGCATTATCTGAGAGGCAATTTAGTGTGAATAATATTGTTACAGTGTTAGGTACCGAACGATCGCTAGTTGTCTCTTACGTTGGTCGGCAGTCCATCGCCTGTGTATAGGGTATGTCGCAGTGGAAACGGATCGAGGGAGTATGCTTGCACGTAGAAGAGGAAATCGAAGAAGAGTTCTCCTCGGCTGCCAGTTCGCCGGCCTCCATTGCAGCCCGTCCTGCCTGTGGTTTCGCACGACTTGTAAATACAGCCTACGTCCATCTGTTACCTCCGTAGCAATATTGTTGTAAGTGGTCAGGAACGTGGTGTATCATTTGCATTCAGCATCAGTTACGTTGCTTACTTTGTCCTGTGGCAGGGTTCACTGTAACACTTGAAAGGGGACCTCCACCTTCTTAGAACTGGCATGAGCCAGTTCTAAGAAGGTCTATCTATAACGCCTGTTTACGGGCGTCAAGTGCGGAGTGGCGTAACTGTACATTTCTTCCACAAGGAAAACCACGTGCGGCGGTCGATACTTGCAGTGTCCTAAAGCTACCCGAAGGTCCCTTTCTCTTTTCACGCACTTCCCTTTCCCGAATAGAGCTCCGTCGCCTTTCTTCGTTGAATAAATCAATTGATCATGAACCTTATCTCAGGCTTTATGTGAGTAGCGCACATTAACTCTGTTAGCTCAGGGTACTTGGGTGGCACTGGGATATGGTTCTTAGCGAAAACAGGATACTTTACTTCCAGAAGCAAACCGATCCCATTGGATCTTTCCGTATTCTAAACAGGTGAAACAAACTTAGACAACTTAAGTTTCGATTAGGCCACCTTAGCTAATATGAAGATTGCTTAGGATTGTTGCAAATGGCATTCTACGGTTGTTTATGTCACCCTATTGTTACTTAGGAGTCATTATATTTACCTGAGGCCCCACTATACCCTTGTTTTCATTATCCCACAATATGATGTAGACCAAGATTTTAAAAATTTCTCAATATGTGTACGACACGAATCGATTGTAGGGTTTTAACGCGCCGACGCAACGCAGGCGATGAGGCGCGCCGTAGTGGATGGCTCCGGATTAATTTTGACCACCTGGGGATCTTTATCGTGCGCCGAAATCTCGTACACACGGGCGTTTTTGCTTTTCGCCTCCATCAGAAAAGCGGCCGCCGCGGCCGGGAATCGAACCCGCGACCTCGTGCTCAGTACGACACGAATCATTGCCATCATGACCCGCCGTCAAAAAAAATATCTGAAGATTGCTATACAGTGTACCCTAATGCGAAATTTGTACGCAGCGCGAACTGCAGTGTTCTCAGTGACGGCGCACGCGTCTCAGTAAGTGATCGCGTGATCAGCGAACGCACAGCGGTGCGCGCTACTCTGCCGTTATCTCGCAGTGCGTCGCCGCCGCCGAGCACGTTGTTGCAAATCGTGTTTGAACCTCCCGCGCAAATTTCACGTGGTTATGGTGACTCACGCAATGAGCAAAAGAAAGAGAGAGCTGTTGATTCAAACCAAACGATGTGACCGAAATTAGTTCGCGGTTCGTAACTTAAAAAGCACTGAGTAGATTTTTTAATAAGGTCAGAACCTAAGAGATACCGCGGCAAGCCGTAAATCGCAAGGAGCTTTGTTATGTCGCTCGGTGTCTAATCTTTTGAAATATGCACTACTTCTCCCCTCTGCTTCCCTAAATAAAAAAAAAAAAAGAACTTGCAGAAACTTTAAAGTTGGATTTGTCTAATAAATGTATGAAATGCTTCAATGTAAGTTGGAATTGACGAGTTTACCTATTAACTCTATCAAGACCACTTTATAGACCGAGCACGCAGCGCCCGCAGCCCGATTCTGCAGCACATGCACCAGGCCGAGGTCGGCGACGCTATGCGCAAATTGTACGAAGTTACAGTTTCTTGCATGGGGCGAAAGAGTGGGCTGGCCGCTGCCTGCAGCAGGCACCGCGTCGATGCGGGGACGCAGTGCATTCTGGGTGACGAGTCATGAAGCTGGAGACATAGGGGTCATTCCATGCCAAATGTCCCAGCCGTAAAATCGACCATCACGGATTTGCTCAGTAAAAATTGTGGGTCATCCTCGCATGGCCCACAGTGCTCCCTGAAAGTGTTTTCCTCAAAAAAAAATTTGTTCTTTTTCTAGCGGCCCTTTTACCTCCTGGGTTTAAATCAAACTTATGTCTGGGAAAAAATTCACGATAAAGTAACTTCTCTTTCAATGGCCACCATTTTTTGTGGACATCATGTTGAGGCCCTGGGCTGCTCTATGCCGCATTTTTTAAATATTTTTCCTTTTCTTTGCTGTGATTACGCCATTCAGAAAATACACGACGTCGAGCATTTTCAAACATTTTTAGCAAATACGAGCACATTGTCTCAGCCAATAAAGCATTTGTACCTGTATCTCAGCATTGTGGAAAATTGGTGAAAACTATATTTACACTGAAAAAAGGTTAAATGTACGAGAAAACGTTTGTCAAACTTGGAGAAATCTCCTTTGTGGCCCATATTCACCTTGAAATTGCGCATTGTTGTGCTCGTAGTAAAAATATGAAATACAAGCCATTCACTAGTACAAATGATCGCAGTTTATTTCAGAAAGTTTAATCAGAACAGTTTTTGTTTTAGCAGAGAAACAAGCATATGAAATTTCCCCGCATTTCCCCGAGGGGAAGAATGTGAAAGTGCGAATGCACGAGTTGAATTTGCGCGGTTCGGTAATGTTCGCGAAAGAGATATCACACACACACACACAACTACAAAGAAAGAAAGATGCATTTATTCACATACACCTATTTGTGTTGTCGTTGTACTTGATTGCTAGAGCGGATCTCAGTTTTGAAATTTCGTGTCAGTGCTCCTTTAAGCGGGTGCATTAGCCCTTCTCACGCCCGATTCCTGGCCAATCCCCCACGTGGGTATGTGCCATGCACAGACACCTATTTGTGTTGTCGTTGTACTTGATTGCTAGAGCGGATCTCAGCTTTGAAATTTCGTGTCAGTACTCCTTTAAGCGGGTGCATTAGCCCTTCTCACGCCCGATTCCTGGCCAATCCCCCACGTGGGTACGTGCCATGTCAGCGGCCAGGCAGCGTGCGCCGATCTCCCCCCGTTGCCAAGGAAGACGAGGAGATTCCTGGCCAATCCCCCACGTGGGTATGTGCCATGTCAGCGGCCAGGCAGCGCGCGCCCATCTCCCCCCGTTGCCAAAGAAGACGAGGAGCGCGCGCACCCGCAGCTGTTGCTATGTGGACGGACGGCGGTCGCCGGAATTCAGGGTCGCTTATAAAGTGCATTCGCACTTAAAAAAAATTTTCAATTTGTACAGCGACACTACATCACCCCGTTGTTCCACAGAGCGGCTTCTCTGCACGGCATGCACCTGCCTGCACGAAAGTGGCGCGAGCCAGCGGGTTTGCGCTAGAAGAATACCTTTCGCCGCAATGGGATTTGTAGCGTCAGTACAGGAAAAAGGAATAATTCGTGTGTTAGTGGGAAAAGTACAACGTGAAGCTCGCGGTGGTGCTCCCATTCCATGAGTGAGGGTAATTCAACGGCTGGCTGGATATGAACGTGCATTTAAAGAAGGAGGGTTTGTTATACGTGGTACCTCTGACGAAAATTACCAAATAAACAGCGGCGGAGTCATCGAGTTAAACGGATTTATTTGAATGCGTTAGCGGGAATTGCATAACCCGATGCTCAAAATGTACATCTGATGTTTAGCCGTTGAGTTACCTGTACCAGAGTCCGTCAATGAAAAGCATTGACGGACTCTGCCTGTACTCATAGAATAAGCGCACCACCGCTAGCTCCACGTTGTAATTTTCCCACTAACACGCAAATTATTCCTTTTTCCTGTACTGATGCTACAAGTCCCATTGCGGCGAAAGGTGTTCTTCTAGCGCAAACCCGCTGGCTCGCGCCTCTTTCATGCAGGCAGGTGCATGCCGTGCAGAGAAGCCGCTCTGTGGAACAACGGGGTGAAGTAGTGTCGCTCTACAAATTGAAATTTTTTTTTCTCTGCTAAAAAATTGAGCAGTGGGTGGGTCGGTTGACCAGCTCCAACCCAGATCACCAACAACATCTGGTAGACCGGGCGAGACAGGCCGCCAAGACCCAGGGCTTCCTGGACTAAGGAGGTCCCCCACCTGGCGGTCAACCCAACAACATTGACTGCTCAATTAAATGTTTATTCCTCCTCCTCTGCTAAAACAAAAACTGTTCTGATTAAACTTTCTGAAATAAACTGCGATCATTTGTACTAGTGAATGGTTTGTATTTCATATTTTTACTACGAGCACAACAATGCGCAATTTCAAGGTGAATATGGGCCACAAAGGAGATTTCTCCAAGTTTGATAAACGTTTTCTCGCACATTTCCCCTTTTTTCAGTGTAAATATAGTTTTTAACAAATTTCCACAATGCTGAGATACAGGTACAAATGCTTTATTGGCTGAGACAATGTGCTCGTATTTGCTAAAAATGTTTGAAAATGCTCGACATTGTTTATTTTCTGAATGGCGTAATCACAGCATAGAAAAAGAAAAATATTTAAAAAATGCGGCATAGAGCAGCCCAGGGCCTCAACATGATGTCCACAAAAAATGGTGGCCATTGTAAGAGAAGTTACCTTTTCATAAATTTTTTTCCCAGACATAAGTTTGATTTAAACCCAGGAGGTAAAAGGGCCGCTAGAAAAAGAACAAATTTTTTTTGGAGGAAAACACTTTCGGGGAGCACTGTGGGCCATGCGAGGATGACCCACAATTTTTACTGAGCAAATCCGAGATGGTCGATTTTACGGCTGGGACGTTTGGCATGGAATGACCCATAGGCGAGGATGAGGAATGTAGCTTGTCGCATCTAGCGCCGGCTGCCGCCAGGACGCGCCAACGTACACCAGCTACGTCGGCTACGTGGAGGTGCCTTTCGCTGACGGAACGCCGCCGTGACATGCGTGGACACACGTCGACGCTTCGTAGGACTATGAAGTAGTCTTTAGACAGCAAGACCTTTTAAAGTCAGCTTCAGTGCTACAAGCACATGTATCTATAGGAAGACCTTTTACAGGCGCCATATGGGCAGTTTAGTAACAAAGTATGAACGCCATTGGGCATTTTATTGAATACATAAACAACGCAAAACACATCCTTATGACGAGTGTACATGCTTGCTAAGGTACACTTTCAGGCGAAATATAAGATGCTTTATATAAAAATACGAACGCCCAAAGCCTTATAGTAAGCATCATAATCACTTCATCAATTTCATTTTTTTTTGTACATCTGGGGTCAAGCTAGGTGCCTTTGACAGATGAACCACACCAGTATCAGTAAAGACTATTCTCTGTCTCTCTCTGTCTCTCTCTCGACCTCTCTCCATAAACCTAATGTATACTTGACAATCCCGGGCCATCTCCACTAACGTGAAACCTGGGGAGGGGTGAGGCATGCAGTGTATAAGTGTATTTTGGGCTCCTTGGCGTTTTTGCCAACGAAGATGAAATCGTTGGGGAGTAGAGGTATACAGCTTTGCTCTAACAGTCTCGTGTCTTTGAAGCACGAAGCGCTCCCGCGCGAGGCGTAAACAATTGTCCCGGTGGTTTTTTAGTACGCGTTACGAAGCGCTTCCGCGCGAGGTGTAAACGAGTGTCCCGGTGTTTTTTTTTTTTTTTTTTTTTTTTTAGTAAGCGTTACGTCTAGCGCGAGGCGTAAACGAGTTTCCAGGTGTTTTAGTACCTTGACTACATGAGACGACGATTACGACGACAACGACGACATAAGGCGCCAACACCCCCAGCCCCGAAGGGGCTTCGCCGGTAAAAATGATATAGATCAAGCACTTCTAAAGTCTGCTTGCTTCACCACGGCACAAAACTGAATAGCTGAAAAAAAAATCATTTTATCGGAAAAATAAGGAGTCTGGGTGGCAAGGTATGAAGGCCCTATGGCCTTCTCTTACTACATATACAGACGTGTACTTCATTACGTTTACATAGAAATGCTTAAAAATTTAAAGATGTTCCAAGCTGAACCCACACAAAGCTGCTTATACAGCCAGCAGCGACAAAGCCCGCTTCAAGTTTCGCCGCGCGCCGCCTTGGAGAACGCCTCAGGCTGCATCGATCATAGGAGAGGTGGAGCCACCGTATCGGGCTTCAGTCGAAATGGAGTTCGCCTTTCCGCGCCCTTCGATCAGACGACGAAGCTAGTGGAAGGAGGCTGTACCTATCGACGGGGAAGATTTAAGGGAAACGGGTAATGACAGGTTCCATTTTTGATGACCAAGTTACGGCGTGGACCATTCGGAATTCCCTCGTGCTTTGTGGCACGCACACAATTATGAGCCGGTGTCTCGTACTGTTCAGTTTACGGTCGAAATGTGCCCGCAAAAGCGGCCAACGAATCATAGATGCGTAAGGAAGGAATGAAGGGTGCTTTCGAGGAAATTTATTTATTTATTTTGCCACGCAACGAAGGCGCAGTTAGAAGAGGCTATTTAATTCATGTCGAGGCGCAGGACGTTCCCTGCAGAGTGCAGGTGAAGCAGCCTCTATTGGACGGACGCAATTCCTAATATGATCATTAGCTGCAACAATCGACGAGTCGTAAAGACGCAACTAATTGATCTCCGCTATAGAGATACAGAAATAATCCTTTAGTTCGGGCTGTCCGTGCTGCGTTCTGCGTATATTCCCACGCAAAACATAGCAAGGGCTTCGTCAAGGACTCATAACAGGACGACTCCTACGTTCCTCTATTCATTTATTTTTATCGTTGTAGATTCTCGCTCGTAGCCTTTTCCCGCCGTGCACTCCCCGTTCTTGTGCCTTTATGGCTTCGGAGCAATATGCAAATGAAGGCGTCATCAAAGAGGAGCGGGTGCAGCCTTCGGTGCCGATCTGAAAAGGCAGTCCATTAGGTAAAACGCCGGCCTGTCTATCGCAGGGGATGGCCGGATAATTAGGGAGAAGCGGACCCGGCCCCGCCGTTCGTCGCCGTCGCCGTCGTTGCTACTGCCTCCGTCGCTTTCCGCTTCTTATTTATGGCTCATGCCTGCGGCCCGGGGTTCGGAGAATGGTTGTGTGTACTCTCCGCTCCAAAGACGTCACGCGGCGTTGTCTGCATGTGTGCCGCAGTCGCCATTTTTTTTACGGTACCCCCTCTATTGGTTGGTTCTTTTTTGTGAACTGCTTTATTTTATGCGCAATTTCTGGATAATTGAGCTTAGTCTGCTTCAATTTATATTTCTTTATTCATATTTCTGTTATTCATAGGCAGTTCCCGTAGACCAGCTTCAATTTTGCTCTTGCGTCGTTAAGTGCCCAACACACTCCGTGTTTCGCCGCTTGGTAATCCGTACACACGCAAAACAACGGTGCGTCTTCAAGCCTCCAAAATCATTGGGCTACTCTCTCGAAGCTGTAGCGTTTAGAATCGCGGTGAAATTCTCATGGGGCCGCTCAGCATTCACCGGTTGTAGCGTCTGCTGAGCGCTTAACAAAAAAGGACGAGCCTGCGACCGGATCCAACGTGTCTGTTATAACGAAGTTGAGAGTAAAAAAAAATTGGCTGGTGATTACGATACTCCCTAACGCGGTATTTAGGTGCAGCAGCAGTGCGCTGAGGCAGCACTAACTCGTGGGTTCTCTCGACGGCAACGACGATGAGCCTCTGCGTCGGCGGCGCGAAGTGCTTCTCGGGAAGGGACCGCGAACTGCGTCTTCACAGACGCACAACATAGTCACGCGCACGCCCCCTTCACGTTTTCACCCCAGCGTAGCGCCGTCGAGCGCCTCGTGCGGGAAAAGCACACTGCCCCCTCCCCCACCGCACACTTTCGGAGAGCGCTGGCTCGCACTGCCACGGCGAACCGCTCTCCCCTCCCAATTTTGCGATACTCTCCTCCTGTGCTTTCATTCATCGTTCGCTTTTTCTTTCACCCGTCCGTCTTGCCATCGTTCACTAGGTTACGCCGACAACGCAGCTGAGCCCAGACACGGCCGCCAAAGGGCTGCGCCTTAAAAAGGTTGGTTGCGTATCTGTTCGCTTCGCTGCAAATGTCGTCGAAAGACGATAGTCTTCTGACACCCCTGCCACGTAAATGCTTACCTTCTCTGTGAAAGGGTGGAAAACTGGGCGAGTTGGTAAGGTGACATCTGGAAACAGCGCAACACGGACGAGGACGGAAGAAGTAGACAAGACGAGCGCTGACTCACAACTGGTTTTTATTTCAATGAAAGCGCATAATTTATTACTTTGGCTTCAAAGAAAAAGATAGATAAAAGAGAAAAAACACCCAACAGCAACCCTAGCGGGCACACTCTCGCCCCCGTGCAGCTAGTACAAATGATAACCGCTGGGGCAATCACAATTTCAAAAGACGCGGAATACTTTCCAGCCCAGCAATCATGTATCATAGCACGTGCTAGATAAGAAGCCATATTCCTTTTCACAAAGTGTAATGGACGGTTTACTGACCGTCCAGTTGTGAGTCAGTTGTGAGTCAGCGCTCGTCTTGTCTACTTCTTCCGTCCTCGCCCGTGTTGCGCTGTTTCCAGATGTCGCCTTCTCTCCCCCGCCCACCTCTCACGCTCTTCCCCTGCCGTTGCGCTAACGATAAACGCTGGGGAGGTTTGCACAAGACAATTCAGTTTTCCAGTGTTTCAGTGCTGGCGTTCCTTTTGTTGAGCCTTTTTGTTAATGTTACGCCTGGCGCTCGAGTCACGAGCCCAAGGCTTGTGCGCAAGCCGTCTTTTGCAGTTTGAGGCTAAAGCATTGTTTTGAATGGGGTTTTTTGTTTGCTGTCGCGAAAATTGTGCCACGTATATTTTTAATTAAAAGAGCACTGCATGTATCAGTCATTTATTAGGTATTGCCTCAAACACCCTAATGTTTTCTTTTTGCTGAACAATGTCAAAAAGTTTGAAACATGCTTTCAGATTCATTTGATCCAAAATGTTTTGACTATTTAGACGACTCGTTCAGGAGTAGTTCTAACGTTTGGCCGGGTGGCTGAATCGACGGACGGACGGACAAACGGACAGACAGACAGACAGACAGACAGACAGACAGACAGACAGACAGACAGACAGACAGACAGACAGACAGACAGACAGACAGACAGACAGACAGACAGACAGACAGACAGACAGACAGACAGACAGACAGACAGACAGACAGACAGACAGACAGACAGACAGACAGACAGACAGACAGACAGACAGACAGACAGACAGACAGACAGACAGACAGACAGACAGACAGACAGACAGACAGACAGACAGACAGACAGACAGACAGACAGACAGACAGACAGACAGACAGACAGACCGCTTCAGTAGCCCAAGAAGGACAATCGTCTTTAAAAGAAATGTGGTGTAATGTGGTGACGCAGTTCCTGACCTTTCACGCGAGGCGTGGTGGCGGGCCGTGGATTAATTTCTGACGTCATGCACGCGATCACTTTTCTTGCCGCCTCCGAAGGCTCTCCCGCTACGAAAAAATAAAGCATGATCTGAGAACTGCATGCGTGCTAGCGGAAAGTTTTAGCCGCTCTTCGTTCGCTAAATTGGAGTGTTTGCCCAGATTTCACGGCACATTACATGGTTTGCATTCCCTGTGGAGGCTGGGCGTCGGGCACCATATGGATCCTACACGGACCTTTAAGCAAGCAATTGGGGTCAAAGTACAAGGAACGCGCGAGGATCAGCAGGTGCGTTGTAGGATAGACTTGATATTCAGCTGCATCAAGAAAAGGAGGTATAAAAATAATATTCCCGATTTTCACCAAACGTGTTCCACCTTTCCAAATTCGAGCGAAAACGGGGACATTACCACGTGGTTATGGACACTTTTCCCAAATATATACATAGCCGTAGCGGTGAAAGTAGCAACGGCAGCAGATTGCGAGCATATCTTAGACGTGAAAGTGGGGTGTTACAAATAAGTAAGGACGACACGGTATCAAACTCCCTCTTTCTTATCAACTGAAAATGAGGCGATATATTATTGCGCGATCTTCAATGAGTCCTTTGTCGTCTTTGGGAAATATCACCCCGAATTTTGTTCGCCAGCGGCTATAAGGAGGCTGCTCGTTTGCTAAGAGGAGGCGCGTCCATATCCCGTCCGCACTGCCCAACGAGCCTCGCGTCGAATTCTGCGCGCCGTCTCATTTGCATAATAACACTGCCGCCACTGTCACGGGGAAGGGAGTGGGGGTAGAGGAGAAGGCAGCGGCGCCCCCGGGTTCCTTTTCCAGGACTCTTGCTTTCCTGCCGCGCTAAGGGAGAAAGCGACGGCTGCTCGGTGAGGCTCTCGCCCCATCTTCGAAAAGGGCGGACGCGGGCTTCATCGTTCCATTATCATTACGAGAAGCAACATCATCATATACGCAGGCAGTCCATGCGATATACCACCCGAAAGCCTCCCCCGCACCAACCCAATCTTGACTGCCCGAGCTTCTTAACGGAGTAATGAAGATATCATTGCTATCTTGTGTTGAAATTCTAGTTTGACCCGCCGCGGTGGTTCAATAGCTAAGGCGTGGGGTTGCTAAACTTATTGTCGCGGGTTCGATCAGAGCCGCGGCAAACGTTTTTTCTGACGGAGGCGAAAAACAAAAATGCCTTTGTGTCGGCACTTCGTGGGTGCAGGTTACAAATCACCAGGTGGTCCGAATTAATCCGGAGCTTTCACTACGACACGCTTCATAGCCTAGGTGTATCTTGGGCACGTACATCCCAGAATGTGAATGAATTCTAGTTTGAACTGGCGAACAAGCCAGATTGCCTTCTCATGCACGTCAGCTGTGCTGATGCAACGAGCTAGTTTCGTCCTTAGCAGCTGCTTTAGACAAAACGAGGAATTAAAAAAACATAACGAAGAAGAAAAATTCAGCTTTTTTTGTGCACTTCGCATTCACTCTTGCGCAAATTCAAGCAAGCATTTTTATGGACCGGACCGCCACATGACTGATGTAAATGTAATTTTAGCAACTGGTTCAATGAAATTACATTTTATAAGCCCAATTATAAAACGTGCGACTTGGCCTGGTTAATGTAAGATATCCAAACACTATTCTGAAGTTGTTTTCATGGACCCACCACGATGACTAAGCCGGTTTAGACGTTCCGCCGTGCTTCACGAGGCCTCGAGTTCGAGTCCCGGTCGAGGTGGCTGTTTTTTCGTGGGGGCGGAACTAAAACGGCGTGTGTGTGCGAGACCTCGGCGCACGTTGAAGACCTAAAAGTAGTCTAAATTAATCTGTAGCTTTCCCCTGTCGTCGGCCTTGATCACAGTCTAGGTGTTTCTTGACAGCGTAAAAACCACTTCAAACTTCTTTCATTTCTATGCCGGCATGCGGGCGCATTTTGTTCAGCAGTTTGAGTTCATGTTGGGTGCGGCTAACTTAAATGACACCTAATTGCCACAGCGCGACAAAAGAATCGGGCTTGTTTTAAAATCTTAGCTTTTACCTCCGCAGCAAACAATGTCTGCGGTGAGAAAACAGAGAACCCGAACACGCACGCGCTATCTGGGTAACAAGAAACGGCATCGGCGAATGCTTTAAAAGCCCTCGTCTGCATTGGCTAACGGGTAATATGCTTAAGAGCTGCATGGTAGAGACGTCGGCAGAACGAGGGTACTCCCAACAACAAAAATGTGTGCAAGTGCGATCGCGAATATCCTCCGCTATCGTTCCTCTAGGGGGAGGTTTCCTGCGGTGGAGAGACGGGAGCTCTCGATAATGCAGTTTCAGTCAATAGTGAACAAAGTGCGCTAATGTGGGGTTTACACGTCAACGATAATTCATTGAGGTTACTGCTTCATAACCTTGTGTTTTAGAGTACGTAATATGCGTACAAGTAAAAAGCCTGAAGCAGTTTTATTGGTTCCCCAGACACTGCTCAATCTGCGAGCTAGAGGAATAGGAGGAACGCAACATTTATTTGAGCAGATAATAAAACTAAAGAAAATAATGAAAAGAAAACTGGGAGGCATCTTCTCATTCCCCAAAAGCCACGTGGTATTTATTTATTTATTTATTTATTTATTTGTTTATTTGTTTATTTATTTATTTGTTTATTTATTTATTTATTTATTTATTTATTTATTTTTGTATTTATTTATTTATTTATTTATTTATTTATTTATTTATTTATTTATTTATTTATTTATTTATTGTTACCTCTATATTAGTAAAAAAGGTTTGGCCGCACAAATAAAGCTGTGACTACTTTCGCTTCTTACTCAGCGCAATTGCGTTCGAGTGCTGTCCCCCGTAGCGGAACTCGCGTTTCAGAAAAAAATCGACCTTATTTTCAGAAGAACGTTTTACGTAGTACGTGCATGATCAAATTGTGGGTATTGCAGCTTTCTTTTTTTTTTTGTGTCACATGTTTGTTACAGTTATCTGAACACCTTTCACACAATATCGTTTTCTCATCTACAGGATCACTAGTAAGGTATGGAGGATAAAACAGCAAACAAAAGGAGACGCGATTAACGAACGCAGTTGACAACCGATGGTGAAGAGTGGGATAGGAGGTATCGTCGCCATCTGAAAAGGGGAGCAGCGCAGAGGTAACGCGCTAGCCGCGTCCACGTAGACGCCATTCTACTTGCAGGAACGGAAGGTTGGGGCGAATTGGTAATACATTGCATCGGCGGGGAGCACAAACTAACACGGGGACAAGAGAAGAAAACAAAAACATAGACGAGGCGAAGCCTCATTCTACTTCCAGAGGTTAAAACAACAATAACAGCAAACTAATCAACAATATCAAGGAACGCGTACGGCAGGGACACATATACTGCATAATTTCGCCGTATAGGTGGACGCATCATTATGAGAGTCAAATAAATCTGACCTGAGCTTTACGAGATTAGAAGAAGTCATTTCCATGAATAATCGAGGCAGGATCACGATACAATCCTTAAGGAAATCAAGTGTTCGGAGCGAAGCCAAAATTATGCCACGCTCTTATTGATCTGTGGCCCACATAACGTGCGTCTTATGGAAATGGGCATAAATATCAATGGACGATACAAGTGCATGCAGCCGGCGCAGGTAATGGCATTGGAGAATTATAGCGTCAGCCACGGGCAACCGCTTGAAGCTGACCTAAATCGTAACCTTGTTAAGAAGGGACGTTTATCGTACTGGGATGCCAATGCGGGCAGCAGTAGAACGCACTAATTTTGCTCGCAACACGAGGGGTCGCAAAGTCATTCATATAACGTTAATTGGCGCGATATACTTCAAAGATTAAGCACAATGTCATGATTCGAGCGTGACCATCGTTATGACGCAACCGCTGCACCACTCACATCATATGTACCGCGTCGGTCTGGAACACACTCCGAACTACCTGCTCAAGCACTGACCCTCTGCTATAATCTGCACAGATTCCATAATCACGAAGACCACATTCATCTAATGAGCTTTCCCTATAAGTGCAACACGTGGGAAAGCAGCTAATACAGAATTGCATCTGCTTAGGGAACAAATCATGTTCACCGAGCACATCACCCACATCTCTCAGGGAAGTTCGCTTCTCGCAATAGCAAGACTAGGTGCTTATGTTTACCGACAACATTGAGCCAGGAATAACAATCAAACAAACGGCCACCGGCACGGCCGGAGCGGTAACGCACTTTCCTCGGGGACTACTTTTCCTGACCACGGCACGTACTCGGCAGCGGGGCGCTCCGCGCGCGCGAGCGGTGTCGTATTGGGAGAAAAGGGGAAGATTGCAGCGGGCTCGGGAGGCAATTTAGTGTTTGCGCGCAACTCCAGCCGGGCGCCGTCTGCCGCCACCCCCGAGCCCTTGTACAAGCCGGGGTTTCCCCCTTTCATTACAGGCGTGTGCCGACGAGGGGAGGAGCGGTCCCCTGACGTAACAAGGGGGTGAGAGCCCCGGGATCGACGCTCCGCGGGGCTTAGTACGAGTGCATCCGTTCTGACGCCGCAGTGGTCATCCTCCCGGATGGGTCTGTGCTGCCTCCGGAACAAAGGATGCTGGGGGAGCGAGAGCAGAAGGAGGCAAACTTGGTGGGCGGGGAGGTTTGCCCTGATTTCGTAGCCCTTTCGCGCGGGGACCTCTCAATATGGTCACTCGGCTTGATTGAATCCGCACCCCGCGCCGCACGTGCGGCGTTTTAGGCGAAGGAAAGCAATAGTTATCGCGCCGGCCATGTGTGAAAAGAAGCAACAAATATTTTAGCGAGCGATCAACCGGCTTCGAGATAACTACGTGTTCGCCGCCAGTGTGTAAAATCAGACCGACCACATCTTATGGGTTGTGAATGCTGACGAATGAATGTGCCGTTGAACACCTGAGACGTCTTGATTACCCCTCGCGTTGTTGCAGGGCTTTGTAATCAAGCCGCTTGAAACGCCTTGCTTTGAAATACACCTAAGCGCTCTCGAATGGCTTCGATCTGTTTCCTACACGTTGCGCCGCTGCTCGTGCTTGTAGCCGTGTAATAGGAGAGTTCATGACGATGGTAAATTTAACTGCATGTCCATTCGCTCGTTAAGCTGTTTTGTTCCGCACTTCATCTGCCGTGGCCGGGACGAAAATTTCTCGGTACTGCTCGTGGAGTGGAAGACTTTGTGCTTTAGGAAGCAGTTCTAAAGGGGCCATTTTTTGTTTTTTTTTGTTGCGGACGCCGGATGCCGGATTTTCTCTGATTCGATTTTTCTATAACGACGTTAAATAGACTGTGTCAATGCTTATTGCGTGAAATGAAAATGGGCTTCATATGAAACCATGCGGATCACAGAGAGCAGTAGTAACTACGGTGGAAACCAGTAATTTGATTCTCGTAAATACATCAGCGACATGCATACTAAGACGTATAAGTATCCTAGAAACTTTTTTGCACCTTTGAAATACTTGAAGCGATGATGTATTTCATACACTTCGTAATTATCATATATCATGCCCGTCAAGCCTCCAGTGTTTCAAGTGCTTACCCGCATAAAGACTACTAATGCGGTGAAGCGTGCTTCTCGGCGTTGACTTCAAGGACGGAGATGGGCGGAGAGGACTAAGAATGCACTGTCGAGAGTCAGGAGTAAATTTATGGTTACG
This sequence comes from Haemaphysalis longicornis, assembly GCF_048455015.1. Classification (NCBI taxonomy): domain Eukaryota; kingdom Metazoa; phylum Arthropoda; class Arachnida; order Ixodida; family Ixodidae; genus Haemaphysalis; species Haemaphysalis longicornis. Next base: position 41,826,912 of record NW_027526460.1, read on the forward strand.
CTTTAGCTATCATACGTGACGAATACGAACGTGTAGGAAAGAATTGGGAACATAAGACATGTGGATATGACCTTTAAAATCATGTAGATTGCGAGGACGCTTAGTTTCCCTTGAGAGTTCTCCGCATATGTTCCTTGTTAGCGTGCTCTGGCACTTCTCAGTTCCTACGTTCTCCTTACAAATAAAATAAGTGCAGTACTTTGATCACGCAAAAACAAGTAGCGTACAGCTCTACATGCTCTGATTACACATGTATCTGTGTCTAGCTCCAAATACATTTTTTTTTGCGAAACATGCTTGTTCGAAAGAAACATTCCAAGTCACCCGTGAACATGCAATCTGCAATACGGGCTGCTTTACACAGTTGTTTCTTAAATATTGACTTGAAAAGGCGCCTGCGCTCTCGCAACCTGGGCAATATACGGATTCAAACTAATGAGACTCGAGGAAAATGAAGCCTGGAATTTTAGGCTTACGCAGAAAAACGCGTTTCGAGAACGTAGTGGCACAAGCTCGGTGAACCACCCACCCACAGCCGAGCTTCTGGATGTCAGAGTAACGCAACAGCCGGCGTCAGCTTGCGCACTGCCGAGGGCGGGAGATCCGAGAGTTGGGGAAAAGAGCTGGGAGGGGTAGCAGACTCGCCCGGCTCGAGAAGACGAGCAGAAGAGACAGTAAATAATAATAAAAAAGGAATACACGAGCTGCAACCGTACCCCCACTGCCAAGGATAAAGAAGGCGTGTGGCCGGGCCTGTACGGGATAGCCGAGCAGAGCGACACGGAGTAGGCGTGGTCGATGCGCTGGGGGAAAGCCTCCCAGCCTGTGTCGGGACGTGGGCGCGCCGCTCGCCTCTTGCAGGCCGATCCAATTTCTTAGGAAACGCTATAAGATTAGAAGTGAATCGGCCATTAAGGCTCCCGCGCTTAATCCAATTGGGGTTGGCCCAGGGCCCGGTCCACCGCAGGAACGCTTCTCGGCCTCGAATGACGCAAACCGCCTCCTCCCGGCGGCCGGGCAGAGAGTCTACTAGCTCAACAACGAGGGGCACCGTGAGAGAGGAAAAAGAAGTTAGCAAGAGGCAACGATGTCGGGTGGAAAGCTGGAGGCAAGGATGAGAGACAACGGACCATGGCCGGGGAGGAAGAAAATAGGGGCCCCGCCGAAAATTTGGACGCGACCCCGGTCGGAACCGAGTGTGGACCGCCGCGGAAAGAGGAGCGCTTTCGATGGGCATAGAGGCCATTCGTTTAGCACGCCCGCAGTCGGGGTTCGGGCCGTATTTCTTACTCGGGGGCGCTTTTCCCGCTGCTCCTGCTGTTCCTTCCTCAATGATTCGAGCGTTTAGAGAGAGGCGCTGCTTGCCCGTGGTGTTGATCTAAACTTGTCGTTCAGTTCCTCCTCCTCGATCGGGCAGGTGAAGCTGGGTGGGACAGCAACAGTGAGGAGTGTGCAAAAGGATGTCCAATATTTGTGTGCATTTATATATGCAAGAGTGTTAAAGCTTGAAGTTTAACGAGCCGAAGCAACAATTAATTTTGTGGTGGGCAACTGTGGCGGGCTTATCATCATCTGGCTTTGACCAAGAACAACTTTTACAAATGAGCGCATGCACCTTAATAACCCAGTAACAGTCTTTATAAACTCTAACTCTATATAGGCTTCTGTTTCGTTATTATCGTTCATTCTCCCTTCCGAACGCCCTTCAGACTTTTTTTAACGCAAACGTACGAGTACGTAGAATGAATTGAATGCGTGGCGCTCCTTAGGAGACAAAAAGACAATGACTTGCGCCGTAAAACGGTTCTGGGTGGAACTTGCGTAGCCTAATCTCAAGCCTTCTGTTTCACTCAAATTAGAAAACTAAATGCCTGTTAACGTGTGTCCCTGGTGCTGTGTACGTGCGCAGAAAAAAAGAAGGAATATTTCCAGGTAAACATGCTCATTGAGGTCATAATGTGAATTTGACGGAAAAAGAGCAACGTAACTTCGAGGTCTGATAGCGACCTCAACAGCAGAGCTGTATATGGCTTTCATTCTATTTTCATTCCGGTGAAGCCGCTTTACTCGGCACCGCTTTTGTGCTCCTCCTCGCCACCACCGACGCCTCTCTCACAAGTTTTGTATTCCTCGCCAGCTCCGACGCCTCTTTCACAATTAGCGCAATCGGCTGATAACGGCGCTAGCACCGTTATCAGCAGTTGAACTTTGACCGCGCCTTGGGACGGACGCGTCTCGTTCGCTTGGAGGAACAATAGCGGGAATGAAATGAGTGTCGGCGCGCACCGACCCGCGAATGGGCCCAAACGCAACATAAATCCGCTACCGCAGAACGTGCGGCCACCGCCGTTGCTGCCTCAAGTTCCACCTCGTCGAATAGTTCCGAATCCCTCCCGGGTGAAAGGCAACTCGTCTTCTTGGAACGCCGACGTAAGCCTATAATTTTTCTTCAGCTAGAAGGGGGTTCGGAGCAACATTTTCGCCAGTGTCTTTCACGTCTGAGCACGCGCGCATCTGTTGCCGGTTTATGCGTGCACAGACGTGGAGGGGGGAAGGGGGCGTGCACGCGCAGTTAGGCTTCATGACCGCAACGATGACATGTCCATTGTGTTGTTCGGATATTTAAACGTGGACGTATCACGACCCATTGCACCACGGCTGCTGTTGTCCCTGGTCGAGCTATTTGGGTTGGTGTGTTACACAAAGAGTAAGAGGCCTACGACGTGGGAGGGAACCGGACAGCCTCATGTTTGTCCGCCAGACGAAAGCTCGATTCCCTCCAAATATCTTTCAGCCAATTGATTAGGAATTATGCTCAGCCACAAATTGAAATTGAAACAAAACAAACGTGTTTTCTTTCATGCACTACGTCGACTGCGTCCAGCTTCGCTGGTCATTCTTTTTGAGAGAGTGTAAGGTCACTGAATTTTTTTAGGTCTGAAATTTGTACACAAGGCCTTTATATGTGAAGGCAGTTCTTAATTTCCTTTAGAAATTTCGGCCGCGATGCGTGCGCGGTCATAGTTCGTTTAGGGTTGAAATTCAGGCGTAGATTACTGAGCGGATGTTTGATGAACACGGGTCCATTTTTGGCGTGCATGAGGAATGGTGGGGGTGAGCGCTGGGGCGAAGAAAAGCAGGGTGTGGTTTGCTTGGACAGGGTTACGTGGTGTGGGCGCGCAATGCCGAGTGTCACTGGTGACGCACGGTCACTAGATAGGTGGCTGGTTCGGCACGTGCTCGATCACCGGCTGGCTAGATGTGCGGTTCTCGTGCTTTTGAAGGAGATCCGCTGTTTGCGCACTCATTCCCTGCACTGTGCATTGTCATCGGCGATGCGACTCAGGATAGCCTCCAAAGAAGATGGGTGGCAGCGCTCGCGCTACCGTACTCATGAAAGGGATGGATACTCGACGCTTGTGGCCTTGCGCACCTTAGCCGGCTTCTGTTCCCAATTTGCGACTAGTGTCGCTGGAGTTAAAGCAGACAAGGTTAGCAATTTTTATGAATGTTGTATATCTGTAAAAATATCACGATATTGGATATTTTATTGCATCAAGTTATCCACCTTGGGGGTTTCCACTAAACGGTTCGACGAATGTGGGTTATATTTCTGCCGCAGTCAGTTGTTCGGACGCCATCGCGTGTCTAGTCATCAACATTTAATCCGGAAAAGACTAAAAGGCAAATCGGTTGAAAGCACTGCAAAGGTTGATAATAATTACCACTAAAAAAAAATAACTAGGACACACGAAGGAAAAAAAATATGACCACTAAATAACACGACCACAGCCCTTGTGTTGTTCAACACTCACGTTGTTCCCTTTCTGCGGCTTCATTTTTTTCGGTGCACGAACTTGCCGAGCTTTACAGTACTAAAGTTCTCAGGACGTCCAACTTACACTGTCGCGTATGCCAGCCACTGACCTCGGCTAATGTACGTGCACGCCTCACTTTCAGCGCTGCCCTTTTCGCTTCACGAGCTGGCCGAGAGGTCCATGCACGGGCGCCCAGAACGCAATCCGTCAAAGGCAGGTTCACTCATGCCTGTCTGTCGTGATTCACCCCACGAACTCCCCGAAAAACGTCCCGCCAAGACAAAAGCGCCAGCCTGCTCTCTCCCTCCCCGTTTACCATCCCCTCTCTTCTGCCACCTCCAGCTCCCGTCTCGGCTGCCAGCACGTGAGAGAGCCGACAAAACACACTGTTCAGAACAGTGTAAATAAAAGCGATAAAGTCCAATAAACTGAAATCAGGCTCCGAAGGGAGATGGGACTGCAGCCGCCGAGCGTGTTCCAATCCGTTCCGGTTTTGGACCTCAACTAAAGCCGGAGATGGCGGCACGAGAAACCGGGGTTCCGGGGATGTGGGGTCGGGAGGGGCACTCCTTTGGAAGGATGGAGAAGAGAGCAGGGAGGTCCCCATCCGACGCGTACTGGTCCCGAGTGAGGAACGCCGCTAAAGAAACGCCGTTCCGGGTCGGTCCTCCCCGACCGTGACGTATTAGGAGCTATTTGTCACGTGACGATTTTTTAATCTCGACCGCTTCCCTACCCGCGCGGCGGCTAGACCGCACGGCGCAAACTCTATCTCAGCAAGAAGGCCTGAAGCAGTGTTCGGACCATGCGACTGGCTGGAGCCGTACACTTTTTTCGGTGAAGTGTTTGGACATATATCTTTCTCTTGCTATCTTACGGTGCTCACGAAGAGTTGGCCGACCACGTAATGTTGCTAACGTAACGCGCATTACAGTTAAGTGGGCGTGTACGCCGCACTACATTTGCCTCTAAACAGCCTGGGTCGTCGCCGCAGTGCCACTTTTTCTTCAGCGGACGGCACGTTCGTAGCTGGTGAACGGCAGAGAAATGAATGGACGAAACTGCCACGCTCTGCCATCAGAATTGCCGTTGCAGTCGACACCGCTGAGTTGAGAATGGATTTAGAACAAGGCTGTGCGTGCAACAATGAACTACTGAACAAAACACCTAAGGAATCGTATAGTACGCGCCCAGCCACCGACTTAAAAAAAAAGAAAAAAAGAAGTAGACGAACGCGGACGAATGCTATGGACGGATGGAGTAGACAACCGTGATGAAGCGGACTGTAAAGGCACCCTTGCTCGCTGCCAGCCCCCGTCCTTCGATGCACGTGTACTCACTCCGGTTCGGAAGTCGAAATGCGCGCCGCCCTGGCGCTCAACAATGCCGCGCGCGTGGCATCACCGCCCGCGCACACGACTCCGGAACGAAATTAACTGAAAAACGGAAGGCAGCCAGCGCGGTGAAGCTCAAGCATGCGGGATGAGCGAGGGCTCCGAGCCGTTCGGCAGATTTTTGGGCGAGCTTGCGTTGAGGATGAAACGAATAACATACGCACGGACAGCGAGCGACAGCGATGAAGACGGGGGGAGCTAAGGGGGAGACACACAGAGAGAGAGAGAGAGAGAGAGAGAGAGAGAGAGAGAGAGAGAGAGAGAGAGAGAGAGAGAGAGAGAGAGAGAGAGAGAGAGAGAGAGAGAGAGCTGTTGATCTGGCCTTTTCAGCTAAGAATGTCTGCGCGTGAGTCAGCAAGGCACGTGTGATTGCAAATGGTCCATTTGTCTCAGCCTACAATATCAAAGAAGGGTCACTTAAAACTACAGAGTAGCAAACGGTTCACCAGAAAGTATTAAAAAAGAAAAAGATAAATAAGGGCGCACAACAGGCAGCAGTGCCCTTTTTGTACGTACGATTTTGTGTCCAACTGAATGACTATGGATGGCCCGTTTGCCAACGCATCAAGTGGCGCCTGTTTGCACACATTCATCGCGAGCGCGCGTGCCACTCGCGGCCGGCTTGGTGCGCGTTTTTGAAGTGTCGTCACACTGAATATAGAAGAGACGTGGCGGCTCGCGGGTGGTGCGAGGATAGCCGTCTTCCGGTCGGGGTCAGCGCGGTGTCGGAAGTTCAGAGACACGTGCGGGACGCTGACACCCCTCGGCTGGAGAAGTAGGAGTCTCTGGCTACACACGGCCCTTACTGTTTGCTTCATTGTGTCGCATTTTCTTACTTTCTGCCGTTCGTTTCTTGTCAGAAATTGATGATGGTGGTGGGGTTTTTATGGCGCAAGGAGCGCCGAGGAAAAGTTATTTCATGACAGTGAAGTGACAGTACATACAAAGTATTTCAGTTCTTGTCCGAAACTCATGTTTTTTACTAAGCAGTAACATGGGTTTCAACACAGGTCCCATCCAAGATTTAAAAAAAAAATGAAGCTGATGTAGTTGATGCTTCCAGACTGCAACAGCTTTCTATGACATCAAACTGTTCCCGCTAATTACAAAAAAAGCGAAAACAAAACGGTAGAGCCTCTTGTTACAGTGACACGAACGGTCAGTGAATAAGAGTAATGACATAGTGACTAAAAGCGCAGAAAAATAAAACGCAGGACAAAAAGAGGAACTACAGAGGTCGAGCGCTCTTTTCCTCTCTTTGTCCTTCGTTTTTCTGCGCTTTTAGTCACTATGTCTCCATACAGACATGCCCACTTGTCGGTGCTAATGACAATGATTTCCGATAGAAATTCTCAGCTAGTTACTGTCTCCGTCTGGCCGTAGTTCTTCACTTATTGCGACTTCGCTACACTGCACCGGCCTGACGTCACATGAGATTACGTTACCGGAAGTTTATGGGACGTAATAATTAGAAGTTTCATTTCCGGACACAGTGTCACTGGTGACATCACTATGTTGTGGTGGAACTCCAGGTTATGACGTCACGCCTGTCTAAGCATTTCATTCAGCCACCTCGAGTATAACGAACTGTCTTTGAACCAATCACGGTGCACCGACCTTGCGGAGTCCAGCTAGAGCGCTTCTTCACGGGGCCACGTGAGTGATGCACATTGCAGCAGCGTTTACAGTTACGTACATTTACATGTAAGTTAAACCGTCGTTTCAGTCAGCGTTTCCATCAGGACTTTGCTTTGAATTAGGTTCCGCTATAAAAATGACCTGGCGGACGTGACGACAAGGTCGTCTTCCGTTTCAGTGAGGTTAAAATTGCCAAGAACCTGGGATACAGCTGCTCTCTCCAGTCTGTCGTGGCGGCACGCGGGCTGTTGAATTATATTGTCCAAGATTAACGCATTAAATATTTCTTTAAATAACACGAGTACTATAACATCACTGGTGTAAAGAGATTACCGTTTTTGTAGAATTACGGTGCGATGTCTAGGCTGGAGTCATTGCGCTACGGTGAATGCGAGTGCCACTGCCGCTACGGGAAGTGCCACTGGTGTGGTTCTTGGTTATCTCTTTCTTTTGATGCCCAATCACGAGGGGCAGAAACACGGGGAGATAACGCCATGTAAGCCGGAACCAGGTTTCATAAACGGTACTCTTCTCTCCATGCTGTCCTTTTCTGTGCGTCGTCTGCAGCTACTGCGCTCTTCATTGGCATATAAAAGTGACCCATGTGCCTCGCATGATCGATACGCATAGGCCACGCATTGCTTAGCAAGGTTCTTTCTTGCCTTTGCGGCATACTCTCGCTCTGTGACCTTGATTTACCGGCTTCACATTCCGACAGAACGACAGACATTATTTTACGCGGTGGGAAACCTAGCGCCCTCGCGTTAATCACGGGGGCACGATATCTCTGACGAATATTCTAAATTATTCGATAGATGTGCGCCACGTAGAGAAACTGCATTTCTTCCTGCCAAATATAAATGAATATAACAGCTACCTTGTAATCGGAGGCACAGGACACCGTGATTGTCGGCAAGAGTAGGCGCAAATCGATGCCAACGACCAGAGCTGGACAACACTCTCCTGCAATTCAAACAAACGAGACGCCGCCAAGCGGGACAGGCGCGAAGAAAGGGTGCGCGACAGAGCGCGTCGGCCATACCCTCAGAGGCCAATCACTGACCCGGCCATAAAACAACCATTCCTCTTCGGTCGCTAATCCGTTACTCCCCGGGGATCAACAGACGTCGCGACGCCGCACCGCCACGAGGCAATCGCGACAGGCGGGGAGGACTAGCCGCCCGAAAGCGGACTCTCTCCCTAGGCTTCAGAGCAGTGCGGCGAAGCCAGAGTTTCCCCCCTCCAACGGCGGGCTTTTCTCGGCGCAATGAACTACCTTTACTCGGGGCTCGGGAGCGGGTCTCTCGAGACGTGCTGCTCGCGCCGTGGAGACGCGATCGCACTTAGTGCCTGTCGTCACGGTGGCTGTGTAATGGAAGGCAGGCGTGTGGGGTGTCCAACAAAGCGGGCTGCTAGAGGACGCGTCACCTTATCGAGGTGAAAGATCAGCAGGCAATGAGCTGGGCACTGCTGAGAATCGAGGCGGTCTTCCGAGATACACGAGCTAGACGAAGACTGCTAAAACGTGGGCGAAGCTTTGATGAGTGTAGGCGCACGTGTCGCGTGCTTTTACCGGTTCAGGTTAAGCTATCTCCCTGGGGAGGACACCGGAAAGGGACATTTGAGCGACGGTGTCGGTGCAGGTTTCCAGAGAACGGAGACCTAGGGACTGGTGCCATGGCAGGCAGGTAATTTGGTAATCTCGGGGGGCATCATGACTAAGCAAGTTTTAAAGCCTCATCTCAAGAAAGACGTGACTTTATTTAAATCCGCAACATTTTGCCGTTGCTGAACCAGGTGCAAGAATCCAACTGAAGTAGCTTCGAAGTGAAGGGTGTGACGGTGTGCTTGCAAAGGCGAAGAATGCTGCGTCATTACTCTCTCTAGAGTAACTCTACATAGAGACGACGAAGCACACCCTTAATTGTAACGCCTTAAATCTGCCGCCAATCGACGCAAGATGCCTGGGCAGTGCCGTGAGGCGTATATAAGGTGAATTGTGACCAAGGCTGTCGTGAGGGAGCCCAAATGTTAATTTTTCACTTATTACCTTGTGTTGGCGTACTGGTCTTTTATTCTGAATTGAGTACTTTCGGTAAGGGTCCAAACGAATCTCATTGTGCTATTATCGCAATTTGTCGTTCAATTCAGACACAACACTAATTGACAAACCTTAGCGCTCAGGTTGCTTCATTAAAAATACTCTCCTTTAGGATAAGTATGACTGTTGCCAAAGATCCGAAATCTCAAAGATAAGCGTGGCCACATTAGGAATTATTGCGTCTGCGTCTTTTGTTTCCGCGCAAACACTTTGCTACCATTCTAAATCGGAACGTGCGGCATGGCGCTTGTGTACTGGCCTCATGTGTCGTGTCCTCATTGTGACCGCTGTATTCCACATCGTGGAATACATTCCATGACACGAGCTTACGTTGTGACATATCTACGTCTAAAGACATGAGAACAGTTGCTTTATGAATTTCTGCCAGATGCAGGAACAAAGGAACAGTGGTCAGCACCCACGTAGGGCTTATTTCCAATTCGGGGTCTAGCGCACCAATGCTAAACCTGTGCTGTGAGGTGCCCCGTAGTGGAGGAGTTCATGGTAATTAGATAATTAGACCCCCTTTAATCAAGTGTTCACAACCTTGTTGGTACACCCGCGGTATACTTAAACCTAGTAAGCTCGGTTTATCGATAAGTGAAACGTTTACACGAGAATGATCAGGGAATAAAGGTAATTTAGATAGTGATGTTCGAATGCATTCGAACATGACAAAACGGCCGTTGGACCCGACTGGTCTGCGAAACGCGACGGCGGTTCGTGGAAGCAGTACGTTTCGGCGGCTCCGTGCACTCGTCCCAGTCAACAAAAGGTCAGGCCCGCTCTTTTGTTTCGCTTTCTGCCGGGAGGTGGCGCGACCGGCGCTGGCAGTGTTTTTGTTTCGGACCAACGGTAGCGCATCGCCGGTCGGCGGCACTAAAGCGCTATGTTAATGAAGGCGTATTCATGAGCCGGCGGCACGCACGCAGGCAAGCAGGCACGAAATGGCCCTGCAATGGAGGCGGCTCCATTTGGGCGCGAAAAAGGGGGGTCTCGGCCCAAGAGATCAGCGGCACGAAAAGAAAACAACAAAATAATAAGCGTGGAAGTGAGCCGACGAACGAGTAAAAGGAGCAGTAGAAAATGAGCTCGTCTTTGTGAAAGCTCTGGGGACGCGACTGACACAGGCGCCTCTGGGACAAAAGTTGGCGCTCCTGTTGGGAAAGGTACACAAAACTAAAAGTACGGTGAGAAAGGGCCCGAAGTTCGCTCACAGCGCCGGCTACCTCGATACCCACCACTCACTGGTACTACTCAAACAACTAGATACTGGGAAACGAGGGAAAAAAGTGAGTGTGCTCGGTTTCTGAAAGAGAAAAAGCTGTGCATTAGCCGGCTTATCGTTCAGATCTGGCCGTCTATGCGCGCTTTGAAGAAAATACGCAGAAACTTCTCCTTTTGTTCAATGTATATAACTTTCGCTTGAATCGAGGTGCTGGTTGCATTTCGCGCACCCATTAGTGGAGTATGGCCAGTGGCTGAAAAAAAATGTCGTGGAAAGGGGAGGTGTGGGTTGATTGCATATTAAAGCCGGTGCAATAAAAGCTGGGAAAGAGAACTAGCCAAGTATTTGATGCTTGTTTCCCCGACGAAGCTCACAGGAGAAGAGTGTTGAGGTGGGGGCTCTCTACAGTGTTCGTATCGTGCCAAACTTCTTAATTACTGACAACCGTTTAGATGGCTGATTTTAGTGTTTTTGTAAGAAAATTAAAGTATAAAAAACAACATGTCACTTGTTTCCTTCTGGTTTCTACTTATCTAAGAGAGCAATGGTCCATTTGCGACTTCTAATAACTCACAGAGGCCTTTGCTTTATTTTTTTCATCCTTTCGCAAAGTTCCTCAATACTAGAAAAAGCGCGCTCAAAATACATTTGTCAAGTTTTCTTTCTGTGCGCGTGTCATGTATCCGAAGCTTCAAAAAGAAAAAAAAGTTCAAAGATTTTGCTTTTACTCCACTGGTGTTGCTCCATGTTAGGAGGGCATGACAAGGAGGAGAACATGACAGAAGAATAGCCCGAGGGTAAATCGCAATGTCCTGTAACATCAAAAGTATAAAAAAATCGAAGTCGAGGAACAACTCTTCGTTCAGTTAAGACCAGCGTGCGAGGATTACCTTGGATTCACTCACGCTCCCCAAAGGTCATGTAATTAAAAAACCTTGTAGCAGTATTCATCCTTTGAGTGAAGATTATCTACGTGATCACGCTTATCAGTGTTCAAGTGGTGGTGGGTATGTAGTAAATGACGTTACCACAGTTCAGCAGCTGTAGATTGCCACCACTCCACCTCCAGTAGTTAATAGAAGCAACGGAAAAGTTACCGCGCGAGAGTTACTCCGCGTGCACGCTTTGGACATGGTGGGTATATATCGTGCACACTCTTAGCTGGAACATCAGATTGTACTTTAGCATAAAATATCTCAAATATTCGGACGAAAAACTGTTCAAGCGAATGTGGGGACTCATGTGCCCCCTGAAACTTGAGAGAAATGGAACACTTGTGTCTAAGTTACCTAACACCAAGGCAAGAGGCATACCTCGGCGAAACTGGATGCCGCTCACTCACATTCACGCAGAAAAATCTATCTTCTCTCTCACACTCACACTCACGCTCACCACTCGCCCTCGCCACTCGCACTCGCTCGCGCTCACCACTCGCTGTGACCACTCGCACTCACTCATGTTCACATTCACCACTCTTCCTCACCACTCGTACTCACTCACCTTTACCACTCACATACACTCGCCCTCACGTTCACCGCTCGCCGTCACCACTCTCACTCACTCGCGCTCACCACTCGTCATCACCCCTCGCACGCGAGTGTGCGCAGCAGACCCCCACGGGTCGTGCAACGGAACAGTGTCGGCCCATAACGGCGTTAGAAGTCCATTTAAATCATATTCCTATATCAACACGCCACCAGAGAGTTAATTTTACGGTACCCTATAGCAGGAGTGCAGTAAAGACATTTCCATCGTGCAACCATCCCAGCGAGCGGCTCCTGCGAAGAATAGCCAACAGCGAGTACAAGCGCAATAGTGGCGCTCACCGCGGTAAGCCCCGCCAATCGAGCGAGTAGCGCGAGTGCACTCGTGAGTCAGGAGTGGGACAAAGCACTCGCGTGTGGTGAGTGTACTTGCACTCGCGAGTGGTGAGCGGGGCTCGCCGCGAATGGCGCTTGCACTCGCGAGTGGTAAGCGGGGCTCACTGCGAGTGGTGCTCGTACTCGCACTCACTCGCACTCGCACTCGCCAGACCATAACGACGGCGAGACTCACCACTCTCTCGTGAGTGGTGATGGGGGGCCAGTGGGATGGGGGGGGGGGGGGGGGGGAGTGCACTCGTGAGTGAGCTTCCGACCTATGGCAAGAGGAGACGATAAGTGAGTAAAGCGTTGTTCCCTCTAAGACAGTGGACGACTGTACCATGATACACGGTTATTCTGGGGGGATCGTTACGACTGATGCGGTGCGTCTAACTAGCACTGTGACTCTGATTGTGCGACAGATCTTTAGTGATGAACTGAATTCCTTTCACCCCCAATTCCCTTTCACCCTTCTTGCCACTCTCTTCTTTTCCTTTTTCTTTTCTCTGTTCTCCCCTCCCACGGAAATAACATAAACTAACCGGGGGAACAACACACCCGCTCTAGCGAAGCTAGGGCAGGTTTAAAGCCGATAAATTTATTTATTTATTTATTTAATTTTTTATTTATTTATTTATTTATTTATTTATTTATTTATTTATTTATTTATTTATTTATTTATTTATTTATTTATTTATTTATTTATTTATTTATTTATTTATTTATTTATTTATTTATTTATTTATTTTCCTGCTACCCCCATTCACCGAGGCTGTACAAATTACTCGGCGTAAGAGGCTAGACAAGGACACAGAAAACTCAACAGTGAGGTAGTTAGCCAATGATGGCAATTGCATTAATAAAGGTGCATACATCCACACATACGTGACTGGGTCGTCACTGCGTCTGCCCGTTTTACGGTGAACGGTACTACATCCAGCCATGTCTCAATGACGCCCTCGTCTCCGGCACAATGGAGTTCAACCCAAGCACCTCTGAATACCTACCAACGTTCTGCTGTGGATGGCTTTGTTAGTAGTGCTCACGTTTCCAAAGAATGGGAGGTTGAAGTGGGTGAAGTTCAGTGATAAAGCCAATGGCATCACCACAATCTTTCTTTTCGCGCCAATACAACAGCGACGTGATTCTTCAAGGTAGAGTATGTACCTTCACACGTAAAAGTGAAAGTCGTTTCATTTAGAGGAATGTGAGTGGCAGGGCTCGAGCGGGGGAACGCAGCTTGCTTACTCACGGTAGAAGATGAGGAGCTTCGAACTCTTCTGCACACACCGACTACCTTTGGTGTTGCCTAGCAACGGGTTTTCTTGCTCGCGCGGTATTCTTTTTCCCTTTAATGACCTTGACGAGAGGCTTCACACTCCTACAGAACGACGATGCCTACCAACGCTATTTCTGGGCTATCACCGATAACTTTTTGTTAGTGTTCCCACGCAAACGCATTCGGAATCATTGCTAAATCTCAACATCAGAGGACGGCGCAATTTTTCCCTGTTATGCGAGAATCTGGGACAAATGCGAGAACCAATTTGAGTTAGGCATAAAATTCGGAGCAACGCCGAGCCAAATTCGAAAAAATTTGAAGCGACACTGAGTTAGCATGCCTATGGGTGTCGTTAGCAACGTAGAAATTGTCATACCTCTGTGCTCGAAGTAATTGAGTATCAGTGAGGCGATATCACGTTTCCCTTCAAAAATTGTGTTCCCTACTTCCAGCTGAAGCCTTCAGGAAACCATAGCACGAACACAGCAGTCTGATGACCATGGCGTCCGCACGTAGCGTCTTCATCAGATCCCCAGCGAGTTGGGAAATCCCCGCCAAAAGATCGTAGAGGATGGTAACTGGGAGAGGAAAGAATCAGCTAAGTAGAGCAGTGCGCTCGTGCAAGCGCGGGAGAGCTAAGAAGCGGGGGTGCTAGCCGTGTATATACCGGCAGACCCCGGCCGCTGGGGAAAGGTAGCGGGGAACGGCGAAGCGAAACGGGGGCCGAGGAGCCGCGGAGGCCGGCAGGGAGGTCGACCGTTGCCAATTGGGGCAGAGACAAATTAATGCCCACTGCTCATTTGCATAAAGCGGTGTAGCGTTTATCTTGGCTGCGCTGTAATTGGCCGGGCAAAGCGGCAGGCGCGGGGAACCTGCCCGCCGCGAAGAGCAAACCTTAGTCACCCATCTGCGCGCACATCTGTGAAGGGGGCGAGCTTTAGCTGGAGCAGCGGTGGGAAGCAGGGAGAGGGGGTCAGCCGAGCCACGTAGTGAGCTCATATATGGAGAGCGCTATTTCTCTCTGTGTGTATGAGCGTCAATGGGGAGAGTTGCGTGGCGGCAATGGGCCTTCCAGTTTCATGCATCTGCCACGCAGCGAGCTCTGCATTTCTTGCGGTCCAGTTATAGAGAGAGCTCGAGCGCGCACGCGTTTGAGCGTAACTTTTCCGGGGGCTGGCGAACCCACCCCGTGAGCTCGTTCCTCGCCAGGAGGGAAACATAAGGCGAGGCGTTGCTTCGCGAATCCTCGTTAATCTGCACTCTACACTGCGGAGGGTTTAGCTCGAGGGAGCGCACGCGAAAAGTCTGAGATCTGGCTGGAGAAGCTAACTTTTCAGTGGAGATGGAGGTTTTTGAGTGGTGCGGCGATATAAGCTTTGAGCCACTCTAAGTTTAAGTAATGGCCTTAGATGACAGAACAGGTCAGCGATTGTTTTATAAACTATTGGTTTATAGGCCTTGCTTGAAGGCTTGTATGTATAGTTATTCTAAACTGAAGTACAATCACGCCGTGGTGCTTAATTTACGTGTAAACAAGAATACGGTGTCACGGTAGCTGTATTGTACACGTGGTGACAGCAGTGAAACAATGGCTTCGCACAAGATAGCATGCCTTAGTCACCCTGTAACGAACATTGCACTCGTAAAAATAGAACTGCTGATGCCAGATTCACGAAAAACTTTTGACACGCTTAAAGGTGTGCTGCCTGACATGGTAGCACACCTAATACCTAATAAAGGGTACTGTTGGGCGAGTTCGTAGTTCATTTTAAAGATACCTACAGCCCGATTAGAAACAACGACGCAGAAAGACAACGCTCGTCCCGTCGTCTTTCTGTGTCGTTGTTTCTGTTAGCGCTGTAGCTATTTTTTAAATTTTCCAGGACGTTATCAAAATGCTTTGTGAACACAACCGCCAGTTTTGGAACACATCTGCGTTCACAACGTCGTGAACTATCTGTGGAACGCTAGTGCTAGTGTTTCGCAATGCAATATCGGATTTTTCGAGATAACTACTGGAGTGTCTCCTTCTTATGTCACCCATACATGAAGGTGTCGATATACGTTCTGTATTTTTCAGCAGTGATGTAAACTATGAAGGTTGCCTGGTACTTACACCAGAGACATGCACACAGTCGGCGGCATTAGTCTCTGGCTCAAGCCTTAGCGAGTTCTATTCGCTTAGAGCTATGTTGGTCACAATGTGTGAGTTAGGTAACTCGTACGAAACAGGAAATCCAAGCTTTGGCCAATCATCACTACTGCGGATACGGGCTAATCCGTGGGCGGGAACATGTGTCAGCTTTCTGGCTCGCAGGAAATAAAAAAAAATCGGGGGTAAGCATCGGCCTATACACCTGTGCGGATATGTTCTGCTCTGTGTGATTGTGGATATTTGCAACTCACACTAAACAAAAACTCCCGGGGTAAGCGTTGATTAATACGTCATTTTTGCTATTACGCATGCGATGACTATTGTTAGGCCTAACGGTTGGCAGCCCTAACGTTCTGCCGACCGACGTGCCCAGCGACGTCGAACTCATTGATCATTGTTGCATTTTTTTGCCGCAAGGCCAGCTAAGGCAAAGGGCGCCAAACAAAAGTGATTACCAGGAAAAAAAAAGGTATTAAAACGCATGTCAGACAAATATTAAGCTCAATTAAAGGTGATCGTGATGGCTGGTGTACAGGACCAGTTTTGATTATGCGTGATAGGAAATGAGGTCTAAAAACTTCACATCTGAAAAATACTTAAAAGCGCGTTTCACAGAAACCATGGCATCGCCGCCCAAAAACAATGATGGTGTAGTGGGATGTGTTGTCCGTAGAGTTCTCTGTAGTGCTCGTGCCGTGTTGTGTCAAGTGCATTGCATGTGATTAGGATGTGGACTACCGACAGGCCCTCCCCGCACCGTCGAACTCCTTAAACGTCAGGCATAACGTTATGGAAATTTGGAGGAAAGAGGGACGGTTTTCCTCGTCCGGGGAGCTATGACACGTAAGGGAGAATCTAAAGAGAAGGCAGGCCTCTCAAATGGAGGTGGGATTGTTGTTGAGCCACCTATAGTATGGTTTGGCGCATAGTTTTCGCTCGAAGGTTTTGTCGGCATGCGTATCGCGGTCGTGTTATTGGGGGTGGAAAGGTTGTTTTTGTTGTCCTTTGTTATTAGCGGGGAGGCTGTGCGACAAAAACAATGCGGAGAGGGAAGGAGGAGAAGTGAGGTGTAGCACAGTTGTAGAAATGGTGTGTGTCCATGAAGGCCTTACAAGAGATCTCTGCGGAGCCCTCTGGAGCCCAGCCAAGCCCAGCGGTGCCTAGCGGAGCCCAGCGGAGCCAAGCGGAGCCCAGCGGAGCCATGTGGAGCCCAGCGGAGCACAGCCGAGACCAGGCTAAGGGGAAGATCATACCTCATAAAAGAATTAGCAGGTTTGTTGTACAACGACTTCAAAATAACAACAAGAAAATCCCGTGGGAACGAGATATCAATTATCCCGTCACGCGTCTCATACACTACGTGTAGTTTTAGCACGCAAATAACCAATTTGAAAATTTCTAGCATTCATTAATAACAATATTGCGAAGCAGCTTAGCTGCGGGGTATATTTCTAGCGGGGATAAGTTGTTGTGTGGCGACTTCGTGGCATACAGCCATGAACAAAAGTTAAAGAGCCACCAGAGGACAGGTAATGTCCGCGTTTTTAGATTAATAGAGGAGCTAAACAACCACTCGCACAAGCGAACAGTTTTGGCGCTGTAAAGGTGACCAGAAATACGACGAAATCGGCCCTCCTGCGGTCTTTAAACTTCTTTTCGCGACTGTGCGTACGTACGTAAGAACAAACTTTTCATTGCAGCCAGGCGTACACCCCATTCTCTGATTTAGAAAAAAAAGGATTGAAAGTAGAAAAAGGAAGAACTCTCAGTGGCTCGTGCGCTTAGAAGCGCATGCGTATTCGTATGAGAAAGAAACAACCACACGTAATTCTAAACCTCTCCTTTACTGCAAATCCCCAAGGCGCGCTCAGCCCAGACCAGACTCTCCCCCTGTTCTTCCTTCCTACTTTGTACCACCTGAGACAATTGCTGAGTATGTTCTAACTTCACGGCGTACACCCAAGCCGATCACCTCATGCCATCATCCCGTACACAACCGCTCTTCTTCCCCCAGCCATAAAGGAAACCCCGGTGGGACCCTGAGGAGGGAAGGATTGATAGAGCGGGGAAAGAACACAATCTGGTCTTGCTCCTCCCCTTCCTTCCATCGCAGCACAAACAGCTCTTGACGACGAATAAACAACGTGCCGGTTGCCGCCACCGCAAGGGGTAATCGACAGGAACGGCCTCTCCTCCCAGAAATCAGCACGAGCTGTGGCACGTCGGGGATTTGCTACAGATGCGCTAAATGGTCACTTGTAACCCGATAATAACGCCGAGGAAGACTGACGCCCTGGAGTCCGGGGTCCCCTCGCCGAGGAGTCCGACGACCGTTGGGCAACGCCGAGAGAGAGGGGTTTCTCCCGGGAGAGCTTTCCGAACTCTTGTGTCGGTATTGAGTGCTCGGTGCCTCCTTCCTCCGAAGAAGGCGTCTGGGTTTCGTAGTATCGACAATGGATTACTTGTTTAAATGACAGTTATTAATAAAACAAAATCATTATGCAAGCGCTTAAAAATGCTGATATGGGAAATGAAATGCTGATATGGTCTAAGGGCGCATCATTACTCTAAACGAAGGGGAGGGGGGGGGGGGGCATTACATGGATCTGCAACGCGCTGACTGCGGTGGGGAACTATTGTTTTCAAACACGGAATGCTTTTTAAGTAGACCGATAGTGCAGCAACAGAACTTGCCACAGCGTTTCATTTCCAGATAAGGAGCCTCTAATTTAATTATCCCCCTTCGATAAGCATTTCTGCCGAATAAGTGCTGATTCTCAAGGGGTTGCCAATGTGCTAGTCACGCTTCACTGAACATTTCTAACAGAGAAGTGGAACTTCTTAAGAAAACGAGAACTACTAGAAAAAATGGGCTGAGGGTGTTTTTTGCGCTTAGGATCAAAGTGCATTCGTGCCAGGTACCCGTCCACGATAGCTGAACGTTAGGTGGGTATACTAAGCGCTGGTGTCGTTTCCGTTTCAGATACCTGTGTCAGTTCGCGGTTCTGTTCCACTAATTATGCAGTAGGCAAGGTTGCTTTGTTTTATTTTATTCATTCTGTTTTATTTATTCCTTTTTTTTTCAGAGCAACCGCTCTGCGGACTTGTTCCAGCGGTCGCTGAGTAAAAGAAATGGCCACTCCACTCGGGCTGGGGGACTGAAATGGTTATTCCTTGCCACCGAGTAAAGGTAAAACTTGAACCTAAAACAACATCTTAAACGATCAGGCACCGAACATTTGGATTTAAACCCAAGTCAGGAGGATTTGGAAACACTTTGTCCAGAACTTTAAATTTATGCTAGAAATCAAACTTACAAGCTACGGACACGTACGAAACCTGTCTTGCTAATTATTTATTTAGGCGTGCTGGTTCCTCGACAAATGTAGTGGCGTGGTGCTTGTTGTGATCTTACCCGAAAAAAAGATGAAATGAAGGGCGTAGAAGCTTTGTTGTGTAGTACAGTTCCCAGAACCCCTCCCCCCCCCCCCTCCACCTGTCATGTTTTTTTTTGTGGAGAGGGGGGGTGGGGGCGTGCGGTAGGTGTAGCCACAATAGTTCACTAGTTAACTTAAACTACTCAGCTGCCTAAAAGTGTCATTAGTCGAGGAATCAGGGGGTCCAGTCCAGCTGTCCCCAAATAAGGTATGACAAAAACCCAACCGGGTATTCGACTACTCTTTTTTTTTCGATTAAATAAGCTATTCCCCCTTTTATCTGCTTCCTCGAGAGTCATTCAAGAGAAACGTTTGTTACCTGAAATTTTTCGCGTTCATTTCCACATAAACCCAAAAATATAGTTTCACTAAAACGAATGCAAGTGGTACCGCTTGATTGGAGAGAGAGAGAGAGAGAGAGAGAGAGAGAGAGAGAGAGAGAGAGAGAGAGAGAGAGAGAGAGAGAGAGAGAGAGAGAGAGAGAGAGAGAGAGAGAGAGAGAGAGAGAGAGAGAGCAAACATCACTTAACAATTTAAGTCCGAGCCATGGAGTTATGAGTGGAGGTAGCCCTCCAGCGAACTAGATTGAAAGGCTTCACACTGCGACAGAACGACGTTGCCTGGCAATGCTATTCCGTAGTGTCGTTGAGTTCTCTCGCTGTGTGGCCTGGAGTGACAGGCTTCGCACACAGCACACGTGATTTTACAATGTGAGTGATCTAGCACGCTCACGTTAAAAACAAGTCGGTTGATGAGCATTGAGCAGGGTGTTTTTCCCCCTTTCATCGTGTCGCCTAACCTGGTAGGTAACCTCCATTCAAAACGATTTCTCAAGCCTCTCGGAAATTCAATTTGTCCCCGTTTTTGAGCAGGTGTTACAGGATTAACGACAGGCCACTCAGGTCTGCAGCGGTGCGCACGCAATCGAGATAAACCAAGTGCTTACAAAACTATGTACAAGCTGTTTCTAGGACTACCCGGCCGCTTCATCGAGTGGACTACTAAACGTTACGGAGCTGCGAATAACGAACTTCGCGCGCAACAGTAAACGACACCGCTCGTCACCACCGCAGGCAGCACGCAAGGGTCCGCACTCTGAGCCAGTTGACCACCGCCGCCGCCGCCGCCGGCCCCGATACGAACGCACACGACTCTCTTGCGATCGTACGCTCGGTTACTTCCTTCCAGCCGAGGCGTCTAATGCAATAGCCGGCGCCCCGTACACTCGACTGGTGCCAGGGCATGACCACTAATGCGAGTGGGTGCGTCCCTAAGTGGCCAAGACCAGAGGCATTTGCGCGTGGGGAGGAAAGAAGACGGACACGCCGTATAACGCCGCGCCACCACCGACTCGGCGGTACTACGAGCCAGCGGTGAGCCGTCGGGGACCTAACTTATAGGAGTCGTGAAGGGCGGCAGTGTGCGAACCAAAGAAGTACACACGTACTCGCAGGTGGGCGTTATTGGTGTACGCGGAAAAACACAGAAAGAGAGAGAGGGAGAGAGAGAGAGACATACATGGCTGCCCGAGGGGGTGCTTTCCCGCGTGATCCGCCGGGGTGGCCGTAAAGCGGCCTTTACGAGCGGTCTCGCGTTGGTCAAGCCGCGCAGGGTCCGACCGCGTTTCACGTACACACGCGCGCCGGCCCAACGCGGTCGGGAAGTGGCTGTCGCTGCGGGATCGCCGAACAATTCTTTTACGGCCCCCGTTTTGGTATTTCTTATTTCCTCCGTGTTTGCGGTGGGTAGGAGTGCCCTCGAAACGGCGTTGTCTTCATGACATAGTCCTAGATGCGGTGGTAGAGGTTCGGTTAATAGCGCAGCTGGCTTCCGCCAGAAGCGTCAAAGGGTGAACCTTCTGGGAAATACGCGGAACTTGATGCACTTGTACAGCACCTCGAAAAATGGCGCACCCTCGTGTGCGTGTTACCGGTAAATATCAAGACATAGCAGCGCTTTCCGTGACAAGCTATGTCTCCAAGTAGCAGATTCGTGTTACAATTAATCCACGACACATAAGCTGCACTAAAGAAATATTCGAATGAAAGGATATAAACTAGACCGGATAGACTAGATTCTTAACGAGGAGGTATCCAGAAATTGAAGACGGTATTCTCCTCTACACGTCTTTATTTTATCTCCAGTCGAGCATTTAATACAGGCATTACTGTAAACGAAAAAGAGGGTGCCTACAAGAGTCGGTGTCAGCTTGGTGTGTATGGAGCGAATTTTAAACTTTTTAAAAAAATTATGAGTGACACGTGGTCACTACAGGTGAGTTGCTACTAATAAGCACATATGTCGCGGTTAGGAACTATTTTTATTTACAGGTAATAACTTCACTCGGAAGAGCTATAGTTCACGGTACACCTTTTATATTGATGTGGATTACCTGTTTTACTCTATTTCTTACGGCGAGATTTTTTTATCAACTGAATCCTGCATTGAAGCAGCAAGAAAACGTTATTGTATTTCCGATCAGTATTCAACGCACCCACTGTACTGTATAAAGACGTGCTTTTTTTTTTTTTTCCTCAAAAGAAACAACAACAAAAAAAAAACAGAGTTGGCGATTATTATATCACTTATTTGTTCCTGCCCATATTTTGCGCTACAGCTGTTTGAAGGATAAGCTGCCACATCAAGTGAAGCGGAATTGCGAGAAAAAGAACGACTTCGAAGTTGTGAACACCCATTAGGTGGTCACCAAGTCATGAAGAGGTGGCGTCGTTCGGGAAGTAATGCAACACGCGCTAACTTGGTGATAAATCGAACTTGCATTCAACACGTCTGAATACTCACCCTTGACTGTTTTTATTAATTTAGGGTGCAGAAGCTCTTGAGCAGAAAGAAAACAATGTTTACATTGTGGCCGTTTGCGAATATTCTCTGTCGTACAGCACTAACGCCGTTGCAAATCGTACAATACTAACACTTTAGGCTCAGTGGAAAACCGCCTGGAGTACAGAGCCACTGCTATGGTTGAATTGTCGAATGTATACAGCCGGTGGGAAAGGCGGCCAGTGCAAGCGAAGCAGCGTGTTTAGGTACACCGTGCATCGCCACCGAGCTCTGAAACCAGCCAACTCTGGTCAAAGCTTCATTGACCGCTTGTGCTCGGACTTCACTGTTGCGCCGACAGATGGCGCCAGAGTGAATAGAGAGTGCGCTCTTTTGAGTCGCCGTGGTCAATCGACGATCGTGGGGAAGCGGTTCCTGCCCCCGCAGCTCCAAACTTTACATTTAGTAAATGGAGCGCCAAGTACACGCAACCAGCTAGGGGGATACTACCTGGGAAGCAACACTAAAGCAATAAGTCGATGCTTGAGTGTCTTTAGACATCAACAACAAAGCCACCGTTCACGACATGGCTCTGCAACGTACTTACACAGGTCTAGGTAACTGGGGGAAGTACCGTATTTGCACTATTCTAACGCGCACCTTTTTTTAAATGAAAATAGGTCTTCAAAAATACCTGCGCGTTACAATCGGACTCAAAACTCAACAACCTGAAAAACTAAACCGCCAACTCTATATAAAATGAAACGAAGCGGCTCAATCAATGATGGAAGCTTTGTTTGAACGGAATGCAATCATCTCTGAGGAAACGGGAGGGAACCGGGCAGCGTATTGGCGTCCCGTAGTCGTGTGTTCGCGATTGGCAAAAACAGAGGGACCACATTTCTAGGTTCAAAGCTTCAAGTTCAAAGCGTCTGCCGATTTCTGCTCAAGAAAATATTTTGTGTAATTTTGAGGCGGCTGTGAAGGGAATTATTTCGTGTGCTCGGTAGAATCGGTGCTAAGTTGTTTTTGTGGTTTCCGGGTGCTGAATTCTACTGCGCGTTACAGTCGGGGGGCGTTAGCATTGTGCAAATGCGGTAATTGTGGGAACATGTGTGCCCTGAGGTAAATCGTAGACACATTTGAACCATTAGAGTCTAATCTTATTAGACCCAAGAACAGTATTTTAGCAAAATGTTGTTGTCTTAGAACGTTGCATGTGTTGCATCCACACTGACTTAGCGCCCTCGTAATATCGAAGAGGGGCCAGGGCGTGGAAAACGAAACGGTTTTACTTTCTGATTAATGTAGAGCCTTACTTCATCGCAATTTATCGCTTTTATTCCTCGATGGGCGGTTTTAAGAGCTTTTGTTAAGGGATGAAAGAGGTGTTCCTTTATAAAACCGAGTAAATAAAGAAGGCACGAGGTGCAGTAATAAGGCAGCGCCATTTCATATAGCTGTACACAAACGCATTGCCGTGTACACAGCTTTGTACACAGCTCTATACATAGCTAAATGGGTTAGGAGACTTCCTCATGGGGCAATATATAGACTTTTGTATCAAAATATGAAGGCACTAGCACGTTTTATTTATTATTTCCGAAGACCTAATGTATCCCCGTAAAACGCTGCACAGCGAGCCTTTTTTTTTTTTTAATTTGGCTTTACTACCATACACAAAGCATTGCTTAGAAGTCATTTTCTGGGGCAATGCAATTGTCGTGTACGCAAACATGAAGGCCCTAGGTCGATTAAAAAAAATCATTTTCGCAAGCGGCAAAACTGTGACACAGCAAGCCTTACAGACAGACATGTGAGTTTACTCGTTGAGTCTACATGAAAATGCTTAGCTTTTAAAAATGCACATGTGTGACCAACTGTCCATGACCGTATACCTGCGATACGTTTGTGGTGCAGGCTGGGACTCTTCTTCCCTCTCACACTCTGCCCGTGGCTGAGTCGCCATCACTGTATTCTGACACAGTCGAAGTTCGAATGATATATTCGAACACTTAACGGTGGAGGATGGAGAGGTATATGGTTTATTAGATAGGCCTTGTCGTTCATTCCGCGACGCAATTGTGCGAGTACTTCACCGGCTTGCCAGCGGCGGCTGTCTATTTCCGTCTTGCTTAGCAGAGCGACAGCTAAGACGCAGGGGAAGTCACATTATAACAGTACCATTGTTGAGAGAAAAACGAACGTTGGAATGCTCTTCAGCTTGGCCACAAGAAACCGATGAATTAGAATGTGGCATAGAACGAATTAAGGACTTGTTTTATTTTACGTTTTTTTTATGCGTAGGGTCAATTTTTTTGTTTTATTCCAAATTACGCTAAAGCCAACCCAGCTCTTTCTTTTGTGGTACGGGGAATATTTTGATGTTTGCAGTGTACTAGCCAGGCCCTTTACAAATACATGCTTATCAGGGAACGTATATATATGGTAAAAAAAAAACGACGCCAGTTTTGCCATTTTGATTACAATACCATCAAATAGCTCGAATTAAAAACATGTGAATTTATTTGTCTTCTTACTATAACCAAGAAAGGCCATGAAAACACCGCATACAGTAAACATTTAAAATAAAACACCCAGTTATACCAAGCTTACAAGCTAAATAAAACTGGGATAACAGAAGGAGCCTCTGGGGTGTTCTGACTTCGAATTGCATCAAACTTCATCGGTGAAATGGTTCGCCCAGCGGCAGATAAAACCTTTTCTCCCTCGTATTCTTGGTGCCAACCCTCCCCCCTCCGTCTTAACAAGTTTACATAACCCGACAATAGAGTAGATAACAAGAGATGTCCCCTTCAGATCAAATCAGCAAGACCGAATCGAACTTCTCAAACAGACAGCGCCGATGAAGAGGAGGAGCTCACAATTTAGATGTGTAGAAAAGGCACCCCGTATTGGGCGACCGTAAAGAAGAATAAGAAGAAAAGAACAAGTGAGCAAAAACGAGCGGAGGATGAAAAAAAAACTTTCCCATGAAGAAATAATTGAAGATCCGAAGTTCCCGCGCTGTTGAAGGCGGGCTCTGGAGACAAGTTGTCATCGACAATTTGATTTTCGCGGCATTTCCGGCCGAACGTTCCCGCTCGCTTTCCGTCCCACCCCCAGCTGACTTCACTTCCACCGGTACACGTAAAGTGAACGGCCGGAAAGGCAAGAAGCGGCGCAGGGAAAGTACTAAGACTTCACTGCTATCCTGTGATATATATATATATATATATATATATATATCAGCGAGACAGAGAACCAATAAAATAGAAACAGAGAGTAAACACTTCAAAAAGAATAAAAATAAAAATACAATGCCTATCCAAGGCTGCAATTATACAGCAAACAATGCGCGATGCCCACGCTCGTACACGCAATCGC
The DNA here is from genome assembly GCF_048455015.1 of Haemaphysalis longicornis. NCBI lineage: Eukaryota > Metazoa > Arthropoda > Arachnida > Ixodida > Ixodidae > Haemaphysalis > Haemaphysalis longicornis. The sequence continues at coordinate 41,851,995 of NW_027526460.1, forward strand.
GAGCCGAATGTTTTCTTTTGATCTCTTTTCTCTGTAAACGTCGTCAAGGGGCTGCTACTGTTTGCTTCATGGCTAGAAGCCAAGAGGAAGAATTAATAAAAGAACACAAAAACGCAGCCCGCAGGGAACAATTGCGACGGAGTAATTTTAGTAGAAAAAAGTCGTCTCACTCGAAAGAAAGAACGAGCACAGAGAAACAAAAAGAAAAGAGCAAGAAAAAAAAGAGTGAAGACTATAACCGTCATATGAGAATACCCAAGTGAACATAAGACAAACTCCAAATGCTAAAACAAAACTATGCCCCACAATAGATGTGTCCTCCCACAAACAGTGCAAACACGCTCAAAAACCGAAACCCAAAAGGTTTGCTCGTTTATAACGGCAACGTTTTCTTCTTCAGCAGTGTTTAGTTTTCCGATGTCGTTTTTTTTTTTTCATCTCTTAGTTGCCTTTTTTTTTTTTTTTTCTTGGGGCACCATCCAGAAGACCCCAGTCATCGGCACGGCCACACGCAACCGACACTTCCCGGCTGGCAGCGGCACGTAGACAAGTCTAGCCCTCTCTCTGAACGCCACCGCGGGTGATGGGAGGAGAAGGGAGTGCTTCTCCGCACGGCACCGGAGCAGTGCCGGCAATCACGTAGATATTATTTCGAAGTCACGTGTCGGCTTTTATAAGGAAAGCGCCGCGACGTTCGACGTTCGACGCTCCTTCCCAGCAGCCTAGACTCAAGGGACCACCCAGCGCCCTTCATGGCGGCAGCGGGGTTGGGGATGCGGGATTCACAGTCAGGTGCCCACGGCATCGATGAAGAGACTTAAAACAAACAGAATAGGGTCAGATCGGTTGAGATAAAAAAAAAAAGCCCTGAGCAAATAAATATTTTACTCGGACGTACGAATAGAACGAATGAAGGAAAACCGGAGCCTCTTTGTCTCTAACAAAAGAAGTTTTGTCCGCCGCCCCCCGCCACCGGCCAGGGTTTCTCCTCAATCAAGGTGGATGTAAAAGGAAAAGAAAGGCGACCGAGGTGTGGAGAACGGCGTGCACGTGCGACTCGGAGTGCTGGAGCGGTGACGCGAGCCGCACCGCTGCAACGACAACCGCGAACGCTGCGTTGGAAATCTAATATGTCCCCCCTCCGTTCTCTTCCCCTCTCACGCCCTGAGCTCTGGTGTCTCGGCTGTTTGTTCAACGCTTGCTTTAAAAAAAAAAAGGCTATATTCCAAACCTTCAGCACAGCAGGCAAGGGCCTCTTGATTGCGTTTGGTACTCTTGTGCGCTTTTTTTTAGTGCATGCTCCATGCTTTGGTGTTGTACCATTATTTGCGCTCTTGTTTTGAGACATGTAGGTTGTGGGCTCGTGTAAGCGTTTTTCGGGAAAGTCTTATATAAATTATCGTTTTTTTGTGCTCGTGCGTGCATGAATGGTGTTCGTGCGCCTGCGTCCGTCTTGTCCTGTCCTGACCTGTCCTGTGCTGCCCTGTCCTGTCTTGTCCTGTCCTGCTCTGTACTTTCTTGTTCTGTTCTGCCTTGGCCTGTCCTTTCCTGCCTTGTTCTGTTCTGTTGTTTCCGATATGTTATGTTATGTTATTGTTGTTTCCGATATGTTATGTTATGTTATGTTATGTTATGTTATGTTATGTTATGTTGTTATGTTATGTTATGTTATGTTATGTTATGTTATGCTTGTTGTGTTATGTTATGTTATGTTATGTTATGTTATGTTATTCTTGTTGTGTTGTGTTATGTTATCAGTGTTATGTTCTCTTTTGTCCTGTCTGGTTCTGTTCTGTCCTGCCCTACTCTGTTCTGTCACTGTCACTCTCCAAAAGACGATCACAATGATTTCGTTTCTTTCGTGTGGCCACCACCAGTAACACAGTAACTTTGCATTACAGGAGCAGGAAAAACTGGCGTGCCTCACTGTACCTGTGTTACAATGCATTGTTAATGCAGGCTAAGTATATGATCTGAAATACACATTTTGTATTTGGCGGAAAGGCATTATGCACCTCGAATTTTTTTTAAATAAGGCTATGCGCTAAGCACTACGCTCTAAGGAGCATAATGAAATTTGGCCGCATGACATCTGCAAACATTATTGCATTTATGCTTTCCGAAGGCTTCCCCAAAATGTTTTTGTGTAGTGCGAGTTGGATGCAAAGCAACTTTCAGGCCATGGCTCTGCAACTTTTCACATTTCAGTATCTCTTAGTAGAAATGAAAGAATAGGGCTCTTTGAACAGTGAAATCTTCTTATTTTGAATATCTAGGGAATAAAAAAATGTACAATTTATCCGAATGTCGAATTATTGAATGAACGATAAAAACAGCGTATTTACAATTCTTTTAAGTGTACCTTTTATGCTTGCGCAGCAAGAGTAATACACGCAGCATCACAGCAGAATTCTCCTAGAACAGCGAGGGCATCTGCATCTTCCTTTGCAGTACGACCCACCGGGACTACGACATCACACGGGTCCTCTTTATCGGACGCCTTATCCGCCACACCAAGGGCATCGTTGATGATTTCATCGTTTAGCTGGCCAGCGACAGCAACGACATCATCAATTACAACGTAGTCAGCAAGCTGAACTCCGCAAGGGACCAGATCAACGAATGTACCATCGTCGTACTCCTCCTCTGGCGGGCTGTCCGGGCTTTTCACATGTTTCGGGCCGAACAAATCCGCTATGCAAGCTAGGAGAGAGCGGGTGAGCGAAGGACGGTGCGTTGCGGCTCACGTTTCGAGAATGCGTTGGCAAGAATTAACCGCTGCACGCGTAAATTTACGCCGAAATAAGGAATGCCCGCCGCCGTAGGGCAATGCACATTTCCGAAGGGAGTGCGTGGGTACGCCGAATTACCCGAATTTCCAACTTAACTGGGGCCGAATTAACGCGGTTTTGCTGTACAAGCGTTCCGGCATGCTTCAGGATATACTCCAAGAAATAGGCAGTGGGAAATTTCTTTGTGAAGGGTATTATCCAAGGAGTATTATGATTGGATTAAGCGTACACTCTTAATAAAAAAGATCGTAAAAAGGTAGTGATGGCCGTATTTACTAAGTCCTGACGAACCTTACTACCCCGCGGTTTTGTACATAGGCTCTGCCACTAACAACTGCATGCTTGGGAAATTAACTGAGTATAGGAAGTAGTATGCACTAGATTAAGGTCGTTCTTGTGACTAGGTTATGCATGGCCAGTTAGTAAACGCATGTAGCTCAGAAGAGTGTCACACTAGGACTTTACTAGGGGAGGTAGGGGTACTTACTGCCTGCTTCAGTTAGTAACCCTGACTAGTACTAAATTTACTATCTCCACTTACTAAGAACCTAGTGCATACTGGGACAAGCAACTTTTTGGTGTTCCATTAGTGAATGCCCCGACCTTTTTTTTTTTAAGAGTGTAACTTAAAGTGACTCGGCAGCTCTTTTGCAGACTTTTTTGTATGCTAAAAGCTTTCAGAACGTAGTCAACAAACACACTCAGTACTTAAAATAAAGGGCCACAAAGTACATCAGCCAATAATTACTGCTCAATTCCCATCAGAAAATTCAGAAACTTGCTCAAAAGAATTTTCTCTCTTTCCCGGTCTTGGCGTTCTTTTACCGCTGGAATCATGTCATTAGAGCGGTGTAGCGGCTATTGGCCGGCTTTCGTTCAGTTTCAGCAATAAACTCATTCGATAGCCGCTTTAAAAATGCCACAGAAGCAAGGCAAAAAAGAAAGGCTCGTCTGCTGCGACGAGCAAATCACGCAGTGCCGCTCCGGGCTGGCAATATGGTCCCTTTAAAAACGATTGCTAGTCATCAAAGTAACGGAATGGCATTGTTTTTGACATTCCAACTACGTTCAAGGGATGACGGTGATTTCCGGTAATTACACTCATTTTAACTCCTCGCAGTGTGAGAACACCGACCAATGCAACTACAGGAATGGCCCTGGCCGACCGCATTCCTGACCGTTGATTATCCGTGTGAAACGGTTCCAGCATATGCAACTTTTAGGTCCCAACAGAAAGAAATGTAAGCTTGTGTGCGATAAATAGCAGCAGAAAGTTCAGGAAATTACAGTTCAGTAAAGCACTGTTAACTCAAGGTACTAAATCATAAAAAAAAGCTACAAACAGCTAACACACTCAGCAGCCCTACCACTAGAAACATATTTTTTATTGAAATTAGGGCGTTTATAAAGCACAAACTCCTGAAAGAGCATTATCTTGCGAAATGCAAGGGAATTTGAAGTTTTTTGTGTTGAGAATTATTTTTTCTGTTTAAAATGTCAGATGGCTCTAAATTTCCGTGATCGCGTCGGATCTGGCTGACTAAAGGGGTAGAGTGGAACCCTGCACAAATAAAAATCCTCTCTCACTGTGCCTTCAAGTTTGGTGGATCTTAAGGCAGAGTGCCGTGCTAAAAGGACGGAGCAGCAGCGGAAATGGCAGAAGCCGCAACGTGAGTCTGCCAATCCTGCCGTTGTAGAAAAGCGGAAAGTGTACAAGCTCGGCAGTGTCTTGCTTAGCCTCGCCCCAATTAACCACAACCGTGCATTTCCTTGCCTCAGCCTTGATCAACGTTGCTAACCCCGTAGCAACAACGTGTACATCTACAGTTCTCGCATCGCATTACCCCCGCAATCACCGGTAAAGCGGCTCTCAAACTGTGGGCTACGTGAATGTCATTGCCAATCCGTAAATGCATAGCTACAACCAACGCAACTGCAATCTTGCTGATCTAAGAATACCCTAAAGCAGCACCCCGAGTTCACCCTCATCCCGAATTGGCGATGCGAAACGGCGCTAACCTTTCTTCAGCTGCTTCCGAAGAGGGATTAAGCTTTGCCTTTTATTATCCCGATTCATCAGACTAGGCACTGTAAGGCACTAATATGAATAGTTTGTTGGCAAGTTTATTGCGTGACTGGCAAGAAATGGGAATACATTTACCTACTTTGGTTTCGGTATAGCTGACTCGCGCGAGAATTTGCTTACAAGTTGCTGACGTGACGTTTGAAGCAATACAATCGTACCTCGATTCGAAGCGAATGAGCCGTAATCCGGACTAAGCTCACCTTTATTTTCCAAGCATTGACATTCCAATCGATTGTCTGAAGCAAGCAACGTCGGCAGGTCTCAGGTTTCCGTTGTAAAAAGACTAAAGCAAATAAAAGGAAACATTATTGTCTTGAGAATACACCTTCATTGACTGTGTATAGAGGGGACAGTATATTTTAATGTTCGTGCTTCGGAAGGAAGGTAAATTCAGCGGCGTTTGCTCCTTCATCATTCCCGGCAAGAAAGAGCAAAAAAAAAAAAAAAAACCCTACAGCAGAGGGGAAAAAAAGGTTTGGCTCAACACTGGGCGAGACTTCGCCAACCAATAGCGTTCGCGCGCACCGTCGTCTTATGAGCAACGTATAGACCAAAGTGTGAAGTGATATTAAACGTCGGCACCAGCGAAGGCGAGCCCCTCGCGACGTGGCCTGATTCGCCGTCGCTCGGCGACTCATCGGCCCTCGTATCTGGAAGAGGAACCGCCCAGCACTCGAGCGCTCCTCCGACAGCGCCACTCAGGAGACGTCAATCATCGCGCTGGGGTGAGAGATCAGCCAACGCCCTCCCGATAACAGGCCCCTGCTCTGGTAGCTTAACGCGTCAACGTGGGGTGGGGAGGGGGGGGGGGGGGGGGGGCGCTTCTATGGTGTACTCATATGCACACTCTTGTGTAATTTGAAATTGAAATTGAAATTTATTCCGCAACAATAAAATGTTACGAGGAGGACAGGTAAAAGCTGTGGAAACAGCTGTGGAAACGTACGCGCGATAACGGCGAGGAGGTACGATATGCGATAACGGCGAGGAGGTGAGGGACGAATTGTTTGCATTAATACGCTCACCCATGACAACATAATTAATTCTGTAGATGGCCCATCGCTTAACATTAAGGTTGGTACATAAAAGCTTCCTATGGTGACTGTGAACGATGAATGCGTTTAACTGACAGCATACAACAACGAATGACGCGTACGGATATTTGCACTCAGGGGGTGAATTGCGTACAAAACGGTTGTTATGACCACGTACAGTTATAGACTTAACATGTGATTTTTGTCGCTCATATTGCCGAAAGGCAGGTCAGCAGTGACAACGCTACTTCTGTTTTATTAAAAGCACGAAAGTAAGATTCGGATTATCCAAATGGAAGGAATATGTTATGCTGTAGCCTTTTCTTTACTTACTGAGTACACTCGAGACCTTACCATTAGCAGTCACCTCTAACGCGACACTTACTTTCGAAATATCTTTCGAACGCAAGAACACAGAAACTTCTTCGCTATAAATGTCCCTTATATATTTAGGGGCACATGAAGCGTTAGGAGGCAGCGAGAGAGGGCGTAGAACGGAAAGGCAGGAAAGACCCGGGAGTTTATCCGAGCCGACCCAGGGCTGGAAACCAAGGCCTGGGAGGGAGGAAAGCTCGAGGAGGGAAGGAATCCCGCAAACTCGTCCGAGCGTGCCTTCGTTCGAAGCGCACTCGGCGTCTGCATGGGCCACCGTTCTCCAGCGCCGCGCGGTGGCAAGGCTGTGCATGTTATCGCCACCCAGAAGACAAGGCCTGTGTGACCCCTCCTTCCACAATTTTTAAGCTTTTCTCGTTGGGTCAAATGCTGGGGTGGCGCTTTCTTTTTTTTTTACACTAAAAAAATCGGAACTTGGAATTTTTCACCCCAGTCTAAACGGGGCCGCAGTTATGATGGGGAGATATCGGGCGGGCATTTTTGTCTGAGAGGTGTGAAGCGGAGAGCCTAGGCGCCGGCTCATTTGCATATCGGCGCAACCGGCGAGGCGTCTGAACCCGCGGCACGCACTTTCCTCGTCGGCGCTGGAAGGCGTCGATAGATCGGCTGACACCGCACGCACGGTCGCCGTGCGCATTTGCCCCTCCACTAGGTTTTTGGGAACAGGAAATGTCGCCAAGTGGTCGCGGCGTCACCCGGCACCGACGGATTCGGTGACGTCACCGATTGGTACGGGGCAGAGTGTCTGTTTATGGTAACGATGGAACGTTCCAATTTGTTTTCAACGTTCCTCAGACTATATTATAGACAGTGGACACAAAAGACGTGACGATTGCGTGCAAATAACCAGGGAATCGAATGTTGCGGTCCAGAAGTTTAAGTCAGCCTTTAAATGTGGCCGAAGAGAATAAAGGTATCATTCATTTTACTCGGTTATCTATCATATGAGACTGACGTGGACGCGATGTATGTATACGGGCTTTCCAACACACGCGTTGACGGCATCAATGCATTAGCTCTAAACGGCGATACCTCGTTAAGTTTCGCATTCTTTTTATTATAGGGGGCGAGGGTGATTTATTTTTGCTTTGGCAGTTTCTTAACCATATACGAAAGACAACGAGTTTAATAAAATGTTCAATCGATGTCTTATTATTTTTGTATCGCGCCCGCCGCGGTGGCTCAGAGGCTAAGGCATTGTGCAGCTGAGGTCGAGGACATTGCGGGTTCAACTTCCGGCCGCGGTGGCCGCTTTCCTGATGGAGGCGAAAAGCGAAAACGCCCGTGTTATCAAGATTTCGGCGCACGTAAAGGTCTCCCGGGGGTCAAAAGTAATCCAGAGCCTTCCACTACGGCGCACCTCACCGCTTGTGTAGCGTCGGCTCGCTAAACCTCATAATCGATTAATCAATCGAATGTTTGTTCCGCCTTCTATTGCAGAAACACTTTTTTGTTTTTAAAGCGTCCCACCTTCCGATTTTGACCCGCTAGCATGTTCAGTGTCCCTTATCGAAATGCTAGCCAGTACAGTCGCTTTATATTTTAGTGTAACGTAACATAAATGTACAGCTGGTGCCATCACCACGCCTCTTTGACTGGAGTAATAAGAAACCCTTTTGTTCAACTCTGATCTTTTTAAATCCTTTGGTTTTTCGGATATATATGTGCTAACCCACTATACAGGGAGAAAACAGCCAACTTTTGTGCGCCTTGGGGCTCATATACAATTTTATCTTTGTGATGGAATCCCGATTCCCCAACACCAGCAGGCGTTCCGGTGTCCACCCCAGGCTAGGTGTGACAATTTACGCCTGCTGGTGGACTTTCCTTTCCTTTTCTTCGACAATAAATTTATTCATTCATTCCGCTACCTAATTTAATTCTATCAGAAGACTTTCATACTCGAAAGCTTCATCCTGTAGATTAAATATAGTCCTGACTCAGACCTTAATTCACATCTGCGGTAAAGGACGAACAGTGCGAGAATAACACATCACAATACAAAAACACAATGCGATAACACACTGCACCAAGCAAGCGAGAAAGAATTTCTCCGTAGACTGAAAGCCCTCACCTGTGCTCTCCAAATTCCCATTACGTTACCGCAAGCTGCAGGTAACGGCACCTGAAAAAATACAAACACGTACAGACATAAAAATCAATTCTTATCAGTTAGCTTAGCTTAGGTAGGTTAAAATGACATTTCCAATAAATGAGATAAACGGCTTTACGGCTATGCTAGAGATAATACAGGGCAGCCTCTTTCACGAAACAAAGGAAACAAAGAACTCCCAAGTAATGTGAGCGGTGTCACAACGAAAAACTCTATTTGGCCTCGGCTGCTTGATGGAAACGAGCGGTCGTGATCTAGCTAACGCTCACGTATCGTGCAGCATTCATGACTGAATCGTCTTTGTCGTGCCTTCTTTCAGGCCTCCGGGTGGAGTAGACTGGTTCCGTGTGGTTCAAAATGACCAAACGCAGTTTCTAGCACCGCTAGAGCCTGGTTAAGAGCGCAGCACTTAAGCGCCAGCTTCTGTGGTTTCGCGTCGTCCCTCGGCGTCAGCCTCGTTGTAACCGAGAGAACGAAGAAGCCACCGAAGACAGCGCGAGCAGGAAAGCGAAAGATTAAAGTTCGGCGAAAGTGTGAGGGGGAGAGCAGTATGCCGAGGCCACGCGAGAGAGAGAGAGAGAGAGAGAGAGAACACTTTATTCAAAATCCCGGTTAAGTGCGTTCGGTGACCGACAGCCGCAGCGTGCCGGTGACCACGGCAGCTCTTTCCGCGAGACTCTTCTGGGTCTGCAAGTACGAGCTGCCCAGCGCCTTCTCCCAGAGCTCTTCTGAGGGGATCAAGGGAAAGGGGTCTTCAGAGCATGCCCATATGAGATGGGCGACTGTGTCCTTCGCACCACAGGCAGGGCAATTAGGTCCAATAATAGTTGAAATACTGAGGCCACGCGAGACATGCCTCGGGGCAGCGACGCGATTCGAGATACCGGCAGAGTATAGCGCGCACCGCCGTGCGTTCCCTGATGACACGATCACTTCCTGAGGCGAGCAGCTATGCGCCGTCGTTACGAAGACTGCAGTTCGCGCTGCACTCAGATTTCGCCTTAGGGGGCATCGTAATCGTCCGCCAATTTTAGGGGCGAAGCTCCTTAAGTCATGGGTCTGTCCATCCCTTGTGTCTCGTGGTACGTGACCGCCGCATGCTTTCGGAGATGTCGCAAAGTGGGCCGCGTTGCACGCGCAAGAACCGGCTGCAACCGGCAGCGCAAACTCGGCCCCGGGAGCGCGAGCTTGTCTGTGTTCGCCAACGGAGGCGCGAGCGCACGTGCACTGCGAGGGGGAGATCATGCAAGAGATCACGCCACGAACGCAGGCAGTCGTTCTCGGAGATCGAACGAGACGCAAGGACCTTTGCTCGTTTCCTCTCGTGTTGTTCGGGCACAAGTTCGCCCTAAATAAAAGTTCTTTCTTTACCGTTGTGTCCCATCCTACGTGACAAATTGTGGTGGAGGTGCGGGGTAGTCCTCGATGGCGCGGGGTCTTTCACCAGGTCTGGGCCTGGGAGCATTGACTTCGAAAATAAAAGTTGATTTGTACAATGTACGCACACAGTCTCACGTCTTTCTTAATGATGTAATGAGCGAACTTTCACGGGAGAGTTACGATTACCGATGATCTCCCCCTCTCGAGCTTCGCCCCACTTATCATCAGTCATTCCGTGGATATGGCGTGATTTTTTTTGTTGTTGTTTCATGCCGCTTGAGGCGGCTCCAGGAAGTACCTTTTTCTTTACTTTTTGTTTTGTTGTCTTCTCGCCTCACCTATCTGCAACGCAGTTGTTTTAAAAACTCAAATAGCGTATTTTTCTTGGGCCATTTGAAGTTTGCAAACGATATGGTCTAGCTAAGTGAGACTACAGAACACTTGCAAGGATTGCTCGAGGAACTGCAATCAGAAAGCACGGCCCTGGGGCCAGTAATAAATATGAATAAATCCAAAGTAATGGTGAATAAAAATGCCGAAAGCGCCCTGTTCAGCACAAGTAACGAAACGCTAGAACAAGTACAAGAATACAACTACCTCGGACACGGGGTCAGTGCTGACCAGGGAACGAAATCAGGCGCAGAATAATCGGTATGGGTTGGGGTGCATTGGGAAGCACTCCCGAATAATGAAAGTGAGATACCTCTATCATTTAAAAGAAGAATCCATGCGTCAACATCCTGCCGGTGTTGACCTATCTATAGAGCGGAAACTTGGCGACTTAATGAGCAACGGGAAAGCAATCTTGGGTCGACTCAACGGGCTATGGAACGAAAAAAATGATAGGACTAACACTTAGGGACAGGAAACAAACTTCCTCAATCAGGGAACAAACTCGAGTAGATGATAACAGAGTTCGAATAAAGAAAAAGAAGTGTACTTGGGTTGACCATGTAGTGGGAAGAAATGACAACCGGTAAACCACCAGGGTGACAGAACGGGTACACCAAAAGACGGGTCTAGAAGAAGGGGGAGGCCAATAACACGATGGCGGGATGGAATAAGGAAATTAGTGGACAAAGAATGGACTCGAGCAGCGCATGATAAGAGCCGCTGGAGGTCACTGGGAGAGGCCTTCGTCCTGCAGTGGACCTCCGTAGGCTGTTTATGATGATGATGATTGTTTTTATTGCGTTTGGCGCCGCTCATTAGACCTAAGGGCTGAGCCGTTTCCTGTGGTTTGAGCGAGTTGGTACATATATAGACGGGTCGAAGCGCAGCATAAGAGAAGGAACAAAAACACAGAAGACGACAGACAGTGCGGACTGTGTGTCTTCTGTGTTTTTGTCTCTTGTCTTATGCTGCGCTTCGGTACGTCACTTCACCTTTTGTTTTTGTTTTTTGTTATGCCTTTGTCTCGCCTCTCTTCGACACCGCTTTTCAGCCCGCATTTTAAGTTTATTCTCGTAAAAACCAATTCGACATGCATATTTTAGAACAAAAGTACGCTGTTATTTTTGTGTATGTATGTGTGTTTTGCTTTAAATCTGCTCAAGACACGCCCCAAGAAACTAATACTGACATGAATGAACCGTGCCACGAGTAAGTAGTAACTTGTAATGGTTTTGCCTATTTATACTTCGTCTTCGAGCTCGCTGTTATGGAAGAAATGTAGATGGCGCTAGTAGTTTCCGTGCCAGGAAAACGCACTTAGCACGGAAAGCGCGGATGACCGAACCCTCCGAAACCCCACGATACCAGCCAACGAATTATACGCATTAAAAAAAAAAGATAATTTTCCTCCTGAGCTACGCGCCCGCCAAGAGCGCAGAACTTAAAAGTGCACAAGGCACCCAAAGAAAACGCGCACGCACGTATTGAAAGACCGAAGTTTAGAAAAGCCGTGGCGAGAATAGCTGTGAGTCTTTTCCTACATACCACGTCGGGGAACCGAAGGACAAGAACAAGCCGCAGGAGTGAGAGAGAGAGAGAGACAAGGGAGCGCTTGAGCCGCTTGATTGACGATCAGAGAAATCCGATTTGCGCCACCTTCCTTCTTCGCGGTGGCCGTAAAAGCGCGCCTGGGGGGTCGGGGCTCAGGGAGAAGCCACCATGCAGGAGAGAGCGGCCAAGTGCACGCACGTACGCGCCTTGTATCCCAGAGCCGGCACCCGGCCAAAACATCTACGCCGCTCCAAAGATCGGGCAGCAGCCAGGGTTCAGAGCGAGGCGTGGGTAGAAACTATACTTGCCACCCGTGCACGAACGAGACGGACTCAAACACACAAAAAAGTGCGTAGGGCTCCCGCTGCCAATAAATACCTCGCTGTATTTATCCTGCATTATAGGTAGAAAGCCCACGCCTTTGCCGCCTCCTCAGTTCTTTAGTTTATCCTGTCGGCTGTCCATGGCTTCTCTTCCTGGGACACAGGGAAAGAACCCCGAACATAACGTGCGCGTCAGGAGAGAAGAGGGAGACTTGTTCCAGCGCGAGCTCTGCACACCGGCTGGAGCTTGAACCGAGGGACTTTCCAGCGACGGTTTGAACGGAGTTACTCCTAAATTCGCGCATTCAAAGTTTCCGGCCTCATGTGGGAGCTGTGTAGACTACGAGGAGGAAGAGGTGAGATGCTTCTGGCTAACGGCTGGCTTAAAGACGTCTGCGAATCCAACGGGGAGGCTCGGGAGCGGAAGACGTATGGCATACGGCGCGGAACGGCCGAGCACGTCCTTGATTAGATAGACAAATCCAGCGGGGCGCCTCCCGCGCGTCTTCTATCTCCTGTTTGCGTTTCGGATTTGCCTCAACGGGGGAGGCATTCTTCGTAGGGCGTCGAGCGCAGCAGCCGGGCACGCGCGAAACCATGTGGCCCCGAGCGCGATCGTAACGCGCCGAGGCACGTATACAGGGGAGGACGCAAGGCATACACGAAAGCCTCCGGCTCTGTTTGCCTAGACGAGTTCGAAAATCTGGGGCTCGCGTAATGATCGCTGGCCCCCCGCGACGCGAGACAGACGGGCGCGTCGGGTTACGCAAGCGTTATACAGTGTTGCGACGACGCGACGAGGAAAGCCGTTGTTTATATCACGCGAGTGCACACAGCGTTGTTTTCCCGTTGCCAGCTGAGATGTCGGCGCGTGCGTGCGTGCGTGCGTGCGTGCGTGCGTGCATGCGTACGTGCGAGAGTGAGTGAGTGAGTGAGTGAGTGAGGGCCATTCCTCTGTTGCCGTTTGGTACTCAGGCTTTACAGAGAAGCTTCGATTTTTGATTGATTGATTGTGGGGTTTAACGCGCCGACGCAACGCAGGCGATGAGGCGCGCCGTAGTGGAGGGCTCAGGAATAATTTTGACCACCTGGGGATCTTTATCGTGCGCCGAAATCTCGTACACACGGGCATTTTTGCTTTTCGCCTCCATCAGAAAAGCGGCCGCCGCGGCCGGGAATCGAACCCGCGACCTCGTGCTCAGCAGCGCAACGCCTTAGCCACTGAGCCACCGCGGCGGGTTTACAGAGTAGCTATTAAAGTCTGATAGTCCAAAAAATTTACAGATCTTGGGCTGCCCGACCGGAATATTGACAACTAACGCAGCTCGGGTCGAACAGGCGACCTGTAAAGGCGGTGCATTTCACTTTGATTTGCGTATCACACTGAAAGAAATACAAGAGACGAAAACGCCGTTCCGTTTCCATAAGATATAACACGCCGATATCCGCGCAATACGCGTGAACATTTTATTGCTGGCTAGCCTTCTTCGAAAAGGATGAAGAAAGCGAAATCGCGATCTAGGAGCGGTTTCGCCCCTCGAAGCTTTAAATATTTTACGTTGCCCCAGGGCGAGAGTGGGGATGGACGATATACGACGGACACTTGTTTTCCTTTGACGACATCCGCGGGTTTTGTGGGCGGCTGCGAAACGCCGCCGTGTCTCGGGGGGGGGGGGGGAAACGCACGTCCGCGCTTCCCATCCGCTTTTGAACGCAGGCACACGCGTTCCAGGCTTTTCATTTTAAGACACACTTCCCAGCCCTGGTGTACGTGGAGAGCGGGCCGGTATATCAAGTGATCGCGAGGTGCTTAAAAATTTTAGCTCTTTACATCTGCGGCGGATGGTCGCCTCCGCCCTACCCCTCTGCTCTATTTTTTTAATGCCGTGAGAGGGGGAGACGAAAATGGTTGCGAGAAAAACAGCTCCCTAGGGGAACTTGAACCCCGGACGTGCGACAAACTTTGTCTCTGTAAGGGAGAGGTGAAGGCGTGGGTGCTTCAAATACTGGCGCCTTTTGTTTGTGTCTTGCTCCTTTTGCGGCGTTGGTCGCTGTTGAATAGTGACGAGTAGGGGCAAGAAAAACTCGGATTTCATTAGCGTGATGGCATGCGGATTGCTCCACGAAATAATGTTTTGATAATGCGCGCCGATGACCAAAATACAAGTCCCGATTAAGTCAATAGCCCACAGGGGTTATTAGTTGATGAAAGGCTGCGTAAGGGAAAATTTATCTAGAATCCGCAACCCCACGCTCAGGTGCGGTTCTCGGATAAATTTCTTCAATGAAGCATGCTGGCATGTGCAAGATGTTTCAGCGCTCATGTCTTGATATAGGTGTTTCAACTTCTTCCTCTTATACGCTGTAGCATATGACGCGGCATCGTCATCAGTTTCATCAGCACCGACTTAGCGGTGGCACGCGCGATCGCGCTACACCTGCGGCATTTCCATTAAAAACCTCATCCTAACCTGGCGTGCGCTCTGTACTCTCACACGATGGCCTGGCAGCCAGAGGACTTCGAGGTGAGTCATATGGTGCCGAAACCCGGTATCTTTATACTACGACAAGCTCATCAATGCACGGTGCCGTGCAAGCCCTGTGAACAGACGCGATACCTGCGATCTTGGCCCGAGAATCTACGTCCGCATGCTGGCCGACATGGAACGGGTACTCCGACGTCGCCAGAACCGCCGCTCTCTCACTACAGCTTGGCAGCCGGTGAATCACGATGTTAAATCGCAATATGTGTAGATACGACGATACAGGATATTGGTACGATGCACGTTTTCGAATAAACAGTTGGGAGTAGCGCCTCGCCGTGTGTCCTTTTTTGTGTTCCGTTTGCCTGGACCTTGTAGACTGTGTCTTGACTCTGTAAGCAGGACGCTCACTTCCTATATTTTTTTTACTTTATGTTGTATCACTTGTTTTGATAGTTACAAGCAAGAGAGCATATATAGGCCTGCCAGTAGGCACCCCAATGTTTTTTGTTGTGCCATTATAAAAAGATCACATATCGATTCAGTGCAGCAACACTCGAGAAGCGATATCCGTATCATTTTGCGCGAGGAGCATTGCAGTCTTTCGCAAAGGTTCAAAGACTTCGGGCTGGAGACAACTTGAAATGTGTACCTTTCGTATCTTGTTATAGCACCTCCATCCAAGCACGTCATTTCCTGCTTCAAAACCAGGCTTCCACGTCTTCTTCGAAGTACTAGTAGTACTACTTCGAAGTGCAGTTGCGACATCATTATTAGCCCTCCCGAGCGAGACAGACCGAGGCAGCGACAAAGGACAGCCGTGTACTGGCTACAAGCCCGGGGCAATGCTCTTATCACGAAACATCGCTTAAGCAACAACCGCTCTTCCATTCACTAGGATCGCGTTTCAAGGTTCCCACCCCAGCGATGTCATTGGGAAACCCGGCTCGCCCCTCCCTCACCTACACCTTCACTTTCCTCAAACACAATTCGAGTCCCCTAATCACCCTCCACATAACAAATGAACTTTTCCTCTCGTTCCAGGTCCGGCCATTGTACACACTCCGGCGTGCGTCCCCGGGTCGGAACACGCAGAGGCACGGCTGCTATACTCAACTACACACAGTTGCCGCGCTCGTCGCCGTCCAACGCAGCGCAGCGCGCGCGCACGCAAGTCGGACATGTCTCGCTTGAGCGGTGGGAAGGAGCCGTCAAGCGCGGATGTCGACGCAGCCGACTGGACTGCGCAGCGCAAGCGCGCCAAATACAAAAACGCAAAGGCTTGCTGCTGCGTCAGGCACCGCCTGCAGTCCATTAGCGGCAGCCTGTAGAAACGCACGGCGGACGCAGGAGGAAACAAAATTCTGCCGACGCGTCGCGGCTCGCTGAGCTCCAATGGGGCTGTCCAAACAGTCGCTCGGCCGCTGGGACGTTGACCGGGGCTTGGCGCGTCATTCGTCCGCCCGGCGTTTCCTGCCGACGGTTATTCGCCGACGACTCGGCCCACTGTCTCGCCGTCGCTTGCTGGCCTACCTACCCTTGTTTTGAGCGCGCTATTCGCGAGCCCATTGTTGTTGACTGCCTGCCTGCCTGCCCGTGTATGGCTATGGTGGC
This sequence comes from Haemaphysalis longicornis, assembly GCF_048455015.1. Lineage (NCBI taxonomy): Eukaryota > Metazoa > Arthropoda > Arachnida > Ixodida > Ixodidae > Haemaphysalis > Haemaphysalis longicornis. The sequence continues at coordinate 41,868,157 of NW_027526460.1, forward strand.
GGCGAGGACCGTCTCCTCCCAGTCTCGGGCTTGCGTGAGCGGGCACGTTTCTTGGAAACTCTCGGGTGCGTCGGGCATGCACTTTTCGTCAACTTCATTAGGAGCTAAGTAGAGAAAAATGTCTTATTTCTGTACGCGAGAGATTCGGTGAATCGTGTGAGGAAAGCATTAGCTGCTCTCAAACGACCATTGGTCAGGGACAGAGGCAGCGAAGAGTGTCGGTCATCCAAATTCGAGATAGGGAGAGTGGGGAACAGCATATAACATAAATAGAGGAATAGAGAGAGAGAGAGAGAGAGAGAGAGAGAGAGAGAGAGAGAGAGAGAGAGAGAGAGAGAGAGAGAGAGAGAGAGAGAGAGAGAGAGAGAGAGAGAGAGAGAGAGAGAGAGAGAGAGAGAGAGATATGCGTGCACAGGACACCAGTTATTATTTATTTTTATTTATTTATTATTTATTTAAGACATACTGCAGTCCGAAGTTCTGAACTTTTGCGCTATCCTGAAACAACGCAAAAAGAATAACACTAAGGTGAAGAAGCGAAAAGGTAGTCAGGCCGCTAATAACACACTAGGAAAGAGGGGCGACGATCGTCCAGTCACAGTTCGCCCTGTTAAAGTTGAGTGTGTGTAACAATTGCTAACTTTCTCGTTTAGAATTACACTAATTTTCTTAGTTTAGGTTACTTAGTTTAGTGCCTGTCCGAAAGAGTTGATTGATTGTTGGGTTTAACGCGCCGTCGCAACGCAGGCGATGAGGCGCGCCGTAGTGGAGGGCGCAGGATTAATTTCGACCACCTGGGGATCTTTAACGTGCGCCGAAATCTCGTACACACGGGCGTTTTTGCTTTTCACCTCCACCAGAGAAGCGGCCGCCGCAGCCGGGAATCGAACCCGCCACCTCGTGCTCAGCAGCGCAACGCCTTAGTCACTGAGCCACCGCGGCGGGTCTGTCCGAGAGAGTTAACATCTTCCTCTCCCAAATCTAGTGACATCGGTAAAGATGACGCACTGGCCACTTCGCGGGGCGGTAGCAAGTGGAATGCGAGCCCCGGATTACATTTACATTGTGCTTGAACGAAAACAAGGTCGATGATCACCATGAAAGTAAGGCCGTACACTTTAATCACTAGCACTGGGGTGGCAGCAGACCACATTCAATGCCAACTCAGACCACCGCGGTAAATCTTCAAAAAGTTGAATAGAGATATCAATGCCATTTCTCCACTCGAGCTTTAGAAATAGTCAAGTTTCTAGACTTCAATTACACACAGTAATAACGCAAAAAAAAAAGCAAGTTAAACATAAGAACAACAAAAATGAAAGTTTAGTGTATCGTCAAGGTCCTCACTTCCGGCGAAAGTTGATTTCGGAGGTACCAATTTGGGATGTCCGCGCGCAGTTCTCGCTTGCTTGCTTTAATTCGCGCAGGTGTGCCCCAGCACAAAATACAAAAGCGGCGAAAGCAGCGGAAGGTGGGATGTACGAAAAGCTGGGTTATAGACAAATTTAATGTTCGCGTTGTTAAGGCAATTATTTAAGGTCACCACATTCTCCGCCCTAATCAGGAACTGCTATTTCCATGGTGTCTCCACGAACATGTGGTTGAAAAATACATGGGTGCTAAAGCATTAAAAAAATATCGAGTGTGACCATGTGCTTTGTGACCATGCGTGTTTTGGCCTGGGCAGACGACTCGCTATTGGAGTCTGCGTTGGGTTGCCGAACAGGAAACAGATATTTTTTGGTGTTTCTACTTAGCGTAGCGGCTAAACCTACAAGCCAAGGTATATTTTACTTCTGCCGGCTTAATTTTAAAAGAGGACGCTAAACGTAAATAGGAAATAAGGAATTATAGCCTGTTCTCGGTGAAAGGAAAGCAAGTCTGAAGAGTGAACAGCGCACTTTTTTTTTTTGACAAGGACGAAGCAGAGTTGTACACAGCGCAAGGACTGCAATACAAGCGTGGAAGAATGTGCGCTGTTCACTTATCAGTATCTGCGCACCAAACAGCCTAGCACTGTAACCTTTTAAAACAGGATTCATGGCCGAATTAGTACGGCTTCTACTTAAAGGGGCGATGAGGGCAAAATATAGCATTGTTGAATTTAAAAGAACTAAAGCCTCTAATAACTCACTCATCTCGGTTCCAGCCACGAAAGACGTTTTTTTAACAAACAAAAATTGGCGCAGCTTGCACTGCTGGTGCAAGGCTCAAGAAACAGCGGAGCTGGTGGTCGACCCAGCTTCTTCCGGTTTTGCTCAGTTTTGCTTGGTTTTTCTTGCCTTTGTAAAGACTTAAGTTATGCGATGTTGTTGCTAGGCTAGGCTAAGTGTTGAGCGGTGAGGCCGAGTTTAGCCTGGTTTTACAAGGTCTTTCCGGTTCGTCCCCCAAAGTGACAGATGAACCCAGGGGGAAACAAGCTATAGGCTGACCCCCAGCTCTGCTATTTCTTCAGCCCTGCACCACTATTGCAAACTGCGCCATTTTTTTGTGTTTTAGTAGCCCAGGAAAGACTATCACCTTTCAAATGGCGTAGTAAGGGGTTCGATACACATATGCACCTTGTTCATACACTCGAGAAGGCGCGAAAGTCGGCTTCACTGTTATAATGCCCTGTCCGCGGTGGTGCACCCTTCACATGCGGCGCAGTTTTTTAGATGCAGAGATCTCATTCACTCGCCTTGTCCCTCCGGCGTCGTCGTCGTCGGCGTTGTCCGCCCCCCCCCCCCCCCCCCCCCATTCTCCTCGCCGCGCCACCTGCGCTCTCCGCCGCTCACCCCCCTCTCCCCTCCGATAGCGAACACTCTCTAGCGAGGGGCATTGGATCGGATTCGATTGGATTGGCTTAGATTGGCTTGGCTTGGCTTGGCTTGGCTTGGCTTGGCTTGGCTTGGATTGGATTGGATTGGATTTGGATTTGGATCGGATTAAAGTGGATTGTGTTGGATTGTGTTGCGTCATAGCCGCGGCAGACGCGCTGGGGCCGGCGCATGTGCAGTACTCTCTCTTCCGCGGTTTCCTCTCCTTCGGGCGCGCTGCGCATATAACCGGTGTGCCGTTCTCCGGCGAAGCAACATCCACGCTTGGCTCAAGCACCTAGAGTCCACGCCGCTTTACAAGTACGTCAACGTCGTCATCGACTGGGACCGGCTTACGCAGTCCCCTCAACGTTATGCGCGCTATAAAACGCGGTCCCTTCGCCGCTCCGCCTATGCGTCGCATCTACACAGGTGTTCCCGCGAGGAGAGGTGGGAGTTTTTTTACTTGTTATTTTTTATTTGACGCCACCGGACCAAGCTCAACTCTTACATAGCTCCGTGGTTAAAACGCAATACTTAAAAACTTTCAAATTTCGCGCTAAAGTGATGTAATACGAGCCGGAGTTACGTAAAGTAGGCCAGCACTAAAAACATGTGTTAACTGCGGATTAGCATTCAAGTGATACAATCAAATGTAACTAGAGTTCGCACTACAATCACTCAGTCATGTTTCTTGGCGGCGGTTTAGGTCGACGGCGGCCAATCGCACAAGCAAATTAGGTATAGTGTGGTCATAAAGGAATCACTGGAAACGAGCTTGAGAGTCGCCACTGTTTTATCTGTTTTCATTAACATCTCCATTATTTGTTCGAAGTTTGGGATAACATTGACATTAGTGTTATCGAGAAAAAGCAGTTTTTTTAATGAACGAAACGTATTTTTGCCGTCATGGCTTCTTTAAGGATCAAAAGTGGCTGGTTTCGACCCCTCCCCCCCCCCCTTCTCCCCCCCCCCCCAAAAAAATCCTGATCTTGCAAAGCCATTCTTTTAACAAATCTTTGCTCTGCTGCGCATGCGCAGTTACTGGCGACGCACACGAAGAGATGGACACACGGCAATGGGCACACTCCAAAAAAAGTACTCTCTACAACAATTGATTGATTGATTGATTGATTGATTGATTGATTGATTTATTTATTTATTTATTTATTTATTTATTTATTTATTTATTTATTTATTTATTTATTTATTTATTTATTTATTTATTTATTGATTGATTGATTGATTGATTGATTGATTGATTGATTGATTGATTGATTGATTGATTGATTGATTGTAGGGTTTAACGCGCCGACGCAACGCAGGCGATGAGGCGCGCCATAGTGGAGGTCTCCGGATTAATTTTGACCACCTGGGGATCTTTAACGTGCGCCGAATTCTCGCTCCGTCAGAAAAGCGGCCGCCGCGGCCGGGAATCGAACCCGCGTCCTCATGCTCAGCAGCGCTACAACAAAATATTCCCACCTGTCTCTGTAACTAGAAGGTGGTGCACAGATTTGCGTAAATTGAGCTGTTTCAGCCGGAGTTCAGTCAAAGCTAACTAACAAGGTTCAAGGTGGGGTCCATTCCTGGCAACAATATGCCGCCAATAATTGTGAGCCAATGTATTCCCATCCGCAACTGCAGAAACCCTCTTTCTTTGACTTCTTGTATGTTAACGTCCCAAGTCCTCAAAACATGACAAGTAAGGCCAGAGATCAAAGCAAAACACGGACGAAGCAACACCAAGGACGAGGCAAAATGGAAACAGAAACCGACGCAAAAGATAGCCGAAGAACACAGCACGCTCGTAAGTTCCTGGTTTCTATTACTCAAACACGATTAACTCATCGAGTGCCACCACCTATGCAAGCTCGGCCGTATGCATAACAGCAAGGAAACGCCCCGGAGGCCAACACCGCGCAATGCGTAGTTATGAATTACTCGATCGGAGGCCGCGATAGCCGCGGCGGGCAGAAAATATGCGCTTCGCGGCGAGATAAGGAAAGCGGCAGCTGCGGCTCGCTGCTTTTCGATTCAGCCCGCATGGCCGCGGAGACCGGCGGCGGAATCTATTATGCAAAGTCCATTCATGAATTCAACGGGCAGCGGTGCTTATTAAACGTCTACGCTGAGCACGAAACGATGCGGACAAACACGCCGTTTCACTCGCAGGAGCTGCGTCTCGCGAGACAGCGCAGCCAGCGGCAAGCTCCGTGCTGCGTGCGGTGGAAACGTGCGGGGACTCGGAGGACGACCGCTGGAAACGATATTGCACCGAGTCGCGTGTTGTTGAGCGAAAACGAAAGTGGAAACCTTAGCAACAAAGTGCCGCTGTGTTTAAAATGTGTGTGCTTCGCCTCTATGCCCTTCAAGTATGCGGAGAAGCCCAAGTCGCGAGTTGGTGTGTCCAGTGGAAGGGAAGGTCTTCAGTGTGTCCAGTATGTCCAGTATTCCACTGGACACAAAGTGTCAGTGTGTCCACTGGTCAAAAATAGCATTTCTACGGTTATGTCCCCAGCGTGAGAAGATTGCCTTATCAACGTGGGAGAAGTGCACACTCCTTAGGTTCCTAGGACGAAGCTTGTCTGGGAGAATGGCAGAGGCAAGAAAGACACCTTCTCTTCATTGTCGAGCTCAAGTTCCCAGCGAGACCTTCCTGCATCAAAGCTCCTACCAAAACTGCGGAATTCACGAAGAATGCAAGCAGTCAAGTCCATTGAACGTACGGATTAACGCAAAACTGAGGGGTTTGGGCCAGAATACTCGCCACGTGCGCAGTGTGGATTGAAGCTGCACGTTAATGAGGAGTGTGGCGATCACTGAAGTGACGTGGTGTGAAGTGTGTTGCTGAATGCTGTGTACAAATTGAGCAAAATGAACGCGACGCTGTGCGGATATCGTGCCTTGCTGTCATCACCAGAGGCTTTACACGATGCGGTAAGTTGAAACGTATTGTTAAATGTACTGAGTAGCAATTATACTTAATCTTTATTAATAAGCTTGTTATATCTCATGCATTGGTGTGCTATGAAGATTAGATGACTGCTAGAATATCAGATATTCCTTGACAGTGCATAGTTACGACTTGAGTTATTTTTTATTTCCCGTTTTGTTATGAACATACACGACTGTGCACCGTCTACCTTCGTATGTGTGTGGGCCCTGAAAAAAAAATGCAGCACCTCCACTCCGTCGATGATGGCGAGGCTGCGGAGTACGGAGACTCGAAATGACATTCAATTTGCGCCACGAGTTACATCCGATTTGCGCCCCGACCGTCATTCGATTTGAGCCGTGAGTTGCACTTTGATTATTCTCTAAATGAAACTGCAACTCATGGCTCAAATCAAATTTCACTTGATTTTCGCTTGATGGTGGTGTGCGCAGGGATGGACGTGGACGGACATTTGGAGGTCCTACGGTACTCCGCACCATTACAGGTGAGGGAGTAAGCCATTGGACACTCGGGCACTAACTCACGGTCGTAGCCCAATGGGTAAGACGACTGATACTAACTCTGTCTGCTCTACCAGACACAGGCTCGAATCCTGCCCGTGCCTGTGTGATTTTTTGCAATTGTAAATGCTATGCGCACGGACGCGGACGGACATTGTGCGGTCCTAAGGTACTCCAATATGCAGGGAACATCTATGTCGCTTAGCAGAGCAGGAGCTAATAAAATAGTCGACGTCAGACCCGTTTCCAAATTCATTGATTGATTGTGGGACGCGCCAAAGTTAAACCTGGCCTCTGAGGTGCGCCGTAGTGGAGGGCTCCGGATTAATTTCGACCACCTGGGGATATTTAATGTGCACCAAAATCTCGACATATAGGCGCTTCCGCTTTTCTCTTCCATCAGAAAAGCCGCCGCCGCAGCCGGGAATCGAACCCTTGTCCTTGGGCTCAGCTGCACAACGCCTTAGCCGCTGAGCTACCAGGGCGGGCCGCGTTTACAAATTCAAATTTTGGGAGTTTTACACACCCAAGGTACACCTGGACTATAAGATTCGCCAGAGTGGAGAGCTACGAATGAATTTAGGCCACCTGGGGATCTCTGACGTGAGCCGAAATCTACACAAACGTGCATATCCGAATTTCAGAAAAAAATGGCCGCCATGGCCGGGATAAAGGGGCCATGAAGACGAAATGCAGATTTGGTTCATTCAGGAGACTTCCCTGTAACAATATACCAATGCGATAACATCGACGTCAATTTTACAGCAAAATTTATACGAGTAATCGGTATATTTAAGAAAGCATTTCAAGCAGTGGCTACCCGCCAGCCACTTTCTGTCGAAGACTCCTAGAAGTCTCTTAGAAGTCTCTTAGACGTCTTGTTGTGCGAGTGGCGGCCGCCGACCAAATCCATCGCCAAAGAAACATGACAGTGCGATCGTAGTTGGGCCTCTACTATTCGGTCTGATCATATCACTTGAATGCTAACGTGGAGTTACCACACCGATGACTATGCTTGTAGTACTGGCCTGAATTGCTTTACTTCTGCCCATAATATCTCAATGCAGCGCGAAATTTGAAAGCTTTGCGATATTTCTTTTGTTTTCTCTAAATTAATAAAAAAAACGTCTCTCGTGGCTGAAAAGAGCTGAGTGAGCTTCCAAAGGCTAGTTATTTCAGGATGAACCGTGCTGCATTTTCTCTTCATGGCCCTGTTGAGCTAAACGTCGCACTGCCTTAGCCACAAGCCAACAGGGCTAGTGAGCAGACACGTTTTGACTGGAACCGGCAGAGTGACACACCGGGTAATTTGAGTTAAATCAAACTGCCTGGCACACTGACCGATGGACGGAAAGAAATACGAACACTGAGGGCTACTTGTTCTTTGATATAAGGTATAGAATGATTACAAAACAAAAGAAAGAAAGAAAGAAAGAAAGAAAGAAAGAAAGAAAGAAAGAAAGAAAGAAAGAAAGAAAGAAAGAAAGAAAGAAACGCGCCCTTTGAAAACCCTAGGTTTAATGATTGGCATATTGAAAATAAGACTCAAATACGCGGTGAGTGACTCCCACTCCCCAGCAAACGAGAATAACAAAATGGTAGATAAATATAGTCGAGCGGGATTTACTCCCACATCGAGGAAAGATAAGCAATGGAAAGTTTCATGCTGGTAGGATAGATGTGCACTAAATGATAATAACCAAGACTAAATAACCAACACCAAGAAAAGATTCGCGCGAAAGTGAACATTTGAAAGGAAAGCAAGACAGGCGCGTCACTCAAGCGCCGCTCAAGAGAGTCGAAATTTTCTCGAGGCCCCCATTCCAGCTTCCGGCTGGTGGTGACCCCGGCCGAAAGAGAAAAGAAGTCTCGGCGAAGATTTGAGACCGGCGTAGCGATTGTCTGGCGCCGTCCGGCCGACAACACAGGCCGCATCTCGCGAACGGACATTGGGCGGCGGGGACACGCACGGAGCAGCAAACAGCGGGGACGTGTATACAAGCGAGCGAAACGAGATGAACAAACTCAAAAAGAACGCAGCCCTAGGAACAACGACGAGGCGCCCGCTCGTTTCAGTGGTGGCACAAACACACACAACGAGAACAGCGCGCAGCACGCTAGTGGACGACGTCGTCGGTGAAGCAAGCCGAGGCAAGAACAAAACAGAATGGCCCGAAAATGAAATAATAATAGCGAATAACAACGACCGGCCGTTCCGAGAAAAAGAAGCAAGGCGGGGGGGTAGGGGGAAGGGGAGAGGGGGTAGCAATATCAGAGATCGGGATCAGAGAATCGCGTCAACTACCGGCGCTGCAGGCGAGGAAAGGCTGTCTCTCTCCCTGGAGAGATGAAAGGGGGGTGTTCTTGCCCCCGTGTGTTGCTGCCGTCGAGAGTAATTAATGGACAGATGGCTTGTGCGTGCGAACCCTTATCGGGCGTATTGTCTCCCGGGCTCCCACAACAGACGCCGCGCTTGGCGGCAGGGACTAAACAGCGGCAGTCAGGAGCAACGGCGACGAAAGAGCAAGACATTGGCCCCGCGGGAGTTACCAATAACCTCGGCCGCCGAGGAGAAAGCAAGCACACATGCAGCCCTCTCCCTCACCTTTCCTTACCCTCCCGTACTCTACCTTCCTTCTCTTCTTACTGTGGCTTCTGCATCCGCCGCTGCCGTAACTGCCGCGACGAAGCTGTGGCGGTGCGGCAAGAAATAACGAGGGGTTTGAGCACAGTACGAGTACGGAAGCAGTTAGCGAAAAGGAAGGAAGCTGCGCCGATGTTGGCTGTGGGAAACAGTTGATGACAGGAAGTACTAAGAGACGCGCGACGCCCGATCTGCGAGATGGCTGAAGGACCCAGGCTGCGACCGAAGGCGATCAGTTGCAGGGCACATCCGCTTAGACGAAGTTGTTAGAACCACCGTCAACACGACTGGTTCGACTGTTTTCACCTCGTAAAGCCCGTTCTATATGACGCGGATTAAACGATATATTTTAGGGGCGAAGCCCCTTGGGGGCTGGGGCTGTTGGCGTCTCCTGTCGTCGTCATCGTAACCGTCGTCTCATGTAGTCATGGTACTAAAAAACCGGGAAACTCGTTTACGCCTCGCGCTAGAGAGCTTCATGCTTGAAAGACAAGAGACTTTTACAGCAAAGCTGTATGTATACTATACCCGTACCCCCCAATGGTTTCGTCTCTGTTGGCAAAACCGCCAAGGCGACAAGAATACACTTATACGCTGCATGCCTCGCCCATCCCCAGGTTTCACGTAAGTGGAGATTGCCCGGGATTTTTTATCCTATATTCCCTGCTGGTGCAAATTGACAAATGCCAAGCGGCGTTCACAGGAGACGTTTAATTGTTCCGAAAATTTGACAATTTGCCACAGAAAATTTGCCGCAGCTGCAAATTTGCAGGCGAAATTCGCACCAAATAGAACGGGCTTAAGCCGAAGTAACCCCTCCCACCAGGGGACTTAGGGTAGTCGTCACTGAAGCCGCTGTTTAAAGCAAAACTATTTGTTTTCGTTACTTGTACTGTGTGTCCCTGCATGACGAGGAACCCGGTAGAGCATAGTCGCCCCGGTTATCTTTGCATAAATTGTCATTTAGGCCGCGGAGTTGATGCCTCGGTGTAAGATGCGTGTGCATACAACGACTATACCATCAAATCACTGTAGTGCGCATTCCAAAACAAATGAATAAAAAAAATACTAATCAAGAGGAAAGACCGTGGTCGCATACCTAACCACGAAAAAAGGGCGCACACAATGAGAAATACATTTTTTAGAGACGCCAGAAGCCCTAACAACTGTTAGCATGGGCCACCGTTGGAGGCATAGAAGCAACGAGCCCTTGCCCCTGCAAAAGAGATAACCGGAACAAAATATCTGATTGGAAAAGCCATACAATACTACGCACATGCCCTGTATACAGCTGTCTGATCCATGAATATCTCCAGAACCTAGGAGCAGCAATCCTACCGTAAATATTTATGATCAGGGCTGCTGTCATGACTGATCACGAACTGTTTCCACAAATGTTTTCAGAACGTACTCACCCAACCCACCCAGTACTTATACTTTAGGCGGTCGCAAAGTACCTCAGCCAAAAATTACTGCTCTATGCTCATCAGATAACTTCTAAACTCGCTCAAAAGATTTTTCTCTCTTTCCCGGTCTTGACGTTCTTTGACGGCTCTAAGTACGTCACTAAGGCCATGTAGCGGCTGTTGGCCGGTTTTTGTTCAGTTGTAGCAATGAACGCTTTTCGATTGCAACTTGAAAAAAAAAAAGCCACAAAAACAAAGGAGAAATGGAAGGCCTATCTGGTGGGATAAGCAAATCGCGCAGTACCGCTCCGTGCTGGCGATAACTGTATTTCGCAGTGATTCCAGACGCGAAGAAAAGAGTGAAAGCACTTATTGAAAGTGTTGCAGGGTCCCTTTAAGTCCGTTTACATAATTCCTCCAACACAAGATACGGAACGCACCCATCGTGGCCTCATGCCTCGCACACGATGTCATTTCGCTTGCGTCATGAGTGCCCACAGCACTTTGTCAGCCACCAAAGGGAGTGTTTTATATGCCCAACGGTTCACTGAGAGACACAAGCTTAATACCTTGTAGCACCGCTTGTGGCGTGCTCGAAACTAGAGTGCATAGATTGCATTTCGAGCAGCTGCAGTGGGGGCAATTTAGCAGTCAGCATATACCGGTGTACTGAAAAGTTAAGCCGATCCGTATAAACTCAAAAGATATTTATGGAACGTCACGTGAAAAACGAAACTACGAGCTTATATTGGCGTAGCAGTTAAAAAAATCCCGGGCCATCTCCACTGACGTGAAACCTGGGGAGGGGCCTGAAACGGAATGAAAAGCCTAACGGTTGTATCCCGCGGTTATGTAATAAATGCGGCCTGATAACCATTATTAAGGCCAACTCGTGGATATATGTTGAGCTAGATATACACGCAGAACCAATTGGGAAAGCAGTTGAGATAAACGTGGAGGTGGGAGAGATGCCGGGGAGGGCTTGGGAAGCCTGGGAGCACCGAGAGTCCGTGGGAAGGAAGCATTGGTATGCGGGCGGCAGCGCCCGGTCGCCTTTCTGACACTGCGGGCGTCCCTTCGATTGCCCACGCCGCAGCCGCCGGCTCAGTCGGATACGCTGCTCGCCGCATCGTTGCCGCAGCAGCCGGTCTCCACACACGGCGACGACGTTAACGAGGGCTAACACCGTCGGCGATGGACGGTCAGCAACGCCGACACGCGTGTATCTTGACTGGACGCGGCCGTGACGCGTCGAAAACTTGTGTGCGCGCAGGTTCCAGGAATACAAGGTGAGGCCGATGACGATTCCGATCCTTTCACTCTATTTTCGGTTCGGAAATGTCGTTTGAGAAGCTCTGGGGTGGTATTCTCGTGTTTTGTCCGTGTTGTGTCCGTTTCAAAATTGTCCGTTTTGAGCAAGCCCTGATTGGCTAAAAGCGAACACATGGATGTGACGCCTTGCAAGCACGGCGGAGCTATGAGCCACGGCTTCTCGGAGCAGACGATTGGGAGCAGACGATTTTTCGTCGCCTTGTTGTTGGTTCGCGGGCGGAACAATAAACACATAAAAGATAGTTTAAAATATGTTTAGTCGCTTAAAATGTGTTTACTAGAAAAGTTGCGCAAAAGTAAACCCAAAGCCCGCCTTCAACTGCAAGTACGTCACAATAAAACGGCCGCAAAACGGATGTTTTCAAAACGAACAAACACGATAATACTGCCCCTGATCTGTTTCTCTTTTCCGCGTGTGTGTCTGCAGGATATTAGCTGCTTGGTGTTAGCCAATGGCGAAATGATAGCGAGCTCGGGTCTTTTGCATGTCTTCGTGTGGGTGCATAGTTTTTGCCGCCATGTCAGACCCCCAAAAATATCAGCTGTGCAAAACGTTACGGTTAAACGGCAGCTGACATTTTCTTGGGAAAGCCGTAGTCTGCACAAGATACGAAACTGACCCTTGTTTGTGGCTGAGCAAGCCCGCAAGCAAGGGAGCTATAGCAAGCAAGCATGCAATCTAGCACTCCTAGCACGGTGCGCGCAGTTTCTATCCAATCTTAGCCAACTCCCTTTCAGCTGGCATGTAGGTAATGGTCCGGTGCAATTTCGTTTTGTTCTTCAGATCTGTTTAGCAGCCGATAGCCGTATACATACCTGACCAATCCTCCACGCACTCTAAGACAATCTGTATCAGTTTCACCACAAGGCTTTTTGTCACAAATCCATGCAGCCAGAAACGAAATAACGGCGAATGACGATTTCTAGAAAACGATTTGATTCAAAAGTTCGCTCTACGCTGTGGCATCAGGCAGTGACAATCTCCCCTGCGCGGGGCCAGAGCGTAGGTACTATTAAGGCTGTGTCTAGAGTGGCGTCCGACGGTTTTATAAGCACTCCGCTATATCGACGTCCACAGGCGTTTTATGACAAAATTGCCCCGTCTGGCAGTACATCGCTCTAGATGTTGTTCTAATAACGTTGCTCTAGATAACATAAAGCTAGGCAACCTAACCCAAACATAACATAAGCTAACCTAACGCACACAAACAAATCATTTAAAACACCAAAACTAACCTAAGGCACAAAAGTTACACTTCAAATAAATAAGAAAAAAAAAACTAACCGAAGCAAGAGCCGGTGTCGAACCACCGACTCGGGGATCAATAAGCTGAGACGGATCCTCTAAACTACAACAACAGACAGTTCGAGCGGTGCTAGCCTAGTGTTAAATATTCGAATGTCGTCGGACGGCACTCTAGCCATGCCTGCAACGATCAGCTAGAGTGCCGTCGGACGGCACTCTAGACACTTCGTACTATTAATTCAGTCAAATGGTGCATGCACGTTGCTATCATCACCGAAGTTGCTTTGTTGCTGGCATCGATTGGACCCTTGAGCACATCGTGGCGAAGTTGAACCAGGCGATTGTCTCAGGGAGCGTGGGTATGTGGTATATGTACATGCATGCATGAGAAAGTATCTTTTTGTCGTAAACAAGGACATCCCCCTCAGCCTGCAATGCCTTGATTCGTATTTCAGCCGTTGCTGGTTGAGGGAAATTCTCGAACCTTGATTTAGTACTGTTCTGTTTCCCAGTAGTGTGTTACACTTCGTATATCTTGTGCATCAACTTTGCAATCTTAAGTTGTTATGTGAGAAGGACTTGCCTGTCGAGGGTTTCGGTCGCATTGGAACCCGTGGAGCTTGGGTTTCAACCACAGCTTTGTCAAGACCATGTTACCGTTCAGATTTGCACATAATTGCGTGAATACATTTTCATTCTGATACTTGGGTTTGACTGAAGACACCTTTACGCCAAAACGTGCCAGAGCATTTCGTTATGTTATACTGTATGCACATTTCGAATATGCGCATACAGTATAACTAGGGTAATTGGTTTTCGGGTAAACCCCGATTTTACCCGATTCTTACACCCCGAACATGTTGCAGGAAATTCTAATTAAATTTGATTTCTCCCTGAATAGACCTTTTCAAAGGAGCGATCTGCACAATTGTCCTCTGACATTCCACCGTTCTCAGCCAGTACTTGCTGGAAGCTAGCGCAAAAACACACTTTCCGAACTCATTGAGCATTGGAATGACTCTACCACCCGCAACCTCAGGCTGGCAAATGCTACCCTGACATTGTTGTGCCTAGCTAATGGAAGCTGTCTTGCCGACAGAATCTTTCCGCAGCTGAGATACGTTCAGCGATCAGAGAGGCCTCGAATGAAGACCGACAGGTGGCGCAAGCAGATCACCCCGATGTATGTAAGCCAGGATAAGGGAACAATCGATGACCAGCTTTTCGTGAATAAAATGTTTCATTAGTTAGAAGCAATAAATGCTATTTATTGTCATTATTTAGCCATTTCCAAACAAGTGCCAAATTTCGGAGAGCATTTTCAAGAGAACCTTGAAGTCCCCCCAATTACCAGCTCGAAATAAGCACCAATTTAAACGCGTTAGAGCCTAAAAAAAACCTGTGATACCCTCTAAAAAAGCTGAGCGTATAAAATAAACTTAGTACATCTATCTATTTAACCCGAAAAAAAGACGAATTTCCGAATGGTTTCATAAAAACACCCAATTTCTCCCCGAATATCGGTTCGAGAAGTAGCACCCGATTTTCACACCCCCGATTTTTAAAAAATATAAAACCCGAAAACGAACAACCCTAATGTGCAAACATCGTATACGGCATACGGCGCGCTTCGCGTACACTCTAAGGAGTCCCCGTATGGCGTCTTCGTCACAATGCTCCAGAACGACCAATCGAAGTGGACTAGCGTGCAAATCCGACGAATAACGTGGCCGACCATTCCACTTGAATGAAAAAGGGCTTCTGCGCAGTGAGATTGCGCAATGCAAAACGCCATTCACGCGCTGCGTGTTGTCACAGCGCGCACGCACTTTTCTAGTCAAATCATATGTTGGGATTCGTGCTTCGCCGAATTTGCACACTTGGTCGCTTCAATTGGTCATTCTGGAGTGCTGTGGTGAAGATCGTCTACGGGGACTTTTTAGGCTGAAATATACGCAAAGGCAGAACCGATAGATTCTTTATTAAAGGAACCCTCCAACACTTTAGATAAATACTTACACTCTTTCTTTCGCGTGTGGAAGCACTGCAAAGTCTATTGTTATCGCCAGAATGGAACGGGCACTGCGTGATTTGCTCGTCGCACCAAATACGCCTTCCGTTTCTGCTTTGCTTTCGTGGCTTGAATTTTAAAGGTGCTATCGAAGAGCGTTCATTGCTGCAACTGAAGGAAAACCGGCCAACAGCCGCTACATGGCCTTAGTGACGTAATGCGGGCGGTCGAAGAGCGCCGACACCGGGAAAGAGAAAAATCTTCTCAGAGAGTTTCCAAATTATCTGAGGGGCACAGAGCAGTAATTTTTGGCTGAGGCACTTTGCGACCCCTTAATTAGTCTACGCACTGGGTGTGTTGTGCGACTATGTTCTGCAAGCATTTAATATTTTAAAAGAAGTAAAAAAAAGTGTTGCGGGTCTCTTTAAGGCGGAAACCTTATATGTCGATCTCATCGTTCAGACGACCTTCATCGTCCTTGAGCTAACATTCGTTTTAAGACGCTTCTTCTTCGGCGACAAAATAAAAAAAGAACGCGTTCGTTCCATAGCATGACAGCATGAGCGTGAACTATAGGCACTAGTGGGATATTGCCGTTTACACCAGCACACCGCAGATGAATGGAGTGGGAGAATCCAGCCGAACGAACTAACACAGAGAAGGCGGAGCTAATCAAGCTGACAAATAAAGTGGAAAAATGTGGGTGACAAAGACGATTTGTATGGATGTCAATATAAGAGTTGCCAGTAAAATAGTCGCATTAGAAGATGAAAGATATGTTGACGGTGGACGGGACAGTGAAAAAAGATAATGTAAACAAAGTAAATCACGTGCCCAGTTTAATGCATCGACACTCAGGCTGTCCGCCTTCAAGTCATCTTAGGGATACCGTAAGACATCCTGTGAATTTGTTATGAAAAAATAACCACGTTAGTATGTGACGTCTGTGGAACGTAATAACAGCAAGTGTATATTTTTATTTACAGAGGTATGGTGGTCACTTAGAACCAAGGCTTGCATCACTGATAACCCTATCCGGATCATAAAAAAAACGGAAAGTGCCTGGGATAAATGTGCGTACCCATCACAAATGATCAGCGAGTTTGCCGTACATTTCTGTCGAGTTAGATTGTTGCGGTGTATGTAGTCTCTACTGCTCGCGTGCATCAGTAGTCGCCCGCAAAACTGCATTCTAGCTTTCACGTGTTGAAGACACTAAATTTTTTCGAGAATCCCCACGGCCGGTACGTTCCGTTATTACTGGTTAAAATTTAGTACAAACAGTGCTTCCACAGCGGAACTAGATTTGTAGCAAGTCTTCTTCTCCGGAAATCCAGATTTTAACTTTGCGTTCCTGCAATAACAACTCGAGAGAGAGAGAGAGAGAGAGAATGCTCTTTAATGTGCTCGCTTCCTCTGCACGTCGTGTGCGAAAACTTTCCTGTCCCCTGGCACAGCTAATACAAATGTTTGCATGTGCCTTCAAGCTTGCAGCGCAGTTGTTTAGCTCGTTGGTTGGTCTTGAACAATAGTACCGAGGACAAAACACAAAGTACGTCGTTGCTCGCGTAGGAAAGACATAACTGCAGGATCTCTATTTCGCCGTGGACTAACCACGCGACCATCAGTCGCGCAAGACCGAGTTCCATTACGATTTGTCAGTACACCACGACTACCCAAGCATGGTCGCTAGCAAAGCCAATGTTTTCCGCTTTAGTGCCAGAAAATGAAGGCCCACTTTAACTATGTTGCGGGCTCTAAAAGTTCGGTACGGGTTTTTTCACGTCGCAGCAATATATTTGCAGGGGAACGCCGTATATAAGTGTAGCGTTACGAATTAGTATATGCCTCCTGTGATCTCTAAGGTGCATGCACCACAATAACAACTCAGGATAGTTTCTTTACCACTTCCATAGAAAGATATCCGCAACGGCCGGGAATCACACGCACTACCACGTGGTAGCGTAAAGTGTTGTTCTTTCTACCAGCTAATGTGGTGCATGCACGTTCTTTCATCGCGGCGCATAGACATCCTTTTCATTCTTATCCTCCTCGTCACCCTGGACCGCACCTAACATTAGTAATTGACGGAAACAGGAATGAGAGCTTTATCCCGCGACACACACGGGACAACGGCGGACGAGTAGATGAACAGCAGTATAGAAAGAGCCCGCATTGCCCTTCTAGAGGACCAGAGTCATGATGCTTCACTTCATGTGTAATTAGTAACGTGTCACCCAGAGGAATCATAACCTGCTCATCCGTCTCTCCAGTTATCGAGGAGCGAATTGAGGAAGAATGCGCGCGTGTATACGCATGCAGTCATCACCTATCACAACATTCTGCACGCGTTCTTGATGGGGAAAAAGAATTACCCGTGCATTTTTCATTGCGCATTGCGTCGTATTAGGATTTCTGGAAATCTTAATACGACGCAATGCGCGATGGATTTGTGGAAGTCCTCAGCACTACCTTCTTTGGATTTGACACCACTCTCAGAGCTCAGGCGCATTGAGGCCCTCAAACTTCGGCACTGCATCATAAATGACTCCCGTCCGCCTTCTCAGGATTCCCTTACAACTTTTGCCGAACCACGCACCAATAGAAGCCAGTCCAAGTTAAACCTCATTCCCTACTTCGCCCGCACCAACACTTTCAAATACAGCTTTTTCCCACGTGTCATAGAAGAATAGAACCTACTTGCTGACTCTACCCGCTCTCTTTCTTTGCCTGCATTTCTATCCGCTGTTTCTTCTCCTTAACAGGCACCAATATATTCATGCCGACACTACTTGTGTTCATTATAACGTATGTTTGGAGTGTTCGTTATTTTTTCTTTGGTATGTTTTCTTGAACGGCTACAGTGTAAGTTGTATCGGTGCTTTTTAACCATTGATGCATGCTTTGTATACCCCACTCCTGCGATAGCCCCATGGGACTGCAGTATGTAGAAATAAATAATAAATAAATAAACAACGTTCCCGGACGTTGACAGCGCCGCGTTACCCAGTTACAGCTGCAACTACCCTAGAGGCGACGACCACTTCCTCTGCGAGTTCGACTGCCTCCTTACCTGGCCTCGAAGAGGAAAGAAATCGCCGACAGCGCGCTTTGAGGAACTCATGGCAAGGACACGCGGGCTCTGAGAAGCCAAAATAAAAGTAAGGAAAAAGCTGCTCTGGCGTCGCAGCCGTCTTTGCCGGCCGAGGCGGGCCTTAAAAGAACACGCGCAGGACAGGAAACAGCGTGAAGCAAGAGACGGGCATGCTGGTACACACACACACACACACAAAGACATCTGCCGCTCCAGCGGAGCCGGAGCGGATGCGACCGACTCGACGCAGCGATGCGACTGTCCGATAAGCGGAGAACTCTCAGATCTTCTCGACGACATGCGGGAAACGAGCTGGGCGTAAGATGCGCTGAAAGAAATTAACAAAAAACAAAAAGAGAGAGAGAGCGAAAGTGGCGGTGAGCAACGTCCATGGTGGGCGGCTCCATGAAGCCGTACCCATGGGCACCACGGCCGGCCTGCGAAACACGAAGTAATCCGGAACCGAAACATTTCTGTCACGAAAACAAGGGCTAGAGTCTGGATACGCTTGGGTACAAATAAGGCCCAAAACCTGGATGCTCTTGGATACTCTGATGTGTTACGAGTAATGTGCGTCATTCTTAACAGCCAATGTCCCGACAACGTCGCCAAATGAAGACGTTGTGACCGAAGACGAAGCTCGAATTTCTGACCACTATGTTGTCGTAAGGTTATGACAAACTTATAAACTGTGCAACACGAATTACCCCTTTTACTGAAGCTTCTATTGATGTGTGCTTTGCTAATGGTGTACAAAACAGAACGGCTTCTGGTGTATAGAGTGTAAACATTAGTGATCATTTTCCTTTATTCTATGTTTCGAATTACTATATCTCGGAAGAAATACCCAACTCCTTGCAGAAATTGAGGAAAATTAATGATGAAACGGTAGCTACATTTCAGTCTATGTTATCTCGATTACACTGGTCTGATGTTTTAAATGATAATGACGCAAACTCGGCGTTTTCAACTTTTTATCGTAAAGTTATTGATGCCTACCACAAGGCTTTTCAGCGTATATTTTGAAGAGGCATAAAAAGGCTCGAAAACCGTGGATGACTGTTTCTATTTATAGTAGTAATAGAAAAAAAAAGTAAATTATTTGCAGAATTTCTCCGGACAAAAAATGTTGAAATATTTAAGAAGTTCAAAAAGCTTCGCAATGAAGTCAATACAGCAATTATGAAAGCCAAGGATTCTTACTAGAGACATCAGTTTGAAAATATTGATCAACAACACAAATTTTGCAAAGCCTTTAATGAGCTGAACAACGCACAAAGTAATACAATACCTACGGAAATAAATGTCAATGGTGTTACGGTTTCTGGTACACAATTGTCTGACAAATTTAATGAACACTTCTTGTCGTGCGGTTTCACCCAACGATCGGCAAGAAAACGTGATCCCGTAACCTACGTTAACTCCCTTGTTCAAGGCAGTATCTTTTAAAGGCCATCGGACGAGTTAGAAGAACAAGATATTATCGGCTCCTTGAATAATAAAAGCGCAGCAGGCCCTGACCAAATCAAGGCAGGTACAATAAAAGCCGTAGCTTTTCTTATTGCAACACCATTTAGTCATGTATGCAATTGTATACTTCGCGACGGATTGTTTCCAGATGAACTCAAGGTTGCCCGTGTGACGGTTCTTCACAACGGTGGTCCAAAAGTTGATTTAAATACCTATCGTCCAATTTCAATTCTGAACGTTTTTTTCCCAAAATTATAGAACGAGCAATTTTTACACGAATAAATTAATACTTAGAAAGTTTGCAAGTGATAGTTCCTCAAAAATTTGGTTTCCAAAAGAAAAAGTCGACTGAGTTAGCGTTATTAGGAGTTAAGGAAAAGTTGATAGAAAACACCGAGAAAAAACTGTGTACGGTAGGACTTTTCCTTGATATCAGGAAGGCATTCGACTCCGTGAAACACGACATCTTATTAGACGAGATAGGTTCATACGGCATTAGAGGAGTTGCACAAAAACGAATCAAAAGCTATTTGACAGATCGTAAGCAGTTTGTATTGCTAGGTGCCACGTCGTCCAATTTTCGTTCGATATCAGTGAAAGTACACCAAGGATCGATACTCGACCCTTTCCTTTTCTTGCTTTATATTAATGATATTCCCAATATTCCTCACACGCAACAAATAGTTTTGTACGCAGACGACACAAATGTTTTCTTTTCTGGAAGTGACCTAATGAAACTACAAATAGATGCGAATCGTTGGCTAGGGGAACTCTCTGATTGGCTGTACGCTAATGAATTGCAGTTAAATATAAACAAAACAAAGTACGTTATGTTCAGAGCCCGAAATACACCCTGGACAGAAAATTTTCAGCTTTGCTTCCGCAATAACATATACAATCCACTAACACTATTAAATTTTTAGGCGTGTTTTTTAACGAATATTTATCCTGGAATGAACATATCGATCATATGAAGCTAAAATTGTTACGCATAATAGGCGCATTGTGGAAGGTAAGGAACCAAATTCCTGCAAAGTTTAGAACCAGTATATATTCTGCCATGATTCAGCCTCATTTGCAGTATTGCCTACTAATCTGGGGCACTACAACAGATTCCAATTTGCGCGGACTGTTTCAACTGCAAGAAAGATCCATTAGAGCATTAGAAAACTTGAAAGAGTGAGTCAGTGAAACACTTTATTAAAGACGAGAGGCCATAAGGCCCTGCGGGGAAGTGAGGATGAGAAGGGGAGGAGAAAGGGAGAGGTCACAATTCACACAATGTACACAGTTCTAGTCTTGGGGTCCAATTCACAGAAGGCACAGTTCACTGAGTCAGTGGCAATGTCGCTGTTGACATCGGACGTGGATGAGTAAGGTCAGCCCGAGACAGCCTGTAAGACCGCTACACCAATTTGTAGAGGCCGTTTTCAAGGGCGTACTGCGTTATTATTTCTAAAGTAGCGGGGTCGTCACGGACACGACTAACGTGCTCCAGTTCAGTCACAGGTGCAGGACCTACAGTTAGCAGCTGATGGCGGTTACGGGCGAATACAGGACAGAGCCAAATTAAGTGGAACAGATTTGGTATGGCATCACTAGTACTGTGGGGGCATCGGTGCAATTGAGAGCCTGCTGGGGCTGACCACTTATGTATAATGTGTGGTGTATACGCTGCATTTGCATACACTTTATTCGTGAATACCTCGCCCGGACGCGAGAAGGGCTTGAGCGGTGCAAGGATGCCAAAAGGAGTTTCTGCCTGTAAGCGCTTGCAGCTGTCCTTTCTAAGGTGGCGAAGCTGGAGTTGCCAGTCTGCTTGGAGGGGAGGGACGGGCGTGGCGGCCACCGTGGGAGGTGATTGAAGCCTCTCCCTGGCAGCGTCGTGAGCCAAGCGGTTGCCTTGTGCACCGGAAGTATGTCCGGAGTCCAAACAATGCGAATTTTGGATCCTTCCATTTGTGGGTCTCGTACTGTGGTCAGGATATTTGTCGCCGCAGTGTTCGGGGAAAATATACGGATAGTGTTGCAGATGTTTGCGCAAATACGGTATGATCAATGTGTTCCAGCTTCACAAGCGCAAGCTTGCGGTGTACATGTATTCACACATAAAGTAACGACGGGAGGACTTTGAACATGCATATCTAGCCAGAAATCAGTTTTTCGAATTTAGAACTAGTAAGTACAAAACGCCGAAGATCCGAACCAATTACGGCTTTCAATGTTTACAGCACCTACTTCCTAGCCTCTTGAATAAAAACAAGGACTTAATGGACATAATTGATCAGTGCCCATCTCTTAGTTGCTTCAAGAAATCATTGACTTCGTTTGTATTTTCTGTGTGATGCTGTTTGCTTATGTTTTTGTTTTGCAATGTAACCGCGTTTTTGAATATTATATCCGTTTTTTTGTTTTTTTTTTAAATTCCCTAGTACCTATACATACAATGTGTACGTTTTCTGTGTTTCTATTATAGTTGAGCTTGTTTCTGTTTCCCTGTTTGAATGCATGAAGTCAGGAACCCAGACAGGTGCAGTTTGGCGGCTTTTGTTCCTATTCCTTTAGTTTGCTGTACGTAAGAAAAGGTGAATGCTAAGTAAAAAAAAAAAGGTGAGGAGTGATCAGAGTTCGAGATGATGCTTGTTGTTATAAGGCTATCAGCCAAATTGTACGTTTATGATGGTTCGTACTCACTTAGTCCTGTCATATGATTGGTTTTGCGGATTAGTTCGAGTTCCTGCACGTTAGATGAGCTGACATAATGTGGAGGTCTTGGGTTTGGATGTGAGACGAAAAAAAAAAAACACGATAAAATGTCTCTTCAAGAGGACCGTTCAGTTCTGAAAATTAGAAGGATGGGAAGGAAAGGACAACTTAAGCAACGGAACCACACAGCTTCGCGACAGACAGTACGGACAAAGGTCACAGCATCGCCTTCCAGTCGTAGTGCGGAGAGTGAGAAGGGAGACGAAGGCGGAGAAGGGACAGAGAGAGGGAGATCGGGGATTGCTTGCATCGGGACGCTTGATCCGATAACGAAGTAGAGGTCCATCTGGCGCAAACGAACGCTTGCATACGACCAGCACGGCGGTCATTGCCAGAGTACGCATACCGCCTGCCTTGCGTGCCTGGATCTCGAGCCGAGCAGACCCTTCGCCGCCGAAAGGGCCTCTCGTTCAGTGCGTGCGCGTAGATGCAACACCTGGCGTCCAGGTTGGCTGGAACGGAGAGCGAGGGAGGCCTCCGCATCTTCGGAGCGGGGAACAAGGGAAAACTAATAATAAGACGCGCCTAAGCGATAGGGCGAAGCGAGTTCGATACGACGGTCCGCGTTGCATGCGAGCACGTATCGCGGCAAGGGGCGCCGTCCCGAGGGCGGCGGGCGGACCGGACAGGTGCTGATCGCGAGTACGGGGATAAGGGGGAGGACCAAGAACCGTTGCGAAAAACGGCTGGCATGGTTTAATTGTATTACGCAGTGGTTGGGGAGGGGAAAAAAAGGCGCTCTCTAATTGTTTCTGCCCCGGACTGTCAAGGTCCGAGGCAGGAGTGCTCGACTGCCTCTTCGACATGGGTAGGGAGCTCCATTTGTCACGCACGTAACAAGCTCGAGCATCGTATTCTATCCTTGCAATGAAAGAAAATAGCGCTGAAAGAGCTTATGAAGATTAATTATAACGAGCAGTGGTTTCTATGCGTGGGTTCTGCTCGGGATTGCAGAGTGCCGACATATTCGGTGTGCAAGTCAGTACCGGCAT
This sequence comes from Haemaphysalis longicornis, assembly GCF_048455015.1. Classification (NCBI taxonomy): domain Eukaryota; kingdom Metazoa; phylum Arthropoda; class Arachnida; order Ixodida; family Ixodidae; genus Haemaphysalis; species Haemaphysalis longicornis. The sequence goes on from NW_027526460.1 coordinate 41,891,375, forward strand.
AAGAGAGCAGCCTCTTGATTTTCCCTTTCGGAAACGAAATGACGCTCAATGTCTGCAATAGTTAGGTGAAAATGTTCTGCGCGCCTGGTTCAGCTAATTGGGTTTGCTGCCAAACTGTAGAGCTCAATAAGGTTGGCTGATTTTCTCCGTTGCAATAAAAAGAATGTGAGAGGTGCATTTATGGGAAACGCCAGCCAGCGTAGTCAGTTTTTTGACTACCGTCACGATCTGGAGGTGTCTGCTCTGTAGAGTTGAATAGTTTTTCGGTGGATCGAACTACCTCCGAATGAACCAGTCGACTGCTATTATAAACACAGAGTGAAAGCCTCAGCCTTAAGCGTTAACGCTCAACTCCCCATTCTTTAAAAAAAATAAAATAAAACCCTTTCTTCGAAGGTGCGGATAACCGCTCCCAGATTTAATAAAGTAAACATTACATGCTGCGTTGAGAAACAGAGCGAAGCAACGCTTACCTGAATACGCATACTAGCTCAGTTTGCTACGGCGTGCCACTGACAAAGGCGGCACAATATTCCCTCCGTTCCAAAGAGAATGAAAGAAAAGGATAAAAGTGAAGACAAATAATGAAGATTAGGATGCGACGTGATTGGAGCGAGTCTAAGCGTTCAATTTTTTAGAGTGTAGAGAGCCGGGTGACCAAAGGCGGTAGCGGCACCGGCGTCGGCGCCGGCAGGCGCCTAGCGCGCGGGCTACACACGAGCTCTCCCGGGCAGCGCAGGCGGCCGGGCGCCAGTCGATAGCCGCTGCGGCGGTGTCATTCCGGTCACGTAGCCCTCCGCCGAGCGGCTGCGCCGCAAGAAAAGAAAGCCGTCGCCCTGGGAGGAACAAAGATGGCGACCGGCGCGCCGGCAGAGCTACGTGTACACGCCGCAAGAGCGAAAGAGGTGTGCGTACCCGTCTTCCGCGTCTACCTCCCCGACGCCGTGCTTCTCTCGGAGTTGTCCGCGAACGAAACTTGAACAGAACCGTATTTGCTCGCATAATGATCGCACTCTCGTAATGATCGCACCCTTGCAGTTTGCCGTCAAAGTTCCATTTTTTTTTATTTCCCGCGCAATGAACGCACCCTGAACTAGCCGCAGCAATATGTCGCATTAGTGCCAAGTCTAGCTGATGATGGTTGCGCGTACCTCTCTGTTCTTCCCTTTCAAACAGGACATGGCTACGTTATTGCGACAGACTCGCCGATATTAGCGATATCGGCAAGCATGCGTTCAATATTGATGAGGAAGAAACTCTCACTAAATGCATATAACGTACTCACAAGACAAGAAAAAACGCGCTCAGGTTGCTGCGTCGGCAGCCGTGTCTGTTTTGATGTCCCGCACAGTGACTGTGTCAGCCACTTATTGGTCGAACTGTTGTCACCTCACCGCGAATTCGTACTGGCATGTTCCGTAATTCACGACAACACTGCATTTTGCGTCACATTGCAAAGCGACCAGCGGTAGTGTGCGGAGTTTTTATTATGTTTGTTCATTATTTGTTGATGTTCATGAGACCTATAGTAAAAATTTTGACTCACAACCTGCTTGCGGTTTCTGTGCTCAAACATGTTTCGCGAAAACTTTACCCCGCGTAATGAAGGCACCCCTAAATTTACATCAATTTTTCTGAAAAAAAAGTGCGATCATTACGCGAGTAAATACGGTACTCAATACTTCTTGGGGAAACTAGATGGAACTTGCCAAATCCACTTAGAGAATAATGTGAGACTGGGCAAGAAAAAGAAACGTCAGTATTCTCGAAAGGTAATTACAAACTGAGATGAAAATCTTGTTGAGGTTGTCCCCCTTGTGCGTTCATGATGAATACATGAACAAAGTGAAAGGCCGTCTTCCTCAAGTTTGTCCTTCGTATTCCTTTGCGTAGCACGCGTAGTTAGCAACAGAGACACCTGGCATACCGGATGCAGTATTAGAGGCGTTACGCACAAGACAAGCAGAGTAGACTCGTAGGACTGAAAATTAATACGCAGAAAACTAAAGTAACGCTCAATAACCTCGGGAGAGCACAGCGGTTTGAGATAAGTAGCGAGGTAGTGGAAGTGGTAAGCGAATAGATCTACTTGGGACAAGTAGTGATCCCGGATCCCAGCCATGAGGCAGAGATAACTAAAAGGATAAGAATGGGGTGGAGTGCATTTGGCAGGCATTCTCAGATAATGAATGGCAGCCTACCATTGTCCCCGAAGATGAAAGTGTATGACAGCTGCATCTTACTGGTACTCACCTACGGGGCAGAAACCTGGAGGCTCACTAAAAGGGTTCAACTTAAATTGAGAACGACTCAGCGGGCAATGGAATAGAAAATGATAGGTGTAACATTAAGGGACAAGAAGAGAGCGGAGTGGGCCAGGGAACAAACGCGTTTTAAGGACATCTTAGTAGAAATTAAGAAGAAGAAATGGACGTGGGCGGCATGCAATGCGAAGGCAAGAGAGTGGATCCCTAGAGAAGGCAAGCGTTGCAGGGGGCGGCAGAAAGTTAGGTGGGCAGATGAGATCAAGAAGTGTCCGGGGATAAATTGGTCGCTAGCACAGGACCGGTATAATTGGAGATCTATGGGAGATGCCTTTGCCCTGCAGTGGGCGTAGACAGGCTGCTGCTGCTGCTGATGATGATGATGATGATGATGACGCACAAGAACCTTCTATGCGTGGTTAAGCTGGCTTATATCACGTTAACCTCCACGCGAGGATAACAACAATGGTGTTATAGCCGCAACGTATAACTCCAGGCCCCAATACCTGTTTTGGCCCTTTGGCATCTAAAACATTTAAACCCATCCAAAAAATACGAGGTCACTTGAGCTTCTTGTTGTTATGTCGGTTTGCGTGAGAATCACCTCTTGTTGAGTTTTGAAGGCATATGTGTAGATGGGTATTGTTGTCGTCGATGCCAATGGGAATGAGTAATAACGAGCCTGTCACAGTTGCTATCACCGCCACTGGCTATTTATTGCCATTTGGCGGGTGCGTGAGCATTGTGTGCCGGTATCTTGACATCACAGCCAAAATGGATGCTGTGAATTGCCACATTCCGTTTCCATGTCAGGAAAGGACGGGCGCTTCAGGTGCGATGGAGAACTTTCATTAAACGCTGTGATAGGCTCCTCTGCGGATCTAAACTGACCTAACGAAAACTAAACCGCCCTTAAAAGACGAGAACCTATAAGAACCCTGCATGCACAGGACGGATAGATACGGGTTTATGGGAACCGCATTGCCAACTGCTACCACAACCTTGTTTTTCGTTCCTTCGTCTTTCAAGGCGGGTGCAAACACATGAAAGTTGTAAGGTAGAGACACCAAAATGAAAATCAAAATACCTGCGAGCCCTCGATGAACATCTATGAAGGCTCGCAGGTATCTGCCGCGCATGTACAGCTATATAAAGCCGTATAAGGCAGGGCGATGCCAAGCTGCTTGCCGTGAGACCGGCCACGGGAGCAGTTTCTCGGAAGGTCAGGAGGCATCCCATAATCTTTCGCATGAGAGGCCGATGGACAGAACGAGGCCCCGTGTGCGACCACCTCGCTTAGTCACACCTACAAGACATGAAAGCCGCGTAGCAAGTGCTGTCCAACCTGTCCCCACATACTGATTGGACGATCTGGTCCTATATATCGTTGCTTTCATGGTGACAGTTCTCTAAGCTTGACGTTTTGTATTATAAAACACTTCCCTGTATGATAACAGCGTACTAAGGCTTTCTTCTCATCTAGTTAGTGTTGCGCCCGGCCGCTTGGTCGGCAGTATCTCACGCCGTCCATCCAGGGGCGGAATATACGCAGCCCTGGACCTCCGCCGCAGCAAGTTTATACGCCGCTCGCATTCCGCAAGGAGCAACGCGCGGGCAGTATGAGAGCGTCAAAAAAAAAAAAAAACAAAAGACAGAGAAACATCGAAGCCCTTTGGCGCGATGGGAACAACCGCCACCAGCGTTTCGGTTTCGAAGTAACCATGCATGCCGCGCGCACTTCACTGTTGCACGGGTCCCGGGAGCAGGCAATAAAAATACACGCCTTGTAACGTCCATCGCCCATACGCCCCTTTTGTTTTTGTATCTGCATCTATGCTTCCGCGCCTTATCTTTCTTCTTTAAGTTTCCGAAGTTTGTTATCCAGTTTAGTCGTGGACACGTTGTTTTGTCGTCTCCCTACACTATATATCTACGCATGCGCAAAAAGCAAGAAAATATAAAAAAAGGCCGGGTGGGTATGGGATGTTTGCGGGTGCATAAAGACGTCCTCGAAACCATCTCCTAGGCGGTGGCTGCTTGGTGCAGAGGCAGCGGCTTACGTTTTCCTTGTTTAAAGCCCGCGCTCTGCGGCTGCACTGTGAACGGATCGTTTTGAAAGATGCCTCTCCACGATCTGAACGACGTGGAGCGAGAAGGAGGCGGACGAAAAGCCGTATACTCTCCCGTCCTCCATCTGTATCCACCTCTTTCTCTTTAACTGTGTTCGGCATTTTATGCCCGAATGTATTCGCAAGAGAGCACCCGCGCTAGCTGCGATGGCCAAAGCAATAAATCCTCGTTCTCCCTTGCCTCACGCCCTGCATATCTCGCCGGCCGCAGAGTTAAGGGCTCTGCCACGCACAGGGGCGCACTCTCTTTTTTTCTTCTACTTTTAGCCAATGGCCGCAGGCTCAAACTTAGGCTCGCGTGTGACGGGTCCACTGGCAGCATCGGCTTGACACCACAACACGGCGTACCGATACCAAAGGCGGCTTACTGCATACTAGGCATCGAAAAACGCACTTGACGCAGGGTTGGTGTGCGAAGTTTTACATCTGCAGTCTAAGCACCGCACTAAAATGAGCGAGGAAAAAAAAAAAACATTTGCTTGTTTCTCCCACCACTTACTTGGTCAATCTCGATTTCCCTTGTTGTTTTTTGCTTTTCAAATTTCGCGGTGCAGATTGTCGGATACCGCGAGCGTGACAGTGTACTTATCTGGTTTCTCTGGATGCTTTTACGCATGGAATAGTTCCACGCGGCAGCACACTTTCCTCAGGTTTGACCTGCGGTAGTTCGGGTTAACCGGTAGGAAGCCCACAGCCGAAAAAATAAAGCCTTTTGTACACAGCTGAAGAAACAAGTTGAACGTCTTAGGAGCATTGCAAGTATTAGGCGTCAAAAGAAAACGCAGTGTTGGAGGGGAGGGGGAAGTCAGAGGTTGGCACCAGACTGAAGCTGCTACACTGTCCGAAGTTTCCTCTTTTGTTTCACCACCATTTTCAAAGTTGATAGATATAAAACTAGGTTTATGGCAACTAATGATTTAAAAAAAAGGGGCAATAAAAAAAAAACTTTTCTTGGACATTTTGGACGGCGGCCGTCGTATTGAGCTAGGTTTTCATTTCGCCCCTTTATACGCACACGCACATACACGCATATGCCTATAATTTAATCCGTAGGGCGTACTTCTTGTGCGCAACCGGACTCTAGAACTGACCCAAACGCGTTTAGTTGGCGCTCACTCAGCAGCCGTCTCTTGGGGTCAGCATAATTTATTTCGGGGCCAGGAAAAAAAATCACCAAACAAAAATGGCATAAAGTCTAAACAGGTTGTGAGCATAAATTGTAAACAGGTCCATAATACAGACTTTCGATTAGTCCATTGCCGTCATCCAAGTTACAACAAAACATAACACCAAAGAAAAAAATCAGACATACAAAAAATATCATTCAAGGAACACCAAAGAAAGTACAATTTTTAAGTTGTATATACACACACCTTTTGTGCGTATATTTTATATGCGCAGTAGTAGGCTTGGGTTGGGGCTTTTTTTTTTTTTCTTTTTCATTTCTCTGTAGTCAATTTATCCCGTTCGCATTAGGTTTACCTTACTGAATGTCATTGGCAGAAAGCGTTGCCGGACAAAACGGTTGTCTTCAACAGCCACCGAAGCGAATTTAATGCGCTCATAAATGTAAGGAGCCTTTAAACATGGGCCTAAATGGCCTAAGGCGTAGCGTTTGAAATTCCGAGCCGTATAGGAATGCGGACGTGCGTCCAACCAACGTTGTGGCCTTCGTTTATGGACGCTTTATTCTTTCTTACGTCGTGCAGCATCTCTCCTAGCCCGAGCGGCCGACATTCAGGGCAGTTAAAAGTATGTACACAGTTTGAAGTGCTAAAAACAAGAGAGAAAAAAGCCAACAAGGTGCGGCGCTGAGATATCAACACAGTTTGCGGCCCGCTGGTGGAATGCGGGCCGTATTTCCATCTGGCCACTCGTCCAGAACTGAGAGGCTCCTGTAATTGCGGTGCGAATGTCCGCCCATTCGGTTGTTGTTTTTGCTTTTTTTCTCTCGAGGCGAGAGCAAACAAGCCAGCTGGTCCCGAGCCACGTCCGTGACCACCGCGGAGACTTCGTAACGAGTAGATAAGGTGTGTAATGAGGCAATTATTCCGTGTTGCACACACCGCAAAGTGGAACAACATGAGTCAAGTGTCCGTGCGCACTACAACGCCGAGTTGTAAAGATTGCCAGAAGTTCCTTGTAGACAGCAGGGGGGAAAAGGGAAAAAGAAGGGATGAAAACTGCCGGTTGTTGCAAGCGATCAACCACTTACAGCCTTTGTTTGGGCTACGGAAAGTGCATGTCAAAAAATGTTTGGAGGCGTTGTCACGACTGTTGTCCGGTTATCACATGTCTCGATTTTGTTTTGTATTTTTTTAACACGAAAGTGTTTTATTCCCGGATACACAAACATTTGAGTGACGTCATATCCGTCACGCAAGTGACGCCAGTACAACGAAGCAAGCGCCGTGTAAAGGGTGCACCTCTGCACACAGGGTCTTCTTGCAGGGAAGTAACCTTTAGTTCTAAAGGGTACGTTATACTTAGGGTCGTTCTTTTTCTGGTTTTATATTTTAATACGAAAGTGCTTTATGCCAGTATACACTAAGATTTCATTGACGTCATATCCGTCACGGAAATGACGCCAGTACACCTTTGCCAAAGCAACCCGCCAGCAGGACGTCGCTCGCCAAGCACGACCACAAGACAGCCGCCGACCCGCAAATCACGCTCAGCCGCATCTTTCGCTGCACATTTCACTTTCGTGTTTGACCGGTTCCTATGACAGAGGAATCAACCAGTTCTTTTTTTTTTTTTTTACCTTATTGCCTCCTTGTGATCGGTAACTACGGCCAAAGGGAACTTCGGGAACTGGCTGCAACCACCCCCTGAACGCAATATTTGGAATACGGTTATGTCCTGCATTCGGAAGTGTAAAAATGAATGTCTTCACTTCGGTAGGTGTATTTATATACAGAAACCACCGCAGAAATTATTAAAATTGTGTTTATATAAGGGAACATGGGTTGGGTGCTAAGCGAACTCAGTTATGGGAACAGTTAGCAGTTTAGGATGCCGACAGTCGAGAGTCGGAACGTTCCTGAGGCTCCAGAAATTCTGGTTTCTTCCGTAAATCACGACAAGGAAAAGTTACGTTGCGTATAATTAAGGGCACCTTAGGTCAACCCAAATAAAACTATAACAGGGGCCTAAGAAAGAAAAAAATCTGGCCTGAGTTTTCAAAACGTAGTTCGAAGCCCAGATCATCTACGTTTCTGCCAAGTTCAGCCGGCATTTACAATATGTAGCTGCGCCTATAAACTTTTTTACTAATTTATAGGATACAAATACTCAGATTGTTTAACTAACATTCTGCACTGCTTGCAGCGCCAGTGTGCCACTGCCGCTTAATACCAAGTACCGCTCACCTTCATATCGCAATAGGCCGACGCGACGATTTTTTCCGACCACGTAAATATTGAATCATCGATAATTATCGATGCGATTGTTACAAAATTATCGACTTTTCGGCGTTATCACTGCCTGGTGTTCAGTATTTGGTCACTCCGCAAATAAATATTTCAGTTAGAGCTGTCATTAACTTAGAATTAGGGTAATATTAAAAGGGGCAATTTTTCTGGGGGTATGTCTGTCACAGTTCTCGCATGCGGTCCCGAGCATGAATCCAAAAACCAAATGCCTTTCCCCTTCGTAAGCTTGGGAAGAGGTTTGATGTAGAGCCTACAAAGCCAAAGAAAGATTAATCACGGCTCACAGATTTCTGTGCAACTGGAAATGGTAAATCTAGAAGCAGACACCGTTGCTGCTGTAGACGTGCCCATGCCCCTACGCTCAAATGACACTGGACAATATCCACATGGGGATCGATGAACAGAATATCCGCAGGGGCGTCGCCCTGATATACCTTACTGGCTACGGCTTGCAGGTCATCAGCGCCAGGCTCACGCCTGCGCGTGTACACATGCAACATTTTAAATGATATGTCGACTCAACAAAGGAACCGTCTGTCCGCCTGTAAGGATTGATGCGTCTCACTTTCACTGCATACAAAAATGCTCGCAATTCAAAAAGATCGCTTATATTGCCCCTAAAAAATACCTTCACAAAAATGCAGTTGTGCATAGTAGTGAAGCCAATTTTAGAGGGGCCGAGTGCTACTTTGTTGATGGGGGATACGGGGGGGGGGTTTACGGAAGTATTCATGTGAGTCCTTAGTGTCTCAGAAAATATGTCTTCGCAAGAATACATTTGTCTAAAGGACTGAAGCCGACTGTAAAGGGTTCAGTGTATAGCGCGACAAGGGGTCTTCGGAAATATTTAATAAGCGGCATTATTATCGCATTCATACATTCATACCAAACTTCTTACACGTCCCAAGGAAGAATGCCTTCCCAATATCCCAATAATGCATTTGTACATAGTAGTGCGGCCGCCTCTTTGTGGATCTTGTCATGTAGAAGTAAAGCCCCATAAAAATCACCATAATCATCATTATCACCATTATCATCATCGTCGTCATCGTCGGCCGGGTGGTGTCTACTGCTGGACGAAGGCCTCTCCCAAAAATTTCCCTCTGCTTCTATCTTGAGCTTCTCGAGCCCATTCTTCGCCCCAGAACTTTCTTGACTCACCTTTCCATCAACCCTTTGGTCTCCTCCTATTTCATCTACTATCCCCAGATAAGCATTCTGCTAAACGTATTTTCCACCTGTTGTACTTCCAATGCATTGCATGACCTGCCCAGCCGACCTTCATTCGTTTAGTTTGAACAAGAGTACCTTGTGAACACGTTTGCTCCCTAATGAACGCTGCTGTTTTCATGACTCTAAGTTTTATGCCTAGCACTTTGCTTTCCATGGCGCTTTGGGTAAATCTAAGATTCCTTTCATTGCCCTTAGTGAGAACCCATGCTTCCGCCCCATATGTCATCACTGGAAGAACAGAATCGTTATATACTTGCCTTTGAAAAGACATCACAAAAGGACTGATGGGGTCCTACGGAGGTGTTTAATAAAATTCCCCAGGGTTTTTCTAGTTTGGGAGCATTTCTCTTATGTGACGCCTGAAAAACTGTCTTCCCAGCATAGCACTTTTTGTATAGGTGTAAAGCCGACTTTAAGAAACTTAGCGAATAATAGCAGAGCGTCTTAGGATTCATACGGCAACTCTTACTTTGGAGATTTTGCTTTTTTTTTCTCTTCTTTTAAGCAGAGAAATTTCGTATGTACCGCGTATAATATTGTCCTTGAAAAACTACCATAATTGCAAAGACGTACGTCAACAGCTGTCGCTGTAGTTCTTACCACGTCGAGGTGGTCGTCTGCGAATTTTTTGAAACTCGTCACGTACAGCCTTGTGAACAATTTCGTTCGTTCAAGCAATGTTCAGTCGCAATCTGAGAACAATGCGCTCAAGCTTCCTGTTCATGCCTCGCGGGAAATAAAACGTCCGTGGTCAATACTAATCCACTAGAACCAATCGCTCTTTACCCGCCTCATAATTGCAGCACCATTTTTCTTTTTAAGTGCCGTGGCATGAAACACTGTAAGAAAGACAACTGGTACAATAGAATCCCAAGCTGCCACAAAAGGGAGCATATAATACGCTAGAAAGTGCCCCGTACAGCTTTCAAAACGGAGTCCATGTTCCGGCTTTTGCATAATAAATAAGGGCTTACATGTCATGAAGCGCGTTCTTGTTTTTTATCTGACTTTCTGAGGAAGAAACGACACTTTTGTGATCATGTCCTAGGGTTCAATAATAGGGCAACCATTCTTCTAATCGAATAGAATGGGAAAAAGCGGGAGCTTCATCGGTCATTTTAGACTATTTGCATATTTTTATAGCCTTACAAGGGGGAGACTAAATAAAAAAATTCGGAGGCAAAGAATGGACCCGGGCAGCGCAGGACAAGAGTTGGAGATCTATGGGAGAGACCTCCGTCCTGTAGTAAACTTTTAGATGATGGCGATAAAGATGATGACGACGACGATGACGACGATGATGATTTGATTTGATTTATTCTTGCGCAAAAAACAACAAACAAAACACTTTCGCGCAATAATGACAACTTTGTGACACATCAAATGAAATTGAAGCTGAGGCTTCTGTAGCTTCTGCAATAGCAGAAGCTGCATGGGCAGGGCAGGGCAGGGCTTATGTTCGGGAAAAGAAATGACCTTTTTCTCTCCGGAAACGGAAAGCAAAACTGTGCGGATGCGCTCTTAAGGCGGCGAGACAGCGGACGCGACCTTTACTTCAGGCAGAGGAGGTTGCCTTAGCCTCTCCATTAGCCTTACGCTGAGCTGCTTCAGAGACCGCCGCTTCGCCCCAGTCACCCAATATAATCTCCAGGACCCTGAACACCCGCAGACTAATTTGAATCCGGCACAATTTTCTCGCGAGCGAAGTAGCCTGCAGAGAAATCTCCTCCAAGACTCCATTGAAAAACTTTTCCCAGAAGATTACTAACTTCGGCCGCGAGGGCGAGGTGAGAAAAGGGTTCTTCCGGCCGCCTTTCTCCCAAAATTTTACGTACATAGCGCGAAGAAACTTCCACCTCCGACTCTCCTCGCGCTCTCGCGGGCGCGTCTTCTGAAAGAGAGGAATTATAGCCCACCCCGAGTGCGCTCACCGGGCGATCGCCAGGTGTATTGCACGGGCACCTAACTACGCCTCGCCCGAGAGTCGGTGCTTTAAGACGCAAATCCTCCACAAGACTCCTCGGCTCATGCAATCTGCCGCGCCAACACCAGACCCGCCTCAGCATCTTACGCCGAACACCTCCCTTTCTCAAAAACGGCCCCTCTCTCCCTCACCGTCTATCCCCGGAGGAAGCAACTCGCCATCGCTGCAGATTCCCAAATCTCGCCGCCGAAACAAAGCCGCAGCCGCTGCCGAAGCCGCAGACGTGGCTGCGCCTGTAATCGGATTAAAGCTTCCCGTGGCTGCATGGGTCCTCGCGCGCGTCACGCAGGGGCGACTGAGCCTTCGTCGTCGTCCGGCGAGTGACAGGGCCGGCCGCAGCGCGGGGGGGCTGTCAGAGGGGGGAAGCTCGGGGCATCCATGCAAGCCGCATCAACGTTGCTCGCGCGAAGGCTTTTCCCTCCTCCGCGCTGGAAACAGCGCGCGGATTTAGGGCTACGCCGCCAGATACACGCAGAGCGGAGGAAACGGGAGGGGGGATCTGAAGGACGACGCCCAAATCAAGCGCGACGACATCGCCGCGCGCGTTACTGCGCAACGAGGAACGAGGCAGCACGCTTGGCGTAGTCCGCAACAGCGGAGGCTGTGACGGAACCACCCCTTCCACGTATGCGTCGTTCCTCGGGCCACCGATCTCTTGCCATTGTGCCGGGCGCAGCGCCGACCGACTCCCCTCCCCACAACCCCTGTCTTTCTCTTCCTCCACCGAGTAATAACCTCGCTGACGCGAGTGAAAGCTGTTACGTTGTTTCGCGGTTTCGCTACACCGGGTGCGGAATGGCGTTTTTCAAGCGGGAGTCATCTCGGTGTTAACAGCTTTCTGGCGTGCCATTGGTTGCGACTGTTGAGTCGAGAGAACGACGTTCTTGTTTTGTTTGCTATCGGGAACAAAATACATAAAAAATTGTCCTAAGCAGTGTGACACGTTGCACAGCTTTGAGTGCGCTCTAGTCCTGCCATTTCTCGTATTTCCTACCCGCTTCGGCTGAGCTTCGGTTGTGGTCGTGCGGTTGCGTCTGACTCTGGTAGAGTAATGTTCAGTATATTTGTTTAGTTACGTCGGTGAAAATGGCTTGTGGGCAGTAGTTTTTCTGTTTGACGTCGCAGGCGCAGTTTGATGGTCTTTGTGTGTCTGTGTAACTTGCTTCGCAACCTGAAGAAAAGGAAGATAAGCTTGACCTGCTCTCATGAAATTCATTCATTTTCTCTGAGCAGGAGAGTTCAGGCAGCAACAACAACGAAAGAGTGACATAGTTTTGAAGAATGCCAATCTGCTGCCTGGACGCAGCTTACGCGGTCTTTTAAAATAACACCTCGTACATTTTCCAGGTAATGTTTTTACTCTGATAGGTCGAAAATTGAAGCGACAGCAGCTGTGGGCGTTCGTTTGCGACTCAAATTAGATCTTTTCTTTTCAATTGGCATCATTAATGCGGATATTTTATCTGTCGTTGTCCTCATATGAAAAGAAAATTTCTCGCTACATGCAGAACGTTAGTTTTGTAACTGACTACCTGTTCGTTGAACTTCATTTGATGTGCCTGAAAAAAAAGAAAAAAACTATTCATCTAAAAACTTTCCGGTACTTTTTTTCCCTGCAACTTATCTCTATGCGTTGTGTGCGCTTCCGGGCATCCATGCATCGTGCTAAATAAAGCTACGTATTCTCTATAGCTGACTTCACGTTATTGATGGCATGTATTGCGTGTGTGCCCGCCCATATCTTATTTCCATAACTGCGGCATGCTTTTGGCAATATCTCCTCTTGAGTGGCCGGTCGATCCAACGCTATCCCGAATAGACTAGAAAATACGCTTACTTAAAAGTTTAATTCAGTTCAGCGCTCTGTCTTTCCCGAAACTGGGAAATGCCTCTCGCACACCTGAGGTGCCGACAAACTTCCATATGAGCAGGTCTGGGTAGGCATCAATAGACGCTTGCAACACTTGCAATGAACCATGCAGAGTTCCTATTTTCACCCTTCTCTGAGCAGCGAGAAATGTATCTTACTGCCCTGTTGAAACGCCGGTCTCGGGCTGAGAACTACTGTATTTTCGGTCGCAGAGTCGGATGATCAGCTCAAACCCGGATCACCAACAACATCTGGTAGACCAGGTGAGGCCGTCCGCCCAGATCCAGGGCTTCCTGGACTATGGAGGACCCCCCTCTCGTGATCAGCCAAACAACTCTGACTGTTCCCGTAAACGTTTCTTCCCCCTCCGCTAAAGCTATAACCATCGATGGCGCAAAAAAAAAAAAAAAAAAAAAAAAGCTACTCCATGCTTAAAGTTTTATTCCGATCCCCGCAAAATTTCTGCATTTGTTAAACCGATCTTCTCATTATGTCTCCGCAGCCTGTACTGATTAAATCCGGTTCATTTTGGGCGTACTTTTACTGGTATTTTTATCATTGCAATCTTAACTAAATAACTACTACTTTATAGAGAAGAAGAGTAAGAAGGAGAAGAAGACGGCCTACGTCGCGCAAATATAGGACATTCTCAAGTCCTGGCCAATCCCCCTCAGTAAGTACGCATCATCACCCTAAAAAAGAAGAAGAAAAATACCCATATTCTTCGCGGAATTCCTGGCAATTGTCCTGGCACTACGAAAGCTGGATGCATCAATTACATCTACAATCATAATTTCAGATTCTCTATCTGTATGTTTAGCCCTTTCTTCCCCTCAACACACTCCCCCTCTGCGGACGTTTCGGTCACTCCTGCCACCTCACCTCACTGAAATTAACCTTCTTTGGGTTCCTGGTCATGCGGGGATCACACCCAACGAGACCGTCGACTCTCTAGCAAGGATCGCACTTTCTGGGCCTGTTGTAGACGTCGTTGAGCCGACACATTTAATAACCGCAGCTAGGAACCGTAGGATGCTGAAACTCTAAGAACAGCAAGAATCAGTTTTATTTTCATTAAGCGATTTTAATCATCTGAAATTCTCATGGAAACCTGAATGATGCCCCTCACGCAACTTAGAGGTGATTATTACAGCCCTACGTTGTCGAGTACCCCAGCTATATAGGTACTTACGCAGGTCTCGTCTGGCGCCAACAGATCTGTGCAGCTATTGTAAAGAAGACGGGTCTATGGAACACTACCTCTTGACATGTCGACGTTTTTCACGACTCAGACGTCAGTCCCTGGAGGTGCCGCTTTGCAGTTTGGGGATATCCCTATCAGTGCCGGCTCTACTACCATTCGGGATTCCGAAATGGTGTTCTGCCGCCGGGATGTATGCTCTGCCCTCCTGCGCTTCATTGAAAATTTATTTATTTATTTATTTATGATACGCTCAAGGCCAAAGGCATTACAGAGGGGAGTGGGGGTAGAATACAGGTAAACAAACCAGGAAAAAATGGAGTAAATGCAAGCTAATTATACAATATTAGCTAGATCAACGAGAGAAAAAAAAGCAACTCATAGTCATAACAAGAAAACAGACGTTATAGAGCTCCTATTTATACAATTCGAGGTAGAAAATTTCGGAACTGTTCGTTATCATTAATAGATACAGCACTAGAAGGAAGGCGATTCCATTCCCTAGTAGTCTTGGGCAAGAAAGAGTGAAAGAAATGCTGGGTGTTGCAGATGTCAATTCCAACTTTGTGATTTCAATAGATTCTCCAATAGATTCTCCAATAAATTCCAATAGATTCTCTTTATGACTGCGATTAGTCACCTTCGCCTTGATTTTACAGTTTTTTTCTGTCGTTTATGGAACCAAAACTCTTTCCAACCGGTCTAAATTATCTTTTTTAAGCGTCTCGTAATTAGATAAGAATTCAATTTATTTTAATCGTCCCCTGTTGATTGGCCGGTCCCCTGATTGGGTATGTGCCATATCTAAAGGCGTAACAACAACAGCAACAACAATAGGAAGTAGGAGCCACTGGTGCCCCCGACCAGCTGGACCTCAGCGTGCATTTGTCATGCACTGTTCCAGTCCCGAAGAAAATGACGAAAACAACGGGCCGGGAGATACCTCCGAACCTTGCGCCATTCCGGGTGTCTGGGCCTCGAACCTAGACGAACAGTTACACAATCACGTCGCTGCATGTGGACACGGAGTTCCCGGGTGTTCTGGTGAGGCACGATACATCTGAGCTCAAGCTGTCGGTTTACAAGCACCCGTCGGTAGAAGACAATGTGGACCCACTGAAAATCATCCTGGTGGGCTTTAGCTTCTCAGACGACAACGGCGAGCCAGCACCAAACTGCTCCAGTTCAACTTCAAGTCAAGCCTCGGGGAGGACACCTATGCAGATTATCCCATCATACTGCTCGTTGAACCCGGCATACAGTTCGAAAGGCACGAATGAGTGGGGATTCATCCGAACGTGTTCACTCTGCGGTGCACGATATCCGGTATCGTCCTCTCGGACACCGTCTACTGCCTCGCCTTTCAAGTTTTATGTCGCATGCGATTTCGGCTATTTGCTGGAGGCGCTGAAGAGACAGGAGTGGCCGCAGGAAACGTCAGACTTTTGCGAGCTCCTTCACGCTACTTTCCAGCCGTCTGTGACATCAAGTGCACTATGAACGGAGGACCGCAGGCTGTAGCTAATGCTATGCAGGTTGAACGAGTCGATCGTCAACCCCTAGAGGGAGGCGATAGCTTTCTTATCAGGGCAGTTTTGTTCAAGATGCGAGTGTATTTTGCAGGCATAATACACGACAGATACTGCTGACGGGTATCCAGCCTGGGCAACGCTTTCTTTATGTTGTCAGTGCTTACTACGAAATAATGTCATTCAACCCCTTGGACTTAGCAAAGAATTCCAGCTATAGAACGAGTCCAAACGGAATGACTCTTCATCGTAACAGAAGCATGCCCCGTTGTGCGCGTCCTTGCCTGAATTGTACGGTTTAGGTTGTGAGCTTGGTCAGTACTGCCCTCTGTTGCTATTTCTTCGGACATATGCAGACAGAGGTCTCAAACCGTGTATTAAGATTTTCGTTTCTCTGCTAGCATCTCCTTCAGGTTCCATTAATACCACCATTTTTGCTATGGCATTTTGTGGTTTTTATTGTAGTTGAAAGTAATATAATTTTGCCACCTTGCCTCGCCTGGAATCCCATATTTTCTCCCACGCAATGGTCGCTCAAAGGCCCCACGTGAAAATGTTTACTCAGGGTTACTCCGAGGGTTACACACCCAAGGGTTACCCAGAGGTAGGGAAACAAGTATTTTCTGAATCGCGTAAAGATACTGACATTTAAGATCTCTAATCTCGTTCGATAAAACGTGCAATATTTTACACTGCCCAGTAATCGGAAACTTCATAGGTTACAGACAGCTGTTTTACACCTAGCCGTAAAAGGGCCCTATTAATATAGATGAGTTTATGGTTGATATCACGATATTTATCCATTTGTTGTGGCGCCCTTATGTCACGATGCTCTGCCTTTAAGCTTATGTACAAAAACAAATAGCATAATCACCCACACTTTGAAGAAGAACCGCTGTAAACCTTGGAAGCCTCAGGTCGTCAAGTAATTTTTTTTATATGTGTGTTGGTAATTACAGCAGAGGTAGACAG
The DNA here is from genome assembly GCF_048455015.1 of Haemaphysalis longicornis. Classification (NCBI taxonomy): domain Eukaryota; kingdom Metazoa; phylum Arthropoda; class Arachnida; order Ixodida; family Ixodidae; genus Haemaphysalis; species Haemaphysalis longicornis. Next base: position 41,907,991 of record NW_027526460.1, read on the forward strand.
CATTTTCATTTTAATTGAAGTGCGCTTGTCCTCTGGGTCCGCCAAAAGTCCGCCTTTAAATCTGCATCCTCTGAGGATACCCACCATGGAAAGGAATTTCACATACTGTCCCAAACTCAAACGCATAAAGTCGGACGCATCAAGGCGTAAGCCTCAATACAGGGGCATCAGGGCATAAGCATCAATGCGTACGCGTCAAAGCATAGGCATCGAGACTTCAAGGTATACACAAAGCCTACAAAGGTACGAGGCATTCCACACAACAGCATGGCCGGATGTCACACAACCCTGGGTAAGGCTACCTGTGAGATCATAGTAAGCCGGCGTCATCCCAGAGTTCTCACTGTACCCAGCCTTCGTGTCATACCTATGCTTCTTGAGCCTATGAATGGCTCAAAAAATATTTTCCCGAACAACTTTTAGGATGGCCTATCTGTGGCCTAATGCTGTCGGACAGAGCTTCACTCACTGATAAATAGGATAGACAAGTAGTGGTAAAAAACAAGCCATGCGCTAGCTTCGTTTTGATACTACAACAGCACATCTAGAGGCGTTCATGTATAAAGAAAATTTCCCCTGCTCTACGAACGCCGAAATTAGCACTCGCTTCTACGCATTATATCGCGCTTCAACAGCGTGCACGATGCTTTCGTTGCAAGGGAAGTAATTTCTAACGCACTCCGGCTCTCCCTCCTTACGCTCCCCTCTCTGCGACCTCTGTTCCCCTAATCTCCCAACGCACTCCGCCGGCTGCCGCAAAACCAACTCGGACAGATTGGCTTCATCCAAGTCGACACGTTAGCGCGTACTTTTTTTCCACCGTTCCGCGTCCCAGAATTTTTCCCCCGCGCTTTTCATTCCTCCTCGCCACCCCCCGCCAGAAGCATCACCTCATCACATCTCTGCCACCGCAGCAGCCTCCCCAATCCCTCTTCGAACTCGACCCGGCCGACTGAACGCGCGTCGCGTCAAAGCAAAACCGAACCGCCCAAGCGACGGCGAACACCACAGAACTACAACACAAGCGGACGCGCAAGCCGGTGCGCATTGGAGCAGACGCCACCTAGAGGACGATGCCTGTGAGCTGCGTCCTCAGAAACACTTGTTTCATGTAGTGACTGATCACCTAGGGCCTTTGGAGTCTAAGATTCATAGCTAATAAGGCCAGAAAAAGCGCTTACTAAGGAACGCGGATCCGATGAGGAACGAAACTGTGGGCCTTCTTGTATTGGGTGTCAAAATTCGGCGCCGTCGCTGAAAACCGAGCCACGGCCAGCCAATAAGAAAGAAACACTAGCGGCGAGACAGGCAATTTCAAATTGGGGAATACAGGAACACGCCGGAAGAGAGGAGGAAGAAGGGAAGACCCCATCCCGCTGCTCCCGGGCTTCCCTCTTGGTTCTTTTTCGTTCGGGCGCTGCCAGTTCGGCGGGAGCAGCAGCCACGATGCGCGTGACGAGTGGCACACCGACGGAGCCGATGCCGCGTCGTCGTCGCCCAGGCTGCTGACTCAGCGGTTTAATGGAAAAATCATTAACCTCGCAGGCGGCAGATTAAATTCGACGAGACGGGTGACACACCACGACGAGCGCGGGTTCCACGGCTCGCCGCGTCTTGCGCGACAGCCCGTCGCGCGGGCGAGGAAATCGTGTTGGCAGCCGCATACATAAACCGAAACGCGCAACCGGGACGCCGGAAAATAAGAGACGAGAGGGAAAAAAAGGAAAGTAACAAGAGAAGAAGGGCCGGATAAGAAGATGGAGAGGAACTGGGGGAAGGAAACGCATCTGCTGCCATCGCGTCGTCGCGGAAAATAATAAAAAGATATCACCCCTAATGAAAAGAAAAGTCGGTGTGTTCGATCTGAATTTTCAAGGACTGTCTAATAGGTACGTAGCTAATTTGATGGTGGTTGTAGTCTATTCGTTTCGTGAGGCAATATTTTACTGTCCTTGTCGCCAGGTCGGCTATTAAACAACGGGCTCTTTAATCGAGTTTAACTTTCTTGGTCGGCCAAAAGAGGTGCTACTACAGCGAGAGAAAAATTACAGGAAGTATTATCTTGAACATAAACAGGTTGTTTTTTTATGCTGAACCATGCAAGAATTGCTAATCAAGGAATTTATGTGCTTGTGGGTGTATGTGTGCAAAGAAGTCTGGTCGATGCAAGAATTAAGTCGGCAGAAATGTAAACATCAGTGAATACTTGAAGTATTTATTCTGCGATATGCTTCTCAGATCGAAAACCCAGATGCGTATGCTGCACATGTTGGGCAAATCAAGTGGACAAATACATACATACATACATACATACATACATACATACATACATATATACACACACACAGATATATATATATATATATATATATATATATATATATATATATATATATATATATATATAGACAGAAAATAAGGGTTGGCAGTCAAGAAAACCTCGGAAAGCAAAGGGAAGGTTGTGGTGGGTCATAGAAACAGATGAAGAATTTTTTGAGTCAGAAAGAAATTGGTGAAAAAATGCCCGCCGGGTGGGATATATATATATATCCCAGACAGAATTTACACGTATGCGAACACCACACATCAAGATTGCTTTAATTACAGGTTTACAGGTCTGACAACTCGCTGTATAAAATGTGCACTGGACTAAGTCGATCAAAAATTTTTCTGTAATCTTTCAATTTTAATTCCCGAGACTAAAAGCATCAAACATGTTTCGGGCAAAACAAAAAAAAAATTACTCCCACCTCCCCTCGCGGGAACCCCTGTATAGATGCGACGCATAGGGGGTTCCGTTGTTGTTTCCGTTAGGTTGATTCTCCCATCGCGTGAAACGTGCACTGAACCCCCTGCCGCGGCTATGACGCAACGCGGCGCGGCTATGACGCAACACAATCCAACACAATCCACTTTAATCCAATCCAATCCAAATCCAATTCAATCCAATCCAATCCAATCCAAGCCAAGCCAAGCCAAGCCAAGCCAAGCCAAGCCAAGCCAAGCCAAGCCAATCCAATGCCCCTCGCGAGAGAGTGTTCGCTATCGGAGAGGAGAGGAGAGGGGGTGAGCGGCGGAGAGCGCAACTCGCGCGGCGAGGAGAATGTTGGAGGGGTGTGGACGGACAACGACAACGCCGTATGGAGGGACAAGGTGAGTGAATGAGATGCCGTCGCATCTAAAAGAGCAACCGAAATGGTTATCGAAGATAGGACAGAGCGAGGAATGGCCGGAATGTAGGTACCGAATGAAGGAGCAGCGGAGAGAAACGCTTTAGTGCAACGAGACACTGTACTTGAACCGATTTGCCGAAATTCCAGCCGTCATGAGGTGGTTTCGAGAAACAGTCAATGGTAACTAGTGCAACCAATCAACGCCACTTGGCGAGCAGCAGGAGCCGTTCGAGCCCAATTTGTGTTTAGGCAGTATGTTTTCAAGAAATGATTTTCAAGTTTCGTTGTCGTTTTAAAGCAAAGCTTTTTACCTCTACCCACCAAGGGTTCTTTCGCGACCGTTGGTGTCAACAGAAAACTCCCGCGAACAAATAAAAGAAGTTACTGGTACCGTCAGGATTCGAACTTGAAACCAATAGAGGAACGGAGCGAGAGCCCGTTGTCTTACCGATTGAGCTACGAGCCCACGCAGAGACGGGGAAGACAGGCGGCGCACTCACCCAGCACATCGGCGGGTTTATCCTCTGCGTTCTCGCTGAATGCCACGTTGATGGCGTGACGCGACCTCTCGAGCCGCTGCGCGCTCCGCGCACGGCGCGTGTGGCAGCCGTGTGAGTGCCTTGCGTATGCACTAGGAGTTACAAAAATTAAAGGAAGCTCACACCAGCGCATGGCATCTCACTTTTAGAACGCCAATAGTAAAGCCTGTGGCCTCCAATGTTCCCCTCAAAAATCAGAGTTCCTTGTCGTCCGCCGCCATGCCAAACGACACCAAGGAAGACATTCAAGTATTCCTTGATGGCCAGGCTCTCACCCAAAGCCCGAGCATCAAGATCCTGGGCATACATCTCCAGACCAACACCAAGAGTGACGTATCCTTGCAGTGCCAGTGCAAGGGAAGTGATACCCTTTGTTTAATTCAAGATTTCGTCCTCTCTAGGATCACTTACGTCACCCCCTATCTTCTCGGCAAGGAGGAAATAAAGGCGCTTGATACAAAGATTAGAAAGGCTGTTAAGCAGGCCATTGTTGAGTGCGTCCATGAGTGCTGCTTAGGATGGGGCTCCACAACACGTTGGAAGAGCTAATAGAGGGCCATCTTTCTAACCAGAAGCTCCGATTGAGCAGAACTGCAGTGGGTCACCGCATACTTCACGTGATTGACTGGGCAGCACAGAACGTCACTCCGCGTGATGTGCACCCGGACTCTTGGCGACGAGGTATAAAGATGCTCCATTTACCTAGAAATATGAACCCCTCACACCACGAGGATCACTCAACACCACCCTCGGCGGGGATCATGCAGTTATCCACACAGACGCTTCCCAACATCGAGAGCAGCAGTACGCCATCATCGTGGCTACCACCAGAACCAACCTCCTTGCGTGTGGCTCACTCAAGACCCAAGACATGCGGCAGCATAAGAAGCAGCCATCGCCTTGGCTCTCACTGAACCAGGTGTTCGGAAGGTAGTCACCGATTCCCAGCAACCCAACCGGAATTACCAGTCGCGGTGGGTGTCCCGAGCTGCACTGGGTGTGCCGTGCTGCACTCACCAACCGGTTCCATTCAGCTCACCTGAACGCTCGCTCACGCTTCCATGGATGGCAACGAATACGTCCACCAACAAGCCTGCGCCTTTACCCTCCCAGGCTATGGAGCTGCACGAGGACAGTCGCTCGCTTGTCACGTTCAGGGACATAACCCAGCATTATCACCTTCAGAGACACACCCTGCCCTCGCCCCACGCTGACCTTTCCAGAGAACAACGAAGTACCCTATGGCTCCTTCCCACATCCGAGGCGTCTTCTCTTAATGCATCTGAATAGCCACGATGATGAATGTAAATTTTGCTCAGACGTAGGGCCACATAATTGGGTTGTGCGATTTTCACCCTGAGCCCCTTACTCACTTCCCATCAACTGCCCAACAAAAGCAATGGGAGATGCTGCTGTCCAGCCCCTCTTTGCCTGCCATGGTTCAGAAAGTGTTCAGAGCACAGGCGGCGCGGACTGCACATGCGCTCCAGTGAAGAAGGAACAACCCCCTGGGCCGCCCTCTGGGCCGTTAGGAAATCTGAATAAAAGTATTTCCTTCTCCTCCTCCTCCCCCTTTGCCTCCTCCTCCTAGGTCTCTGCTCCCGATCTCGTCTCCTCCGTCTGCGACGGTAGAGACGGAGAAGTGAGATCGTCCAACACCGGGTTTTTGCTTCCTTTAATTTTATACAAAAGGAGTTTCCACTCATGTGCTACACCAATACAACTCAATCAACCCCCCTAGTGAATCATGGATTGGTTTAACCTTAGAAAAGAATGCCTTTTTGAAGTAATAAGGGGTGTGGTTATTTGCAGTTCGCTTACCTCTGGTTTCCCTATTTTGAGGGCCACGTGAGTGAATTTACGTTACGTCGTACGGGTAATGGTTGTGGGTTCCGTTTACAGCTTTGCTTTCCAACCACATTCGCAGGGTGGATTAGCGCGCATTTTTTTCGTTCTTTCTTTTTTTTAAAGCGAAAGCTTTCTTAGTGAAACCGATGGGGTTCTGAAAAAAAAATAATACATTTCCCCATAGACCGGTAGGTCGGCCGAAAAATTCCGATGAGCTGGAGAAGCGGCGTGTGCGCGAAACCGGGCTCTCATTGTGTCGAAGTGGTTCCTTAAACATCGCGAGAAAAGAACGGTTCTAGATAAGACAATACACGCATCAATCATAATGAAGAAGTACAATAGTATACCTTCATATCCTAAACCACATATGCGTGTACATTTAGATCGTTCGTAGATACGTTTGCTTAGTGCGCGAACAATCGTCGCGGGGGTTCATTCTTCGTTTGCGATTTGGGTCTTTGAAGGTTTGACGATTGATTGGACGCACATTCGTTAGATTGGAAGAAGGTTTCGTGCTTCTCTCAACTTTCTTTACGATTGGATGGTAAAGTGTCTTGCCCGTGGTCGCGCTTCTGTGCGCATGCAATCTTTCAAGTGCTTTCTGCCCACCCTTGACCAACAAACTTTCCGTCTGAGAAACATGCTCGGAGCAGCACTTGGCGGCCAACTGACTTGCACACAGAACCAGATCTCCCTTCACTTGGCTCCCTCCACCTGAGCCATAATTTGACCTCTATTCGAGTGGCGCGAAACAGCAACCACAGCGGTTCTCGACCGGGCAACCTGTTATCTTTAACAGCTCACCGTTTCTCAAGCGAGGCCGTACACACCACGGAGCCTCAGCCCATTTCTTATATAGCGCACTAAACGCCTCTTCACGAGCTCCAAGCGCTCTCTGTTTTTGCTGCGCGGGGGAGCCTGAGCAAATAAACAACAGCGCACCGAAAGAGGAACCGCCGGAAGCACCGCAACCGAGGAGATGAAAAAAAAAAAAAAAAAAAACAAAGCAGATGCGAGCACAGCTCCACCACAAAGCAAGAACGTCATGCGGTGAAGCGACCCCGCGAGAAGGCAGGAGACAAGAGATAATGAAAAGCGAAAACAGCAACGCATAGCCCCACGCCGGGTGGTACGTGTGGGCGTTAAGCCAATAAAAACTGTGGCGACGGTGCTCGCGTAGCAGGGGAGGGGGACGGCGAGGGTTGAGGCCAACCCGCAAAATCCTCTTTGGGAGCCATAGCCGGAGGCGAAAACGTGCCGCGCTGCGAGCACCGCTTTGCGTCAACTTCCCTTTCGCGAGGAGGGGACGTGCGCAGTCATGCGTCTGTGCTCCGGAAGCCGCCCGCGACTACCGCGATCATCGCGACGCTAGCCGGCCGAGAAGTCGTACGTTTGATGGCCGTGGCTTTCGCGCAGGTAGCAAAGATTGATTGTAGGATTTAATGCACCGAAGTTACACCTGGAATATGAGGCACGCCGTAGTGGAGGGCTCCGGATTAATTTCTGACCACCTGGGGACCTTAAACGTGCGCCGAAATCTCGAACACAGGGGCGTTTTCGCTTTTCGCCTCCATCAGAAAAGCGGCCGCCGCGGTCTGGATAAACCCACGTCCTCGGGCTCAGCAGCACAACGCCTTAGCCACAGAGCCACCACTGTGGGCAATGTCACTTGAAAGATTTCGGAGCGTACTAAGTGAGAGTTCTATCATCTGTCTGGGAGTAACAAGTCAGGCGATACACTACTTGCGTGGTGACCATCTATGTGGTAATGCACCAGTAAACACAAGCAGTGAAAAAAAATGACGTTTTTTGTGAGTTCTCTCTAATTGAAGGTGAGGGCTAACAGTTCTCGCGAGAATTCTGGAAACCCTTTTTACAGCGGCTAAGATGTTGGTGAAACGATCGCGCGAAAAGCGGCGCCCTTTGTGTTCACTGCGAAAACGATGTGACAATATCACATAATCACCTAAGATGCTGTGCATAAGCCTTTGTCTTCTTCTAGCCCTATCACTCCATTCTCTTGGACAACCTTGTGATTGATCCTTTTTTAGGGGGGAGGGGGGGGGGCTTTTTTGTCGTTCCACTACATATATTTTTACAATTAATCTATAAGAAAATAAGCGGGTGTGTATGCGCAAAACTGCTTGGAAAAAGAAATGGCAAACTTCATCACCAGCACAAGTTTTTACCATGAAAGTGTTCAAGGTGTCTTCAGTGATGATTGGTCGTAAAATTTTACTGCGCTACTTTGTTCCAATCTGGATTTCAGTTACTACTGTCCGAGATATGCTTCTTCTGATACCCTCGCCCCCAGGCATTTAGAACCATGAAAGTTTGTAGCAGGGATATCGCAAAACATGAACAATTAAGTCCCCTTAACAATTAAAGTAACGAGGGACAAGCATAGAAAAAACGCCCTATTCAGCTTAGGAAGCGAAACGCAAGAAGGAACAGAATATAACTACCCCCGACAGATTGTTAGTGCTGAACCCAACCACGAGAGAGAAATCTTGCGCAGAATAGGTATGGGATGCATAGCACTCCGCAAGCACTCCCAAATAATCAAAACTAAGCTACCGCTGTCACTCAAAAAGAAAACTACAACCAGTGCATCCTGCCGGTGATAACATACGGAGCTGAAAATTTGGTGCCTGACTAAACAACTAGAACGCAAACCTAGGTAGTCGCAACAGGCCATGGAACGAATAATGTTAGAAGCAACATTCAGGGACACGAAACGAGCTGTCCGGATCATTGAACAAATTGGAGTAGAACATATCATAATTCAAATAAAGAAACAGAAATGGACTTGGGCTGGCCATGTAGTGACACGAGCGGACAACCGGTGGACATATAAGGTAACAGAGTGGACACCAAGAGGTGGGCCTAGAAGAAAAGGGAGGACAATAACACGATGGGGAGATGAAATACGGAAATTCGGGGGTAAACTGGATTCGAGAGGAGCCGGACAGGAGCGGTTGGAGGTCAGTGGGAGAGGCCTTCGCCCTGCAGTGGACCTGAGTAGGCTCATGATGACGATGATGATGAAATTATGTGAAGTGTCCATGGTATGACAAGGAAACAGTAAAAGCAGATCGTTGAAGCAACCAGGGTTTAGAAGGTTCCTGTGCGCATGGTAGATTTGGGAAAAAAAGCTTTGACTCGTGCCGCTTACCCTGCCTCGTGCAAAACAGCCAGAAATACAGCTACCTGACTGATTTTTTAGCCTGCAACTCATTAGCAGCAATCGAATGGCTCAGCAATGAAATTGCAGCTGGTTCAATCGCATTGTACGTTGCAAAGTGCCATTATACATCACTTCAGATACGCTCTTTTGCATTGCTCAAATGGGCTGCATTAAATTATTCCCAGAATACCTCGCAACAATAAACGCCCCGCTATTCAGGAAAGGTGCAACCTGCACTTTGGTTCTCAAAAAGGACAGTATTAAAGATCTTAAAGAGTTACAGATCAATCAGCCCACTGTAGAGCTCTTTTGTATACAAGTCATTTATAAAAGGGATAGCCGCATCAGTGATACCATAGAAAATGACGATGAACCACAATGATGCCACGAACAAGATAACCCAGAAATCCACGGAATGTATCAAGCCTCGATGTACGGCCGTCTGAATTATTAAAAAAGAGTGTTGGATTCCGTGGAAACAGCTGCAGTTGTGAAGGCATATCGCAAAATCAGGGTGTCGAGAAAACTGACTTCGGCTTTTTTGAGGATGTATACAAAATTTATGGGCACAAGGAATCATTCATTGCCATAGCGGAACGCCTTCCCTATCAGGAAGGATGTCATACCAGGAGCTATGATTTCTTAGAAGTAGTTTAGAGAAAGTATGGTGGGCTACGAAACTATACGCCGGAGGCGTTGCTACAATATGTTGCCAAAAAATCGTTGATACAAAAAAAAATCATTGGCTGCAAACGCGGGATTGAGCTGGCCTGACGTCCCCATTGGCTGAGACACGTCATGTGGCTACGAATGCAGATATGCGGTGGCCTAACATCCCTATTGGACCTGCGATGGGCCGACGTTAAGCCTAACGTTACACTTTGAGGTCTACCGTCGTCAGCCGGTACACGCAGCTTGACGTACAGTGAGTTAACGTTAAGGTTACCTAACGTAACGCTTGAAAGTAGGCCTAACAATACACCACGTCCCCACGCAAGCGAACTGGGCAGTGGCGATATCAACTGCCTTCAGAAGTTCACGGCCCATTTACCGATTCACGTTGGCTGTGGCCGTTACCCTTACACCCACACATATGCTCTCTGATACTTTTTAAAGCTAAGCTTTTTACCTCCACCACCAAAGGGTTTTGTAGCGACCGCTGGTGTCAACAGAAAACTTCAGCAAACAAATAAGAGATGTTACTGACACCGCCAGTAATCGAGCGTGGAACGAATAGAAAAACACAGCGAGGGCCCGTTGTCTTACCGATTGAGCTACGAGCCCACGCGGAGGCGTGGGAGACAGACGGTGCACTCACCGAACACACCTACGGGTTTACCCCCTGCGTTCTCGCTGACTGCCACGTGATAGCGTCACGCGACCTCGCGCCCCGCTGTGCGCTCCGCCAACGGCATGTGTAGCCCCCGTGCGCGCGCCTTGTGTATGCGCTAGGAGTTAGTAAAAATTAAAGAAAGCTCACACTAATGCATGGCATCGCACTTCTTTTCCGTCTCTGCAGCGGTCTCGTCGCCTCCGTCGGCGGCGGCAGAGACGGAGGCCAAGTGGAATCGTCTAACACCGAGTTTGAGCTTCCTTTATTTTATATACAAAAGAAGAGTTTCCACTCATGTGCTTCCCCAGTACAACTCAACCAACCACCGTTCATGAATCATGCATTGATTTAACCTTAGCACAGCATATTTCTTTGAAATAATAAAGGGTGCGGTCAAGTGCATTTCACTTGTCTCTGGTTTCACTCTATGTAGAGCCATGTGTGTGAATTCAAGTGACGTCGCATGGGTAATCGTTGTGGGTGTCGCTTACAGCTTCGCTTTCCAACCACCTTCACAGGGTGGGTAGGCGAGCATTTTTTTATGTTCGATTGTGAGACGCCATGGACACAGGTAAAGGAGGAATATGTGAGCCATTCGAGGTTTAGGAGCACAATCGATCTCTGCAGGGAATATACAGAGGACTTGTCATGGGTGATTCATTATTTGCGCAGGGAAAGCTCAGACGCTTAAAGACAATTGTGAAGATATCGAAATCAGCGCTGAATACTACACTTCGGTCTAGCTAGGGAAATAGTGGAAAACGTGAAATAATATAAATTAGTTTCGACAGGTTTCCAGTGCTGGGTATGCTGTGAATAGTTTTGACCGAGAAACGGTTTATAGCTGACCGGAACACGAAAGAGAAATCAGGTGTAGATTTAATAAGCCTGTTCAGTAAAAGTTCTCAAAAATTAACAGAAGTTCATCCTTGCCACTGAAAAGAACGGTTTACAAGCAATGCGTAGTTAGAACGCTAACTTGCGGTGGAAATAATTCGGCTATGCTAACTACACCCAAAGTATCATTTCGTCAGCCCTAATTATCACGGAAACAAGGACGACGGCGAAACGTTTACGCGTAAGAAGTGGGCTTCATGGATGAGAGAACCAGGGCCGTCCAGGAATTAAATTTCTCACGAAGTTTTTTCTTGTAGCAAAAAATAATTTCGAAGTATCCTTTCATTAGAGCTTGGGAACATTGTCAAGCTCGTTGGAGCTTTATTTTCGAGCCCACTGCTCCTTGGAGTGGAAATAAACAAATTGAAATTGAAATAGAGTTATAGCGAAGCGCAGGCCCGTTTCCGGTAGGCCGCCCGGTACACTGTCCTTGCAGCTGCGCATGCATGCACCCGGCCTCTACCCCTCTGCGCAGGCGCAGTGGCGCCTATCGGATGACGGGTACCGTACCGGGACCTGTTCTCCGGTCGGCTATAACTCTGTATAATATATCTACGATATACATGATTCATATGCGAAAATAAGCCAATGTAAATTTTCAACACGGCGACCATTGCCTGAAACCTTGGGACCCCCTTCTGTAAATTCCCCCAATGTTAATCCGCTCTTGTACCTTTCTGAATAAATTTGAATTTGAATTTGAATTGCACCCGAACCCCCCCCCCCCTCCTCCCTCCTTCCCCTTCCCCCCCCCCCACCCCTGCCCATTCGAAAAAAAAATTATGGGTACGGCCCTGCAGGGAACCAACTGGTGAAGGAGACGTCCTGGCTCTAATTCAAAGACAGAGACGAAAGTTGAGAGAGAGAGAGAAAGAGAGAGAGAGAGAGAGAGAGAGAGGGAGAGAGAGAGAGAGAGAGAGAGAGAGAGAGAGAGAGAGAGAGAGAGAGAGAGAGAGAGAGAGAGAGAGAGAGAGAGAGAGAGAGAGAGAGAGAGAGAGAGAGAGAGAGAGAGAGAGAGAGAGAGAGAGAGAGAGAGAGAGAGAGAGAGAGACTTGTTTGTCCAGACACCGGACATCTGATACGTAACGCTGAAAGTACGCACGTGAATCGTCACGAGTAACTAAATGGAGAAGGGAAATGGGACCGGAAGCAAGAGCGAAATCATTGGAGAGACGAAGTAAAGAATTTGTAAGAGAAAATTGTAAGAGCGAAGTTGGATCCGGATAACATCGGTGAAGAGCTGATGGAAGTGCAAAAAAGAGACATTTGCCCTGCAATCGGCGCCATGACGAAGACGATGACGACGACGACGATGATGATGATGATGAGCGAAAAACTTGTAGAACAACTTATGTAAAACTAATTGGGGAGGCTCCCGTCTTAAGTTTTGTGTTTGTGTGTGTGTGTGTGGGGGGGGGGGGGGTGAGTTTGTAAACAGCAAGCAAGGGTGACAAGTCCATGACAAGTCCTACAAGCAAGTAAAAAAACTACAAAAACAATTCCTACTCTTATGTAGCATCAATAAACAATTCAAGAACACTGAGCTGTTATGTGTAGAACGTATATTTGTATAAATAAATGGTTGATTGTTTTTAGAAGAAAACATTTTTGCTAGAAAGCAAAAAAAAAAAAAAAACAAGTGACAGACGACACGGGAACTAGCGCTCCGATGCTCGGAACATCAGTCACGATGAACAAGCATTTCTGAATGTGCAGTTTCGAATATAAATTGAGCTTCTTGTTCCTCTTAGCCTTGATTGAAAGAATCAACAATCGATGTTTTTTATTATTATTTTACGTCCTAATATAGCATTAAGGCGCGTTACGGACATTCTTGGCAATGTTGAGACGCAGGAGGACCAGTCTCCTAATTGCCCAAAAAGGGAAAAAAATCCATTGGGCTAATTCTGCTAGTTCGCATCGGAGGTCCGAATTGCGTATCACTTCTAAAGATAACATCATAAAGATGCGGTGGCGCTGATTTCGGCAGCGAATGTACTAAAAAGAGATAAAAATACACAAAACAAAAGCGTGCACCTTGACGAGAACACAACACAACAAAACAAACAGAGCTTAGCAGAGAAAGTGATGCTGTACATGCAATAATAGAAGGCCAAAACCGGTTCCGCGGGTTCGAAAACTGCCTCACTGCGGCGAATGCTCGCGTTTTCCAGATTAGCTCGCACACGTCACGTGAGTCGATAGGAAGCACTTTTCAGCTACAGTTTCGGGTAGTGTCCACTTCAGGTTGGGCGCAATTTCGCACATTGATAAGCATTCGCTTTGTTCTGATGAATTGAAATGACGTGCAGAAGCTCTCGTTAGTGTTGGGAAACGTGGAGAGGCTTCTATAAGCACCTCACAATAAAATATGTAGAAAACTGTTGCATCGCCATAAAGACATCACGCTATCAATGTGGCTTCCCTCGCTACCGCGGCCTTGCAAGGCCATTGAATTTACAAGCTTCCAGCGCTACTTCTCGGATGATCTGTGAACGCCGGAACCGCAGCCACATGGTGTTTTCTTAAAATAGTCTGATAAAATGATGACGGCGAAATTTAGCGCAAGAAAGCCGGGACAATGATCATGATTCCCTTCTTCGACGACACTACGGCTCCTTGCAATGTTACCCCTACGGAGTTCATTCAAAGCATGCAACATTTGCTGCGACCACATTCACGGGAAAGACGAGAAGGTGGAGCGAGCGTCCACTTCAAAAGTACCGCAGTTTTCTTTCTTTATTGACGTAAGACAGCTAAAAGACAGGAGTATCTGAAGTATTGTTACTCTACATGGTATTTTTTTCCGTTACTGCAATATATAGGTTATTTAAAGCAATCTTTGAAATGAGTTTCTCCATAATGTTTGCCTGTTATTCACATTGAAGTGAGCAATTTCGTCACCTACTACATCTCTCGCACCACGGGATTATCCTTGGCACTTTACGGCTGCGAAATTTGCTTTGTGATAACAAAACCCAAACAACAACGCCGAGCATCTTATTATTGTCACTTGACCTCCAGCGTCGTGGCGTGCATTTGACCTTGAGCGAAATGTGTTTTAGTATTCGCAGCATTTGCCCCGAAAATACAGTTTCGGAACCAGCAAATCAAAGCCAGAATAAAAAAAAAAAAGAAGTAAGAATGCCACAGCATTCTTCTTCTTGCTATACGTGTTGCACTTGTTACAAGCATTGCGTTCACCACACTTTTTAGAATGTCTCAAAATTTCATGAAACGTCCGTTTAAAAACACCATTCGGAAAACAAAAAAAACCCATTCCGGTGTCTTAAAGAACGTCGCAAGCATTAAAAAGCGCGTTTCAATATCAACTGCAGGCAAACAGGCCGTCGGACAACCTGCCTTCATAAATAAATGCAGAAAAGCTAGTTCTAACACGTGGAAACAACGCGTTTGACTTTTGTTCGATGTTTTACTCGTGTTGTCCCTCTCTATAAGAATACAGCCAGTTTCTACTGCCCTCTTCTGACAGAAACCACGACCATTCCATGGGATGTCGGCGTCTCATATATGGACGTGATCATGCACGGCTACAGAGTATTAAAGAAGTGGGTTGAGGGCAAATGTAGCGCTTGCAGTAACCGATTTGAGCTCATGATCCAGTACGTGTGCCCGGTGGGCTACAAACGCTTTGTCATTGCATTCATCGAAGCAGTTAAATAACCTGAAGAAGGGAATATTTCAACGAAAGAAAAACAATTCAATGCTCTTTTTCTACCCGTAAAATTTCAGTAAATATCTGTCTTGGTCTCGGACACTACTGCTGATAACTAATTGGTCTTGTGAGATCCAGTTGCCTTCGGTGACAATCGCGGTGGCTCCCAAACCTTTTTATTCACACATAAAACGTATCGCGCAGACTCAAATGCACGGTAACAATGTGTTCCTTGCAAGCTTGGTTTCGTGTAGCGACAATCGCTGCCCATGAAAGCTAGCGTAGTTTGTATGCGACCAAGCCAACGAAATGTGCCCCCTCCAACCGGCTCCCGAATTATTCTTCATCTCGATACATTACAAAATTAGAGCGTCGACCTACATTCGAGGAAATACGAAAGGCTGCACTCCAATAACATATTAATAAAATTTCCACTCAAATCGCGCAAGCATAACGACATAAAGCGTAGCGTTGGGTGCTACGGCATTGGGTGCTACAGCATTAGGTGCTGCCGCCGTTAGTGCCAGGGCGGCATTAACTGCGTCAAGGCATCGCGTATCACGCATTTCGCGAGCGTATAGATGATGCTAAGAATAACCGCGTAACAAGTTCCACGTACCTGGGCATTTCATATGCAGCTCAGCAGGCAGCCGCCCATTGCACCCGCCACGCCGGAAGCCACACTTTCATAACCACTTCCGCCGCCGGTCGTCCCTCTCCCTCTCTTCTTCCCCCTCTCCCGCTTTCGCTCCCTCGGCTTCGCCACAAGGCCACGTGCATTGTGGAAAAACATTCCGACCCGCGCACACCGCGAACATGCGGCCACCACGCTGTCGCTCTGCTCACCGGCCTGGATTGATCGCATTGGGGCTCCAGAAGGAGAAGTCGCCATCTTGTCGGAGGACACAACACGATTCCAGCGCCACCACAGCACTCATTCACCGTAACGAAGCGTAGATGAAAAGGGCACCAGCTTTCCGATGGTTCGCAAATTGCGCACCGAGCTTAACTAGCCGGTTTCAGCGCCGACCTTCGCAACTAGGTATACCCAAAGCTATGCACGCGGAGGCAGACGACCTGTCGCCTTTCGGAAGAGGCGACCACACCAGGAGACTCTTCCGGCTGGACTGGCGGAAGATTCTTCCTGACCACGTCCGCTTGTGCGCTCAGCAACGACGGAAGAAGCGGCTCCGGTGGAAATAAAGAAACAAATTGGGCGGCAAGCTGGCGTGTGGAGAGGGTGTTGCGAAGAGCCAGGGTCCAGGCAGCACGTCCAGCGCCGGTGACGACGGGCGCCTCTGAGCGCGGGCGACAGCGACCCGAGGACCCGCGAGCAGCAGCCTCTGCGGCAGGCACCGCAGTAAGGAACGAACGCGCGAACCAACGCCGCGCCGCAAGCCGTTATGTATGCAAAGGCGGGATCCCGCGCTCTCTCTGCGCATTCACCGCTTGAGGAGCATTAGCAATTGTAATGAAGACACTACGGCAATGGGGAATGAGTAAGTTGTTACTAGACAGTCGGCGGCCGCGCGCCGAGTTTGCGCTGTTTTTGCTTTCGCCCCCTCCCCCCTCTCTCCTCCCCCCTCCCACCCCTACCCCCCCGCTTCGGCACACACACGTTCGCGTCTCTCCCCCCGCGCCGCCGCCTCGACTTCCAGCACTCGCTCTCCTCCTCCTCCCTTCGCCTCAATCCCTTATTATTCTTCGGCTGCTTCCAAATTCAGTAGGCGATGCGCAAACCTCGCCGCTTCGGCTTCCCCCCTCCGCCTTCTCTCCTTTTCTTCCCGGCAGCCTCCCGCCGCCTCTCCTCCCGCTCGCGCTCCTCTCTTCGGTATGTATAAAACGTCTCGCACATCTTAAGTCGCGAGGTTATACAGAGCAGGGTGGCAGATAGAAGAGACACATACATACGGATATCCCGCGCACCAACACCGCACCGCCACCCCCCCGAGTCACCGTGTATGCCATGCAGGACGACGCATGAGAAGCAGGTCCCGCGCGTATCTTTCTACTTGCCTCCCTCCTCCATCCCCCTCTCTCCTCCCCCCTACACCACTTCACTCACCCCCTTAATGTCGTCCCCCCTCCCACGAGCCCCCCCCTCCGCCCACATCACCTCGGTCATTCTCATGCGGCGCGGACGCTTGACCGTCGCCTCGGCGTCGTGCCGACTTGGTCGTCGTGTTCCCCTGACCATTTCTCCGATGGTCCCACCAGCTTGCGCCTCTCCCCCTCCTCTTCCCATCCCTCCAGCAGCGCTCACCTTGTCGTTCCGCCGTTTCCGACACCGTGCACCATAACATGTGCGTCGGCCGAAAGCGTGTGCCGTATACCGACGCTCCATTGAGTCGTGCCATGGCGATTCGTTAAACAGTTCCGCTCGGTGGAAACGGCGCGGGAGTAGCAGATGAAAAGCGGCTCGTCGGCCTGCTTGGCGAGGCACTTCTCGCGAGGAGGGTGACGCGCGCCATTCGAAATGAGCCGAGAGCGTTTGAGATGGATATGGCCGTCGTCCCCGCTGTGTGTCGCGCACCGTGTGTGTTTGTCTGTCGACGGCAACTTATCTTTTTGCGGTGCCGTTTATAAAGTAGCTGGGGCCGACTCTCAAAGCTGGAATGACGCTAGCGCCAATGACACCATCTCCCGGAGAGGGGGGAGGCTAATCATTGTAGCCACTAAAGAGATACAACCAGCTAAACTTATTAAACGTAGTGGATAGATTTCTTGGAGGAGGGTTGTCGCCTAAGAATTTAACAGGCATCAGAACTTCGAAATAACTGAACTTGTATTGGTATTGTTTTCTCTCAATTGCAGGAATAAAACAAACTCGCGAACTTTACGGCTTCTACACCACAGAGCTCATACAAGCTCGATTTCCTAATACCCTTTTTTAAGCCTGGCCTTAAACTCCACTCAAAGGAACTTGAGGAAAGTGGAACGCAATTTACGAAGCTCAAAACCGGTTCGGCCATTACTAAAAATCAAACGCGCCGCATACAAACACGCGAACTTGCAATATAAACAAGGCTGGAACAACCAACTCTAGGCAGACTTTAGGGTCGCGTAACTTCGCAACATCCGTGCACTGTTAGCTTTACATTGTCCCAATAAAGAAAGAAACACGTTACGAAGAGAAAGCAACTTGGCGCGTATGTTTAAAATAGGCGAAAAGGGCACGTTTATCCGGATCACCGCTTAATTTGATTGCGAAACGTTTTATTTTATGGCTCGCGAATTTAGTTCAATCACTGGCCACAATAAAACGAATAACGCCCGGGAGTACTTCCATCCTCCTGGTGACCTCGCCCTCTCCTCAGATTCGGCAGTGTATGCTCAGACTCTTGATCGTGTTTCGTCTTCCAGACGCGCGCAGCTTTAATCGAACCACAAAGACCTTCCCCCCGCCGCTCCGCCTCATACCCCCAACCAGCGGAAAAGCGCATGCGTGCCGGCAGACAGTAGTGTTTGAGCAGCGGGAGACCTCGTCCCGACCCGGCGAGACTGGGCGCAAACAAGACACAAAAGTTTGGTACCCCTGCCATTCGCGAAAGAAATCGAACAGAGAAGCTGACGGCGGATCTGTGCTTCCTACAAGAAGCGCTATGCGGACAGGGCTTCTCTGAAGACGCAGACCTCTACGCTCGATATCGTTTCTTCGCCATTTTCGCCAGTACCTGGCGTGAAACGATCGCTTCGGGGATCACACAGCCTGCGCGCAAGAATACCTGGCGTCTCGGACCTTTGTTGTCCCAGACGCACCCCCGAGAGGACGAGGATGCGATGCGCCACAAAATGCCACCGTCGTGCGGCTGGGGTGCCGAGCCTCAGCGGGGTGCCACAAAGCGCGCAGGTAGATATCCGAACAGCAGCAGCCACACCGCGGCCAGCCTCGACCTGTTCCCATGCTGCACTGTGGATCTTCCTATTGTGCGAGCCACACTGCGCACAGAAAAGGTGGCGGGGCTGAGCGGATAAACGGAAAAGTAAATAACGACGAGGAACGAGCTGGAAGTGGCGCAAGTCGCGGCGCAAACTCGGAACACAACCTCTTAAGAATGCAAGAAAGGAGTCAGAAAACCGATCGCGGAGAGCGTGGAATTGTGCTCCTCGTCTGCGTTTTTTTTTTTTCTTCGCCCCAGTATGTGTGTGTTTATTCGGCGGGATGACAAATTTAAGAGGGACGAGTGTGGGCGATGTTTGGGTGACTGCGACGGTCAGGCTCTTCTTGCTCTTCGCGCGGCCTTGACGTTTTGTTTTTTTTTTCTTTGCTAGCCGACCGATTCACGCATCAGGCGGATAAACTGTTCCTCGCTCCACCTTCCATGTTTGCTCTGAACCCTCTTCTTCCTCCCGTCCCCGCGTACACTCTCTTTTATTGCGGTAGTTCCTGTGGGAGACTATCTCTTCTGTTAGGGCATGGCTTACGGTATTGCGGTGTCCCCCTGGTTGACATATGAGAGTTATAAAGGCACCACTGTAAGGCCACCCAAGAAAGAAGGGAGATGGAGGGTGGCTCGTACCCTTGTATTACAGCAACAACAAAAAAAAGGAGAGGAGGGGAGGGAAAGGAGAAACTAATGATACCTTCCAGAATATCAACGCTGAACTGGACGTCCTCCCCTTGAAGTAGGTTAATTCTCACCCATAGTGTTCAAGACAGTAGGCCAGCATTAATAATGCCCCCCCCCCCCTCCTCCTAGCTGACCATATTCTCTTCGTCAGTGCAGAATACTTCATGGTCTGGGCTGTAGTAATCACGGCTGCCAAACGACAGGAACACGATATCATTTCGTAAAGGGCGTTACAAATGTAAATCACAAACGCAGAAATCTGAACACGAATTCCCAAACGGGAACGTCTGACTCCATAGGTTAAGTAATGGTAGAGTATATTTGTGGCAACAAACTCCGGTCATCGTACTTCGCAAATAAACCTGATGCATACTACCATTCCGGATCCCCAAGTCAAAAAATTATAATTGTAAGTGCTGAGTGAGATCAATATTTCCGCATTCGAGTGTCATTTAGCTGACTGGACGTGGCGGAAAACATTCAACGACACGTGGAAACAACGCGTGCGCATTCTCTTCTCAATATATATTATTTCCTGCTCGTAAGTATGCAAAGGATTGAATTAGACTTCCCAACTCTGAAAGCTGTGACGCAAGCTATTAATAAAGCAAGCGCAACTATTAATTTTTTTTAAAAAACTTCGCTTTATTTCGTAACTCAGTAGCGTTCATGAAGCCTTAGTTACACGTATTAGCCTTTATTTATTGCCACTTCAATGTAAGTGCTACTACTTACTTTTTAAGTGTCGTTATGTAAGTTTATGCAAAAAGAAAGTGGGAGGGGGAGACTTTTTAAGCATGTGCACCGAACTCTGCCCAGACACATTTTCTTTCTTAATCACGGGATGTAAAATGAAAAAAAAAATATCAATTTCTAGTTTTTCATGCTTATGGAAAGCCGGATAGTGGAATACCCAAGAAGAGGGACGATCCCCTCCTCTTGGTACCCTTGAGTGGCTCCTCTTATTAGCGTAGTTAATGCTACATAGAGCACCTGCTTGTGGCTACCCCCTCCCCATGCGCTAAATTACCCGCTCTGCAATTACATCCTCCTCGGATCTAAGGCTGGATCTTCCATTGAATCCAGCGCGCAGACTACTTCGCAGACGCGCGAACACGAAAACAAGACAACGAAAAAACGCGGTTAACGTGACTATTTCAGTGTCATTGACAACGCCGTGGCTTTAATTTCTTCGCTTGACACTTGCGACTTCATTACCTGTTCTAATATCAGAAAAAAAGCTTTCGAACCGTCCTTCATAATAGGAAGAATCCCTGGTTCGTTTAAGACGAGTTACAATATTCTCGTAAACGGAGCTCATATGGCCAGGGTTCCACGTATTTTTCATGTCAGCGGCAAAAAAAAACAAAAAAAAAAAAGAAAATGGCCGCTTATTTGCTCGATTCGCTGCAAAAGTCGTCAAAGGAAGATAGTCTTCTACCACCCTGCCACGTAACTGTCTCTACTCTCTCCACCTCACAATTCTCGCCCAGTTCGCCTCCTGTCTCGGTCCTTCCATGATAAATATGGTGGAGGTTTGCTCAAGTCAATTCAATTTTCCCGCGTTTGCGCCGCTGGGAGGCCATCATTTGCGGCCGTTTGTTACTGTAGGAATGGGCGTTCGAGCCACGACCGGGAGGCTTGAGCACGATACCTTTTTTGTAATTTGTGGTCAAAACACTGTTTTAACGCATTACTTGTTGAAAAAAACTACGCCCACATCTATTCCAAATTAAAAGAACACTGCGAGTGCCGAAATTTTCATTGATGTTTTGTCTCATATATGCCTAATGGTTTCGTTTTTCTTAACAATGTTGACAAATATGCAGTATGCTACAAGATTTAATACTTTGGTAATGTTTTGCCTATATAAATGTCGCGGTTGAAAATTCCTTTAACTTTTGGCCGTGTCACTGAATTAAGACGTACAGACATATCATAATTGTTGCGTTTAAGTGGCGCACGAAATATCACCGTGTTTTTTTATCGAAAGACTGTCGGAAGAATGAAAACTCAAATTACTTGCAAAGGGGGGGGGGGGGAGTGGAGTTCGACGAGGCCACTAATTCTGCCTTTAATCAAATAAAGCGCACTGAAGATATTTTTACGTCCCGAACTATGCCTAACCTTATGTGTTTTCACACCTTACACTAACCTTAAACTAGCCGCACCCGTACTGCCCTCCATTTTGCAATGCCTACGAAGAAGAACAGAAGCACGAAGAAAACAAGCCAGAAGCTATGCACAGAATACGCGCCCTGTAACCGTTTCTTGTTCGTTTTTCATTGATTAGTTGTTTAGACTTTTGTGTTGTTCGTTATTCTTAGTTTGCTTGTTTTTACTTCTTTTTCATTCATATTATTCCTGTCTGCCTCACTGAAACATCTGCCTTGTATTCTATTTTCGGTTTTTTCTTTCATTGCGTTTCCCATGTGAGCCGTATGTCTTCTTCTCTAAGTATCGAAATGCAAGAGCTGGTTGGACTATGTTGCATGGTTCTAGGCCTGGAGTGAGGTGCTAGCGGGGTCCTCTATCACGCGTACATTCTTATGAAATCACGATCCATAAGTAAGATTTGAGCGTTTTTTTTTATGCGGAGGCACGAATTAAAAAAATCCGGGTTCTTTTTTGTCCGTCTACAGCGGATGATACCCAAAAAAATTTGCGGACTACAGCTCGTGGCAAGAACACGTGACGGCAAGTGGAAATAACAGGTGCCCCTCAGACATGGAGAACGCGGATTCTGTGGCAGTAGGAGCGTGAAGTGAAAATGAATGCATCTATGTAACACTGAATAAAATAAAACAAAGTAAAGTCATCGGTGCATTTAAGCCTGCTTACTAATCATTAGTGGAAGCCGTAATGCTTTCGTATTGAAGGCAAGTGAGAAAGCCTAAGTGTCGCTAGGAAATTTTTAATTTCAAATTTTGTTGCAAAGGGGCGGTAAGGCCGGTGCACGGTGCGATTGAGACTGTACATCGTTCATGTGTGGGCACTTAAATCTCTCCTTTCTTGTACACTACCGGAGCGAGAACAGCCTTTTCACACACAGGACGCCTTTTCCTGGAACCAAGCGAAACTATAGCGTACACTTCCATTTTGAATGCGGAAAATTATGACGAATACCCAACACACAACGAGTTTTCTGCTATCAGTCCTAGCGGTCAAGAGTTAGCTCCCGTATCACAGATTGGAAAGATTCCGAAGTGGACTTCGGTCGGCAAAAATCACCCACAACGAAGAACCGTCGCGAATGAGTCTCTCCAGCAAACCGAACAACGTCTCGCGGCACACCGGCACAGATCAAGCCCGACTTTTTCGCGCAGTGTTAGCGCGGGGCCGTTGCGAGCCCGGATGACGAAGTGAGAGAGAAAAAAAAGAAGGCAGACAAATAACGGACGCAGAGAGATCTAGACACCGGCAAGGCTGGGTAACCCCCGCTTCCCGGCGAGCGGCGGTGGTGCATGGCCCAGGTAGAGAGCGCGCATGCGCGGTCCCGGCGCTCGCACGTCTGCGCCGCGCCGGCGGTCGTGCGCAGTGCGGTGGTGCGAGCTGTGGGCCGAATTGATTATGCAAATCAGATTCCTTCCGCTCTCCCTCCCCGTTCCTCCTGCGGTACGCGTATTCGCTCGCCCGCCCTTCACCCCGAACGTGCTCCGGAGGGAAATCCGGGAAAAGAAATAAGAGAGGAAAGAGAACAAAAGGAAAGGAAGAAAAAAATAGAAGAGGGAGAGCATCTGAGGTAGCTGACGTTGAGAGAGCCTCCTGGAAAACCGCACGAAACGAAAGTCCAAAAATCAGCCGGAGAGACGCGCTGTGTGTATACCAGGAAGTCGTAGTGGATGCGAAGAGGGAGCGGTTCTCGACAGAGAGGCGGGGGGAGGGAGGAAGGGAATATTGGTGGGGAGAGGCGAGGAAACGAAAGGAGGAGGAGGGGGGTGGGAGCGGTGCCTTCATTTCGCATCTCAAACATAAAATGGGAGCGCGAGGCTGCCGCTGCATGCTGATGAGGAAGCGTTGGGCGCGGGCACTCGGCTGTAGGCGCTGCTGCTGCAACGGGATGGGTCGACTTCACGCGCCGGGGAAAAGGAACCGGGGGAAGAGTGGGGGAGCGTGCGCCGTCGTCGGGAGAAGTAAGCGGAAGAGAAAAGTGGAGGATGGAGGAGGAAGATGACGACGGCGCCGGGGATCCGAAAGATGCGACCGAAAGATGGAGGCTGCTTGGAGTAAAAGGAGACGCTGTGAGTGGAAGCATAGCGAAGAGGGAGAAAAATAAGACTCATGAGAAACGAATCTACTTGTGCACTGTATTGATGTAGTGTCAGGATTTTTATTACTCCTCGCGTTGAGCAGGCACTGAGAGATATTGAACGGTATCGTTTAAGCAAAAGGTTGTTAGCAGTTGTGCGAACGAAGAAAATTACACCTGTTAACCTTTCATATCCGAATGTTCTTGAATGCCCGTGAGCAAATGCACTGGCAAGGCGACACAATGTCGTTCGCAAGCGGCGATATTTCACGTGCTTTAAGGGACACCAGTAATGATTTTCTGTTCCTCTTGCGCAGCTATGCACCAAACTGCACCTGACGCTGTCTGTGATAAGCGCTTAGGGAGCGATTTACGTAGGTTGAGTCAGTTTAATAACAGAGCACAAACACCCAAAGGTGACCTCCATACTCTACATACAACCTGTCTCACTCATTGCATAAAAACACAGAAGAAGCATTTGACGTTTTGTGAAACCCGTGAAGCTGGCTTTTCTAGGTGCATTTGTCCTTCCTGGTATGGAGGAAGTTTTGTCTACTCGAAATGAGCTGTAGTGCTAATGAAGCAACCACGTTTTAACAGTACGCATGCTTCCGCACAACATACAAGTTATGTTAGGGCCCTTTACAGATTAGCTGTATATATCTAAACCCCACAGTTCTCGCGACCGTGTGGAATAAGAACTCGGGGACTTGTGTGCAGAGAATGGAAAAATTAATAAAAAATAAAGACAAGGCCTAAGGGCCTCCATATTTTGACATGTTTTATTTTGTTTATGAAAAATACCTTCATAGCAATGCTTGAATGCTTAGAGGTGAAGTCAACGTTAAAAAAATCAGTGTAAACTTGTTTTTTGTAAGCTGGCTTTTCCACTGTCTGTGTTGCGCAGTGAAGCCTGACCATCCATGGAGGAGTGTGGTTACAGCTCGACTTTACTCTCCTCTCCACTGCAGCCACCTTTTTCTCGAGTCGTTTATACTGCTCACCACGCACGCGTCTACCTCTCCCTGCCATTTCTCTGCGAGCATTTTAGGATGGGGGGAGGGGAGGTGCGTGCACGCACAGGCAGGCTTCGCGCACTCACCGTTGACATACACGTCCTGCAGCGTTGGAGATTTCAACGTGGACGTCTAACGACCCAATAAGACCTGACAGCTTTCCTCCGTGGTTAAGTGGTTTGGGTTGGCGCGTTACACAGACAGTACGATGCCTACAATGCGGGAATGAGGCGGAATGAATGACCCCTAGAATAAGGCTGTAGTTCTTCCAAGTTTCATTCAGCTAATTAGCCAGGAGGTAGGCGCAATTGTAAATTACAACAGAACATGTTTTGTTTCCTACTCCTTGCCCGGCGCCCAGTTTCGCCGGTCATCCTTCATCGCAGTGTGAAGGGCAGTGATTTTCACTGAAAGCTCGGTTATCACGAAGAAAGCACTGTGTGAAAAAAACTAGCGGGAGACCTAGCGGGAAAGCCCCTATTAATGTGAGGGAAACCTATTGCTTTAAATGAGCGGGAAAGCTTTAAAAATGTTTTAGAAGTCGGCGGGCGTGGTATTTATTAATCCTAAACTTTTTTTACCCTCACTTCACACGTACGTTGCTCTTTTCTGTATACTTACAGCGTTCAATAATTGCACTGAGGGAGATTTTCTACCATTCATTTACCTTTTACACCGTTATTTGAGCTGATTTCGTTCCATTGAAAGCTATTGAAAAGGACTGAAACACAATGTGTGAGTAGCCCGGTTTAGAATCAATACGTGCCTGCACTCGAATATCTGAAGTCGTTCTTTCCCAAACGGCGTAGGAGTTAGTCGTATTACCTTCTTATCAATGGGAAGAATTAAAGGCAAGCAAACGAATGGACACACACACACGCACGCACACACCGTCACTCACTCACTCACTCACTCACTCACTCACTCACTCACTCACTCACTCACTCACTCACTCACTCACTCACTCACTCACTCACTCACTCACTCACTCACTCACTCACTCACTCGCTTTCACCTTGATAAAGAAATTCTTGGAAAAATTCAACAAATGCAAGGACGTGGACATTTGATTGCCACATTTTTTACACAGCACTTAAAGATAAAATGCTTTTTTTTTTCTGTAGAATTCTGGCTTTTGGGATAAATTTTTCCGAA
Organism: Haemaphysalis longicornis; assembly: GCF_048455015.1. Classification (NCBI taxonomy): domain Eukaryota; kingdom Metazoa; phylum Arthropoda; class Arachnida; order Ixodida; family Ixodidae; genus Haemaphysalis; species Haemaphysalis longicornis. The sequence goes on from NW_027526460.1 coordinate 41,933,635, forward strand.
AAAACATTTTCAGGCTGGCACGTATACGTGCTTGGTAGCTTGCTTTCTTGCTCAGTGCGTTCAATAGGAGCTCTTTTAACTTGCTTTCCAAGGACGACCCAAGGCTTGATGTTCCAAAGGTACGCCACTCAACCGCATCACATGTATACGCAGAGCACATACGAAGAAAAAGTTGACATCCAGCCGAAATGCAGCCAAACGGCTACAAAGGAAACTGATGCAGCTTTCTCAGAAACTCCGCAGTTGAAGAAAAATTCGCCCTGGTCCAGGATGAATTTTTTTTGCAACTGCAAAGTTTCTGACAAAGCTGTTTAGCTTTCCTTTGTAGCCGTTTGGCTGCATTTCATGCGGATGTCAACTTTTCCGTTGCAGAAACTTATTCCACGTTGGGGATTTCCCCTAAATCTAGTCGATTAACACAGAGTACATACACACTGTAATGTGGTCAGAGCAAATAAGTGACAGCTACTAGCAGGTTTCATACAGTATGAGTGGATGTAATTTAGGCAAGCTTCATTCATAACCACGTAGAGAAACGGTAGCACTTCTAAAATTCCATCCTTCCAAGTACATCCTACATACGCGCTTTACGAGACAATTTCGTAGCGTATTTGCAACTGGAGAACGGAATAGTGCTTGAACCAATGGAAAATTTTAGGCGTGTTTCGCGTCCCAAAATTCATCAGGAAGAAAATGGTGAAATCGTTCCTTCTTTTCCTACGACAGGAAAAGAGTATCACCTGATGCATAAATCAAACGCAACTTCAGTCTCGTAACTACATAAACAATGAATTAAAGCTATGTGTATTGGCTGTTTGTACTCGTCTGATAACGGTGCATTTCTCGTACTGTTTCCTTTTTTTCGTAACATGGAACTCCCATCTTTCCTCAACATCCCAGAACACCGCGCACTCGCTACAATCGCGACGGCCTCCATTCGCTCCTCGCGATATAAAGCGCCCTCTGGCGCTTCCTATCCTCTCCTCCATCCTCTATCTTCCCATCTGTCCCGTTTCCCTCTCTCCATCCTCTGCATCCGTCTCCGCGCGCACAGTTCTCTCCGAGATGACAACGGCGCCTCGCGCATAGAGGAGACGACGACACGCCTGCATTTATTTCTCGCCTCGTCGTCCCCACGTCTCTGTCTCAAGTCGTTAAAGTAAGAAAGAGGGAATCGGCACGGCCGACTCGAAACTCGCGAGTAAAAGAAGTCGCATCGATCGAAGCGAAGAAGCGGCGTTTCCGCCCGCCGACGCCTGCGCATCGGCTTCATAGCAACGTGCACTATTGCCTCCCCCTCTCGTCCCCCTCTCTCTTTTTTTAACCCACTATCCTCTCCCACCTCCATTACTTTTTCTCCGTCTGTCTAGCTGGCCATCTTTGGTGGTTTAGCCCGCTATCTTTCCCATTTATCTATTTATTTTTTTCTCCATGCTCAACGCCGTCGGCTTCCGCATTCATTTGCACACATTTGTGAGGCACTCCCCACCCACGTAATGCTCAGGCGCGCCTTCGACAACGACAAAGTGAACCCGGGATTGGGTTTTTTCGCTGTGCCTTTTTCTTATAGTTCGTTCGTTTTTTTTCTTTTTCTACTTACAGAAAGGTAATACACTACAGAAAGCCGATCAAAACGCTGAAAGACAGCTTAACTGACTTGTGTAAGTTTATTTCAACCTGCACGAGTGTATTTTTTTCTCTTACGCTTGCTTGTCAGCCCAAATTTGTTACCAAGAGGAGCTAAAAGGGAGAGGTATACTAAGAGGAACTAAAAAATCGCCTTGAGTTTCTTTCTCTATCTCTCTCATTACAGGACTCATCAACCTAAGCGTACCGTGTAGCAAATAGCAGGGTATAAGCCACATGGAGACGTTAACCAGTACACAGGTGTCGTTGATATCAAATAGTTTGTGCGAATAAGAGGTACATGTGTAACTACGATGGTGTAGGTGGCCGTAAGGTTGAACTTAAAGTATTCTTCTGCAATCCATTAAAAATATGTTAGGTCTGTCCCCATTACCATTAACGAGCAGAGAACGAGCAACGAAACTTTTCACGGCGAACACAGTACCTTCTGTGAGGGCGTTAATGGTTTTCGTTACTGTCTCCGCATAAATGTATGGTCGTAAGCGGCGTTCCCACAGGAGCATGGCGCAGGAGCATTCCCGCTTCGCGGTGTGACTGTTAAACAACGTGGGTGCTTGCCAGCGCTGCGACATGCCTAGGGTTCTCACCGTTCAGATTCGCAACGGTAAACATAGGCTTAAAAATTCGCGACTGAATACTGTGCGCAATGAGATGGTATTCAAAAGAATGTCCGTCGGGAGACGAGACGCACTAAGACGAGACAATGCATGCGCTCCAGGTGTCAATGCCACGCTTAACGCAACTGGTCCCGCCCAAAGTGTGGACGCCTGCTCACGCCTCCATGGAGGGCAACGAATTTGCTCACCAACATGCCCGCGTACTGACCAACCAGGCCCTGGAGAGTATGCGGTAGAGCTTACCCACTCACTACATTTCAAGAGATTGCTCAGAACTGCAGGCTTAGTAGGAGAACATTCCCACTCCCACATCCAAGCCTCACAAAGAATCAGAAAATAACTCTACAACTTCTTCAACCAAATACATACCCTCATCCCACCCTACTTAACCTAATGTCCCCAAGCCAATATTCAGCCGGATGCAAATTCTGCCAGCAGCCAGGGAAACTAACTAACTAATGTAAAGTAACGCCAGGATTGCTGCCCCTAATATTCCCTTCCCCCCCCACCCACAACAGCAGTGGGAGACACTGCTGTCAAGCCCCTCCCTCCCGGACCAGCTGATCCTTGACGAGAGGGCGCCGTGGTCAAGACGGCGCATGGGTTCCCGTGAATAGGGAACCACTTCCACATGATCTTCTGATCAATGCTCACAATAAAAGTTGTTTTCTCTCTCTCTCTCTCTCTCTCTCTCTCTCTCTCTCTCTCTCTCTCTCTCTCTCTCTCTCTCTCTCTCTCTCTCTCTCTCTCTCTCTCTCTCTCTCTCTCTCTCTCTCTCTCTCTCTCTTTCTCGAAGTACCGGGAGTGTTTCAAAAGGATGCCAAGGGCGGTGCTGCAGGTGTCACGTGACTTGTATTACCACGATAGGTACATGTAAATTTCGCACAAATTAGTTTGGACAGTCTAATTCAAGCCTTCTTCTCTGGCACATATTGCGAAGCGTGACAAGAAAATGGCGGAGCAGAGGGAACACCTGTTGCATTCATAGCATTTATTTAAATCAACCAATCATAATTCGTGCCAGGTTAGTCGTGGTCCGACGATGCAAACAAGCAACCTCTATAGCGCGGAAGCCAAGATTGTCCCTGAACACACTTTATAGATACATACATACATGCACGCACGCACACAAAAAATATATATATATATATATATATATACAGAAAGAAATGCCGGCAGTCTACAACGCCAAAGAAGGCATAGGGGAACAGTTAGACGATTTATTGCAGTTAGTGACGTTACATTATTTTTTTTTATTAATAATTACGGGAGAAAGAAAGAAAGAAAAACACGCGCCCAGAGTGGGGACCGAACCCACGCCTTTCGATTAGATCTCGAATGCCTTACCAATTCGGCTATTTGGGCGACTGTGTTCTCCTTCGCTTTCTGGGGTATTTATATGCACTACAACTGTATCTGACGCTTGAGGGTGGTAGCCAGCGCCACTCAGACTACACGGGGAGAAGGGGACCTTCTTTTTAACCCCCGGGGCGTGACGCGAAGGTCTACAGCCTGTCATAAGCGCGTAACTCGCGGGAAACCCTCTTATGCTACCTTGGCATCAAGGCTGCCAGAACCGAGGCCCTCGTTAAGCTTTCGCAAGATAATATGGTTTGGAAATGAGGGGCTCGTTAGGAAATACAGAAAGAAATGCCGGCAGTCTACAACGCCAAAGAAGGCATAGGGGAACAGTTAGACGATTTATTACAGTTAGTGACGTTACATTATTTTTTTTTATTTTATTAATAATTACGGGAGAAAGAAAGAAAGAAAAACACGCGCCCAGAGTGGGGACCGAACCCACGCCTTTCGATTAGATCTCGAATGCCTTACCAATTCGGCTATCTGGGCGACTGTGACAGGCTGTAGACCTTATGACTGTGCTTATGACAGGCTGTAGACCTTCGCGTCACGCCCAGGGGGTTAAAAAAGAAGGTCCCCTTCTCCCCGTGTAGTCTGAGTGGCGCTGGCTACCACCCTCAAGCGTCAGATACAGTTGTAGTAAATATAAATGCCCCAGAAAGCGAAGGAGAACACAGTCGCCCAGATAGCCGAATTGGTAAGGCATTCGAGATCTAATCGAAAGGCGTGGGTTCGGTCCCCACTCTGGGCGCGTATTTTTCTTTCTTTCTTTCTCCCGTAATTATTAATAAAATAAAAAAAATAATGTAACGTCACTAACTGTAATAAATCGTCTAACTGTTCCCCTATGCCTTCTTTGGCGTTGTAGACTGCCGGCATTTCTTTCTGTATTTCCTAACGAGCCCCTCATTTCCAAACCATATATATATATATATATATATATATATATATATATATATATATATATATATATATATGCACCAAGATTAAAAAAAAAGAGAAATGGCGTTACTCGACGAAAACCTAGTGCGTAATGTTTGCAGTACTGTGGAGAAGCGGACAGTAATTTTTTCGTTAATGATATTTAACTAATTAATTGTAATTAATTATCTAACTCGAGAATTACTGTCCTCATCACTGAACTGTCAATGAGGCACTTGTAGGTACCCACGGGGGCATCTAACTTCGGTATTTTCAGCGACGAACTGATTGCGTACTAATTTATTCTGACTGATAAAGAAAACCCGGGAAATATGAAAAATACCACGTGACGGCGCTTTAGCGCGCATCGTAAAGCAAAGCCCTCAAACAGGCTGCCTCTGAGTTAGCCAGAATGAAATAAACAAAAGAATCGCTTCCGAGTTTGTGCCTTATCTACACACGCGCCCCGTGAATCTTGCTGTTGCTGCTCCTTCCATGCAGGCCATTATCAAGGTGATGCGCTGTCTCTTCGGGCGGGTCGTGTGTATATATATATATATATATATATATATATATATATATATATATATATATATATATATATATATATATATATATATATATATAAAAATCAGGGTGTCGAACCGGAACCGAACCGAACCGAAAACCGGAACTGAACCGATATTTTTGCCGGGATTGAACCCGAACCCGGACCGTTATTTTTTGAGCACGCTAACCCGAACCGGAACTGAACCGAAAAAACAAATAACGGTTACCGGTTCATGCCGAAACGGTTCGACCCTCTGTTGTTGATATTGCACAGTAAATGCAATTCAGACCTTTTTTTCTTTCACGCACCATCAACTTCGTACTTGCTCGCGCACTTTCCCCTCCAGACAATTGAACACTATCACGCTCTATGTAACAACAGGGGAAATGAATGAGCACCAATGTAGCAATGGTCTGTTGCTGCTGGAGGTGCGAGAGTAGTGCAAGCTGACCAAACGAAATGTCATTCTCGGCAGCTTGCAGGGAATATAAAACGACTTTGCCCTTCCCTAGTTGCGACTTCATTGGAGCAATCAGGCTGCAGGAGTGCTCAACTGCGCAACAGCGAAAGCTCACACCCGATGTGTGCAAACTTTTTGCATTTCATAATTTGTTTAAAAGGTCCGACACCTGCAAATTATTAATACTTGACAAGTGTGACCGCAGGAGCTGCTCAGTGGCTAAGCCGTTTGCTAAGCCGTTTGCTAAGCCGTTTGCCCAACTCGCTACATTGCTTCTACTGCGACTCGTTCCGGAGGGGAGTACTGCTGTGAACGAATTAAAGAGCGTCTACCCAAAAAGTCCCATCTCATGCTCCGCGTGTCAAATTTCCCTTTCATTTTGTAACCGCATTATCTGTTATAAGATTCCGCAATGTAGCACACGGAACGATGGTAGGGGTTCAGGCGGTACGATGACATACTGATTGTAATGCACACTTTCGGTATCGCAAAAGGAATTGCAGTGGTCAGAGCAATAATGCAGTGAGACCCGCCGCGGTGGCTCAGTGGCTAAGGCGTTGCGCTGCTGAGCACGAGGTCGCGGGTTCGATTCCCGGCCGCGGCGGCTGCTTTTCTGATGGAGGCGAAAAGCAAAAACGCCCGTGTGTGCGAGATTTCGGCGCACGTTAAAGATCCCCAGGTGGTCGAAATTAATCCGGAGCCCTCCACTACGGCGCGCCTCATCGCCTGCGTTGCGTCGGCGCGTTAAACCCTACAATCAATCAATCAATCAAATAATGCAGTGACTGAGCGTTAACTAAAGCTTACTTTTAACAAAAGTGTGGCTAACACATTCGATTAGGTGACAGCTAACAAATTATTCAGGGTGACCAAATATTCTAATTCATTGGTAGTATTTATGTGCCTGTTGTAGGATTTTTCTGTTTTGTTACAAATATAAAAAAATGTGCGCCATTGGTATTAAGCGCTGGTATTTGAACGCGCCAGTACGCAGGACTAAATTTAAGGCTTCAAGGTTAGCGTGATGGGTGATTGCATAGCGACGATTGCGATTTCAACAAAAAAGGAAAGGACAGAAAATATAACCCACCGTCATATCTCTTGGCGGTGGCTTTATGAATAGTCGCTGGGACAACATAAAGTCTGAGCGAGAAAGAAGGTGGTAAATCGTCACCACTTCATCTGTTTTTCTAATATCTCGTGATTGTTTAAAGTTTGCTTTGCAATTGCGCCACTGCCCGTGGGGAACAGCAGAATGTGTGTTTGGAATTTTTGTTTGTGTTTTGAGTTGACGGTCGTTTTAAACTAGTAAATGTTTTTTTTCTAATTTCAGTAATAATTCAACTCATCGAACCGGTTCGCGAACCGGTTCGGTACGTGATTTTGTCGAACCGGAACTGAACCGGAACGAAATTATTTCACCCGAACCCGAACCGTAATATTTCTTTCGGTTCGACACCCTGATATATATATATATATATATATATATATATATATATATATATATATATATATATATATATATATATATATATATATAGGTTGAGAGAGAGAGATGTTGTCGGATGGAAAAACTTTGCCGCGCAAAAATGAGTGGAAGGCAAATGTAACCCCGTTATATCGTTTACGGTTGATTTTTACTGCCGTTGCTAAGTAAATGAATCTGCAGCGAGTTGGAAGAAAAAAAAAGACAGGAAAATGAGTAGGAAGTGGTGCCTAGGCAAAACCGCGAAAAAAAAAGGAAAAAGGAGAAGGGGTCTGCGGAAGTGTGTGCCACCCTAATGATCCTTACAAGAGCTAGTGAACGGGTTAGAGCCGTAGAGAGGTCCGGCAATCAAGTCAAAGCTAAGGTATGCAAATTTACTTAGGCCTGCGCGATGGCCAGCCTGAAATACTGCGTTTTCATATGCCCACTCGGTTGCGAAAAGTAAATGCACTGCATGAAACATTTAAAACCCGTTGCGAGCTTCCATTAGCCCCAACTCTGAATGCGTCTATTACCTCAATGTGCGGCCACTGCGGAGGCAGAAAAATTTCTTGCGGGAGCAAGCAAGATTTTGTTTTCTCTCTGACGTTCTCGGTGAACTTAGGGGGACAGGAAAATTTGAAGCTGTAACGAATGATAAATTGTGTAATATTCTGGATAAGAAGTATAACAAAGAGAATCCGCCGAGTATCCCCATTACAGAAAATTCAGCTCTGAAGTTTTAACTCGTGAGCTAGCGATTAGCATATGTAGTTGCTTATCTTCTAGTTAAGAATTTGGTTTTCTCTGTGCAGTAATTTCTTATCTACATAAAGTTACATTGAAGTAGCAGCAAATGCAGATAAAAATCTTAACATCACATTGACGCTACACAAATAATTACACGCACCGTATTTCTTCAAGAAATATCTTATCACCTAAAAACCCGGAATTTAATTGTAATATTCGCTCATAGAATTTAGACCGCCAAGGCTTTCCCTCTCAGTGGTATCCACTTGTTTACCTGTAAAGGTAGAAACCCTAAAATCTTGTTTTAGAGCAACCGTTTTGATCTGGTGACACAGAACCACTGTATTAAACTAAATGCGCTCTTCATTGCTAACTTGCATCATCCGCTCACGCTATTGGCAGGCCTTTGTGCCCAGAAAAAATCGTGTACAAAATTAGCAGTGATAGCCCAGTGTATACGAGAATTATTGCTTTACAACCTCATTAAAGTCATTACACTATAGCAAATAACTATCCAACGCCAAAATTTTCAAAGTATGGTCCAGCTGCCATTAGATCACTTGCGTCGCCCCTGTTTTCACTTGATGGGAGTGCGAATAACTCCACGCCGGAGCGGGCGTGTCAGTGCGAGGCGATATTGCCAACAAAAAAAGGTTACGTGTGGTTCAGTGCTTAGTCCGTGCAATTCTCCTGCGGTTGACATTTCAAAGCAGCTTTATTTGTTGATTGGAAAAAATTACCAAAAGTCCTGAAATTCAGTTTTTAGGCGCCAGTAAACAACAATTATTAACTCAAATTAGAATCATAATTTACTCTCTCTGTGGTTATTGAAGCAGCGAACCCCGCGCCTAACGCACGCACACATACACGCACACTCAAAACGGAATTGCACGCAACCTTGCACGTAACAAAATGCCTGTAACAAATTGAAAAAGAAAATCCATGAAAAGAAATACCATGATTGCGCGTCACAAAATGAAAAGAAAAATCCCATGAATTTCAGTTTGACAATACTTTATTACGAGTGCCAAAAATACAAAATTGCATTGACGCATAATTCCGAGTTAATTAGCTTACTAAAACATGAAAGGACTACAGTTTCATCCTGGCCGAGAAACATGGGGCTGTACATTTCACAGGGGGTTTGGGAGGGTACTGAAATGGCTTGGGAGAGGCGGCTACATAACATGTCTATTAAAGCTGCGACTGATAGTTATTCATGACATCTGTTGACATAAATTTCTTCGCGGTTATGTAGTCCACTTAGTAAACAAACGCCATAAAATTGACTAGAGATAATTGCCGTGAAACAGGCGCCCCAGCCTGTTTCCTGTAACCGTATTCTCCTCTCGTAGAAGTCCACGGGAATTCCGATACATGTACTATCGGCGTCAAATGAAACGGGAACACGAAAATATAAACCAGAACGTGCAAAATTGAAAAATACTGTCCGTAGAGTTCATATAATGGCCCGCTATTGGTATATTTGGAAATCTACATTTCTCATCTTTGTTACTGTTATTAGGCCCCGCGGCGATTTGTCCTGCATGGAAAGAAATCACGCTATTTGTGTGTTCCGGTACATATTTCTGTGTTCGCGTTTCATTTGACGCCGATAGTACAGCATCACTGTGGACCATTTAATTACAACAACCAAATGATACTCGGCACAATGATAGAGCCATTTTTTTCCCACGATATCTGGCCATGCCTCCACACAGGGAGTCGGATTGGGATTCAATAAAGTTTATTCATCATCATAATCTACTTCAAATTGAGAGCTACGGAGCTTTCGTAATAAAGCTGGCTTTGCCACAAAGCTTGTTCTGCTGACTAACGAGACGAAACATTCAGACGAACGTGGGTTCGATCCTTGCCGAGGTTGATGCGTTTCAGATGGAGGCGAAAAACGGAAACGCTCGTGTGTCGAGATTTTGGCTCCCGTTAAAGATCCCCTGGTGGTCAAAATTAATTCGGAGCCCTCCACTACGGCGCTCCTTATGGGTACGGTGTTGCTTCGGAGCGTAGCTTGAATAATTTCTGAATTCCCACCAGCCTGCCACTAGCAGCTTCCCTGTCAGGAATGGCCAGGAGTGCATGTTCAAAGAAATGCACCAGCGCAAAATCCTCGACAAGCCCCAGCCGCATGCATAAAACGATAGCGCGCTGCGTATGCCAAAACGGCATTCGATGACGCGAGACGGCTGATGGAAGGGGGTAGGCGACCTGGTTGCGGCGACGCTAGAGGCCGACAGTTGGTTAGCGTGCCGTCGCCAGGGCAACGCACCCTCCGTGTGCACTGCAATCGAGCCGGAGGCCGCGTGCTCGATTAATCGTCCGCCCCCGTTTTAACGCCGTTAATATGCTAATTTGGCCCGGCTCTTCGAAGCGTCCCATCATTCTGCACGCTATGTGGCGATCGGCTGTGACAGCTAGAGGCTACGCGACTCTCTTTCGTATACTGGGTGGTTCGTGTACATTAACTGCTCGCCGTAATTAGAACTCGCGGTTGTGCAGTGACTGTGTCCGACCGGTGCTGCGTTAGGTGATTCGCAGATTTGTACGCTTGCGACTTGGTCCATGCCACAACGCTGTCCTCCAAAAGAAACCAACACCCCGTGTGCACCGAACACAGTTACGCCCATATTTTGCTTAACGAACTTGGTGGAGCGCTACCGAAACTGCGAGGCTTGAAGAGCGGCCAACAATGCGCAGAAAATATATCAAGGCACCGTCATATGATTTTAAAGCGAAAACTTCCTTGGTGGGACCGGTGGGTTTCCGTTAAAAAAACTAATGCATTTTCCCATTGAGGGGTTGGTGGAGTGAAAAGCTCCGATAACGTCTCTGGACACACGGCCGGGATGCCATTGTGCCGAAATGGTTACTTGAAAATCGCGAAAAAGGAACGGTTCTAGTCAAGACAATACACGCATCGATCATGAAGGAGTACGATAGTATACCTTTATCTCATAAACCGCGTATCGGTATACATTTAGATCGTTCGTTGATGCGCTTACTTAGTGCGCCAAAAATGATTTCGTGGTTTCGTTCTTCGTTTGCGATTTGGGACTTTGACGATTTGACGATCGATTGGACGCACTTTCAGCGAAAGTTGGACGCACATTTAGCTGTAGCGCTTCTCTCAATTTACTTCAGGAAGCGAGGGTAATATTTTTCCTGATGGGAGTAGAAACAACGCTTCCTGTAAATAAGGAATGTCTAAAATGTTCCCTCTCTTCCAAGCGATAAACGCCTCGTGGTGGGCCGATTTCTCGCGGTGGGCCTCCCGAGGTGGGTGTGAATCGGCCCTGCTGTTGGCGCGTCACACTGTGCAACGAATTTGGGCCGGGCGCTCTGGCACAACAACGTGGACGTCAAACCGCCGAACGCGACCTGTCTGGTGTCTTCACTGGTCGAGCGGATTTAACTATGTGTTGAACTGACACTAAGATGCCCTGAACGCGGTAGGGAAACCGACAACCCCATGTTTGTTCACTAGAATAAAGCTTGAGTCCTTCCACGTTTCATTCAGCTAAATGGCTAGGAAGTATGCTCAATTGCAAATTACGAACAAATGTGGTTTGTTGCGAGCACTATGTTTCTGTGTCCAGCTTCGCAGGTCATCCATATTCACAGAATGGAAGGGCACTAATGTTCTTGTGTTACTATTTCCAGTTTCAACAAAATCTGCAGACTCGCAGCGGAACTAACATAATCCTGGTGGTCGAATGCTTCTGATTATCGCTTCAGAACCCCTAAAAATTACGAACTACCGCAAAGCATTTTGTTTTTTTTCAGATCTACACTTAGCCTACATGGGAGAATGGTGAAACCGAGCGGGGATGGGCGGACGGCCACACACCCAATTTTACGATAGACGAACAATATATCCGGTCATTCGCAGCTATCACTGTAAAAAATACTCTTCAAATCTAAAAGAGTTTTTCTACGATAGCGTTCTTAAGTGCCGTTGTTTTCTTCAGGCAAGAGTTTTAAAGTACCGTTGCTTTCTTAAGGAATACTTTATCTGCCATTGCTTTGTAAAAGCTCGCGAGCCATAAAACGCTCGCACGCTTGCTTAAACCTTGTACTAAACATCCGAATAAGAGTCAGCAGAAATCGGGCGGCATGATAACACGGCTAAGATAAGAAAGAGTCTAATAACTTTACCAAGACAAATTTTTCTTCCACTGCGATGTTTCTGAGGAAGCTGTACAGCTTTCCTTTGCTGCATTAAGGTGGGTGTCAAATCTTCCCTCGCAGAAACTTACTCCACCTTGGTGTCTTCCCCTAAATCATGTCCAGAAAAAAAATCCCGGGTCATCTCCACTAACGTGAAACCTGGGGAGGGGCGAAGCATGCAGTGTATAAGTGTATGCTTGGCTCTTTGGCGTTTTTGTCAACGGAGGTGAAACCGTTGGAGGTTAGAGGTATACAGCTTTGCTTTAAAATTCTCTTATCTTTTAAGCACGAAGCTCCGTAGCGCGAGGTATAAACGAGTGTCCCGGTGCTTTTTAGAACGCGTTACGTTCCAGCGCGAAACGTAAACGAGTTTCTTGGTGTTTTATTACCGTGACTACATGACAAAGAACGACGATTACACGACGACGATGACAGTAGACGCCAACAAACCCAGCCACTAAGGGGCTTCGCCCCTTATAACTCATTCGAGATATTCTTCCAGCGAAAAAAAGTGTGATCGCAAACACCTAAAGTGGATGAGCAGTGTCGTAAAGACACCTTTAGCTCCTTCTCGTTCACAGGTTTTCGTCAACTACGTTACGGGCTAGTGTCACTAGATAAGTTTACAGAGCATCGGCACTCTCTTTTTCCTATTCTTCCGTGCCGCCGCCATGTTCATTGATCAGTTCACATTACGCGACATTTGTTTACACTGCAATGGTTCATGGGCGCCGCCATGTTGTTGTTTATGCGTTTTAGTCCATCAACTGTGGTAATACTAGCTTGCCTTCCCATGCTCTGAGGCTGCGCGCGACTCGCGTCGTTCCGAACGTGAATCAAAGATAACGCGTGTAACAGCATTTCAGCTGTAAAAGTGCGTCCGAAGGTGATGTTTTGCTGCGTATTCGGCAGTATTGTCTCCCAATGACATTGTCAAAGTAAGCGGTGAGGCCGCAGAAGCGGCAATATGGCAGCACTGTTAAACACCAAAATGTCCGCCGTTATTCACTTGCCTGCCTAAGTGACGGCACTCTGTATCTTATTCAGTGACAGTATTACGGGCGATACCTGAAAACCACCTCGTAGCGTTCGGGCATGAATTAGTTGCATACTTTTCGGGGCCGAGCGCGGCAGAGCACCAGGAGGCAACGATCGACGACCAATATCTGCAGGTTCCGCGGCGGGACGTCGTAAGATACGCGGCGTCCGGATTCGGACCCGTGTCACGCGTGCCATTAATTATTTATCGGCTGCAGCTGCGGTCCCACTACAGGAGCACTGTCACGCAAGGTGGTACAACCGATTTACAAGGTGATCGCGCCGGGAATTCGACACTGGCGGCGGCTTTCGCTGTGATCCTTGCGGCGCTGAGCTGAAAACAAGGTCGGGACAGATGAGAAATGTGGATAGCCGTGGACGAAAAAGATCTGAAGACGGGGAAGAAAAAAAAAACGTTGAAAGAAAAAATGCAGACGGAGGCATAAACGAGAAACAACACGTCAGGGAGACTGCGCGCGACACAAACAGGAAGTCCGGAGATTATTTATGACAGCCGTCGCCACCAGGTGTCGCCAGTGATGTTTTGCGGCGCCAACCCGTTGCCTCCCTCTCGCTTGTATTCATATCCGTTTGTTTTAATTATTATATTTTACAGAATGAAATTACGCAAAGGTAAGCAGTCGATATCCCGGCCGTTCCGCAAAGTTTAGAATTCCACCCAGGCGATTTTTCTTGAATAGGTTATGAGCAAACAAGTTTGCTTAATATAGAGCCGAACCTGCTCATAGAAACTAGGTATATCGAATTATTACTTGTACCGGATAGCTTGAATAGCCCCTTGAAACAGCCTTTTGCACACCTTGTATATTTTGTGTATCAAATTGTCCGTTACTTCGAACAATTTTCTGATAACTTTAGTTCTGAGGTTGAAGCTTAATTTTTGTAACGCTGAATGAAGACCGCTCATTACGAACCATCGTTATTTTGCAAGGTGGCCGCAACGCCTGAACAATTTTTTTTATTGTTTTGTTGTTGTTCTTGTTCCTTACGGCATAATTTTATCACAATGTTCATCATTTTTTATTAAAATAAGAAAACGGAAAATTGGGGGCACACTTCCTGCTGCCGTCCACTAATCAAAACGATCATTCGCCAGTGGCTACTTATGGCATTTTGCAAGGTTTCGGCGCATGTTAAAAATCCCCAGAAGGTCAAAATAATCCGGAGACCTCCACACGGTGCGCCGCATCGCCATCGTCGCGTTGGCCTGTTAAACCTTACAATCAATCAATCAATCAATCAATCAATCAATCAATCAATCAATCAATCAATCAATCAATCAATCAATCAATCAATTTTGCAAGGTTCCAAATACGGAAATACGATAAGGCAGAACGAGACCAGGAAACCTTTTAGAATGATTAGGGAAGCCCGGTCGTCAGTGAAGTCTTAGGGTGGTACCAGCTGTCATTGTGAAAACACGGGGAGCGAACTCACGCCAACGACCTCTCTGATGACCCACCGCGGTGGCTGAGTGGCTAAAGCGTTGTGCTGCTGAGCCCGAGGACACAGGTTCGATTCCCGGTCGCAGTGGCCGCTTTTCTGATGGAGGCGAAAAGCGATAACACCCATGTGTTCGAGATGTCGGAGCACGGTAAAAGTCCCCGGGTGGTCAAAATTGATCTGGAACGCCCCACTACGGCGCGCCTCATCGTCTGTGTGGCGTCGGCGTGTTAAACCCCCCCAATCAATCAATCAATGCTCCCTGATGTCTGAAACGCCTGGACGGTGTGCATTGGCTCTGGCAGTGCGAGGCATGCACCCATTGGACACTGCCAATCGTTACTTATCTCAAAGAGCAGTGGTAACGTTATTTGCCACTGGGAACAGCAAAAAGAGAACAGAAAAAAGAGAAATACCGGCAACTTTCACAGGATGAATTAGCAGATCTCACTATGAAGCTGACAAAAACTTATCTAGCAACACCACCGGATCCTATGCTGCGTCATACTGCATGAAAAGGAATTTCAGGTGAAACCAGACCAAATACTAAAAACTTTTTTGTACGAACTGAGCCTTTAGAAACTACCAGCATATCTTTACTTTTCCTTTCCTTCAATCCCCACCCCTTTCTTCCATCGTGACCGGTGGCCCTCCTTTTCCCAGTAAAGGTTATATACTACTACTACCATCCTGCTTTGGAAATTTCCCGCATTTTGTTGACTCCTGTACGCACGGATTTACCACCTTATCTACAACTTTGCCTCCGCTGCTCATATTCACTGTATACCGCTGGCGCAAACAAAAGTATAATAAATAAAAAGCCACAATTACTTATTTACGCATTTTCATACACTTCGACTTGTTACATACACAGAAGTACCTAGTAAACGTTTTTCGGCCTTATTTCACCAGTATGCAGCGGTTCCGAATCCCGCGCTTCTCGAAAACGAGTTTTTCGGCGTTTAACTTTCCCCCAGCGTTCCCTCTCAAAGGCCATGTAATGCCGGCAGCCAAACGTGTCGCTTGTCCTTGCCGGATGAATGGCGCCGCCCGTGTGCTCCGTGGCTGCAGCAGCACCAAAGCGGTGGCGCGGATAAGAGGTTTGATAGCGGCCGGATCTGTGTCGAGCTGGGCCCGGTCCGTGACCGGACTCCACGCTGCGCCTCCTTCGATGCCGGTCACGCCGCGCTCCACTTGTGTGACGTCACGGGGACGACGACGCCCGGGCGCAGGAAATAGCGCCCTTCCGCCGTCTGAGCCACTTAAATTATATTCGCACACGATGTCTGGTTGGCGGCATACGCCACCGGTGAGGCCTCGCGACTGGGGAAGCGCGATTTGCTTGTTTCGAGGCCTGATTTGGGTTATTAGGGAGGCTCACCTGGCCAAATTTTTATAGGACTTAATCAATGGCCCACGGACTTCAAAAGCATCATATGCTAGTACGAAATGTTTTACAGATCCACGAAAATGTTCCTAAAGGCCTAGCTTCCTTCTTTTCAAAATATACCACTTTTTCAATGAAATAACAAATGAACAAGGGACACATTTTCGTTTCGTTACCTTTCATTAGATGGCGCCAGCTGTCTAGCAAGCCAGAGTGTTTTCTTCATTTCAGTACAGAAGGGCCATATTTCTAAAATAACGAAACTATGCCGTTGTGAACATTTCTATGTATTTGTAAGCTTTTTTTTATTGGTACCCGGTAGTACTTCAGCTCATGGATCATAGGGTCGCCAGTACCATAGGAACGTTAACAGGTGAGTCCCCCATAAGTTTCTTGATCGCGCAGTGTTGCTTAGAAATGCGCTGGCAAGGTAGGACACTCACAAATAAAATTCCGCCCTTTTTAAGTGCAATGCACTTCTTAAGCGACGCTGAACCTGCGTCCACCGGCGATGTCCGCGCACGTGGAGATGGGCGCGCGCAGCCTGGCCGCTGACATAGCACATACCCACGTGGGAGATTGGCCAGGAATCTCCTCGTCTTCCTTGGCAACGGGGGGAGATGGGCGCGCGCTGGCTGGCCGCTGACATGGCACATACCCACGTGGGGGATTGGCCAAGAATCGGGCGTGAGAAGGGCTAATGCACCTGCTTAAAAAAGTACTGACACGAAATTTCAAAGCTGAGATCCGCTCTAGCAATCAAGTACAACGACAACACAAATAGGTGTCTGTGAATAAATGCGTCTTTCTTTCTTTGTAGTTGTGTGTGTGTGTGTGTGATCTCTCTTTCGCGAACATTACCGAACCGCGCAAATTCAACTCGTACATTCGCACTTTCACATTCTTCCCCTCGGGGAAATGCGGGGAATTTTTACAAAGTGAAAGGCGTCCAGGTGGATTGAACTGGCGTGCTTACCTTCCGGGTTCTGCAGGCGATGAATCACCGAGGAGTGTTCCCCGCTCAGAGAAATCACTTACAGTGTATGCGTGTCATCCACCAATACAACGATAAAGTATACAGAGACCCTTTTTTGAGAGGTTATATAAGCTGTTTGCACACCGCAAGTTTCCCGTTCCCTCCCACACCCTTCCGCCGACAGGTGCTTAAAGGAACAATCCAACTCTTCCCAAAAGCCCTTTCACTCTTTCCTTCACGTCTGGAAGCACTGCGAAAACTATAGTTACCGCCAGCACGAAGAGGCACTGCGTGATTTGCTCGTCGCAGCAGAACTATCCGCCTTCCGTTTCTGATTTGCTTTTGTGGCTGTCTTTTTTAATTGTTTATCGAATGCATTTATCGCTGCAACTTAAAGAAACCCGGCCGATAGCCGCTAAACCGCTGTAATGACGTAATTCCAGCGGTAGAAGATCCCCAAGACAAGGAAAGAGAGAAAAATGGTTTGAGCAAGTTCCTATGTTATCTGATGGGCATCGGCGGTAATTTTCGGCTGAGGTACATTGCGACCACCTAATCTAAGTAGTGGATGCGTTGGTTGACTACGTTCTGCAGGCATTTAGGATTCCGAAAGAAGTTAAAGGGACACTGCACTACTTTTTTCAACTTTTTTAAAAATCTTAAATGCTTATAGAACGTAGTCACCCAACACACCCAGTATTTAGACTAGGGGGTCGTAATGTATCTCAGCCAAAAATTACTGCTTTATGCCCATCAGATAACTTAGAAACTCGCTCAAAAGATTTTTCTCTTTTTCCCGGTCTTAACGTTCTTCAACGGCCCGAATTACGTCACTGAGGCCGTTGACCGGTTTTCCTTCAGTTGCAGCAATCAACGCTTTTCGATAGCAACTTTAAAAATAAAGCCACAAAAACAAAGCAGGGATGGAAGGCGTATCTGTAGCGACGAGCAAATCACGCAGTGCCGCTCCATGCATGCTGGCGATAAGTGTAGCTTTCTCAGTGCTTCCAGACGCGAAGGAAAGAGTGAAAACGTTTATCGAGTCCCTTTACAAAAAAAAGGGGGTTGCAGGGCCTTTAAGATAAAGCTAATGCCTATTTGCGATTGCTTCCCACTTGGCAAGACCAGTGACAAGACGAGTACATCAGCCACCAATAAAATGTAAAATGAAGATTTGTATAGAAATCCGTTTTGCATGGCTGTATTTGTAGTGCGTATGCGTGGCGCCCTTTGGATCATTGGGCAAGAAAACCGCGGCACCTCTTTTTAGCATTTTCGTCAGCATCAGTGATCGCCGATGCTCCATGTCAACGTCTAAAGGTCGTTTTTAGCTACACCGTAAAGCCGCAATCATAAACATCTTATAAACATCACTATGCTACGATTATTTGAACCGCGCTATCACGGATTTATCCACACCCCAGATCAAAACACCGATTAGAGTAGCGGACGGCGTAATACGCTGCGCAACGTCAGTGATCCATGCCTTCGTCATGGATTCCCAGCGCCTTCTTTAATTTGAACTTTTATAAAGCCGCTGCTCTCGCAAACAAATGTTTTTTTCCCCATGAGCGGTATCTTTTCAGCACCTACCCTCATTCAAGGGTGGCGCTTGTAATTTCGGGGCGTGGAGGACAAGGGTCTGAAGAGCAAATCAAACTGTCCGGAAAATTTAGACACTCTTCATGCATCCTCTTAGAAATGACAGGTAAGTTTTCTTATGTCTATATACATGTAATTACACATACGCTACAGACCCCCCGTTATCAAACATTACTTATCAGACTCAGGTGACAGACAAGATCGCCTCTTAAATTATTTTAATGCATCCGCAACTACACGTCGCAAGGTAGCCGCCCAACCTTACGCGTCGATCGTTGGAAGCGGGAAGCTCGGGAGAGCGACTTCGTCATCCGCCAAGGAGCATCTTCTCCCCCTTTCTCTTCCTCCTCCTCCTTCTCCTTTTCCTGCCCCGGACGGAACGGGATCTGTCCGCCTCCGTGACACGTGACGCGGTCCCGGGCCCGCGGCCAGCCAGCCAAGGGCCTGCTTCGCTGCGCACGCGCACTTCGATCGCGAGGAATCCCTCCTGCCGCACTCGTCGCTTTGCCCTCGGAAGACACAAGAGGCTCTCCGCCAACGAGCGTCTCGAGCGAGCGATAGCAGTACAGGGCATGCCGGCGGAAGTACGCTGCGAAAGCGCGAAAGAGGTGGAAACATATAGCGGTGACTTCTTGGCAAGACAGCCAGGCGAGTTGGACCGTGAAATAAGTATATCTTTAATCGCTCGCTCTCAATGCCCCCCGCAAAGCCGTTGTGCGCGTGGCGCTGCTAGGCGCTCGTCCAAACTCTCCGCCGATGCTTTGCCTCTCAAAGGTGAGCTGACCTGACTGAAAAAGAATGTCCTTGCGGACGTGTTCCCGTTGATATTCATGGTGGACAACGAATAATTTGCCAGACCACACTGTCCACAAATAAAAAAGTCAGTGAAGTACTGGCACTTCAATGAAGACGAGTACTCAGCGCTGCCGGTCACTTCCACGCTTAGTTTGTTGCCAACCAGAGCCGAAAGCTCGCAATCGCATGATCTATACACATTATATGCTGTGTATTCCCCATGTTTCCGTATACTCACGCTTGGGAGCAACAAGAGGAAGCCCATGTTAACTACTGCCAGTAACCCGTGCTGTTTTTCTCTTTTTAGATCTCCCCGTGTTGTTGTTTTCGTTGGAGGTGAAGAGGGAGTAGAAAAGCAAAATTATATAGTAGGTCTAACAAGGACGATAACGTAGAGTAATCTTATGCATCAGTCTGCCGTCTCACTGAAGAGGAAAGAACCAGAACACACACCATGACAATTCCCGGGATTAGCAGTTAGGTGGTCTGGAGATGCATTCAAACGGCGCTCCACGTATAACCACTTTACCGCTGTGGTGAAACTTCACTAACAAAAGAGTACCATGCTGGTGGTGTTGATGTTTGCACAAACACTAAAGAAGCGAAATAATCCTGAATAATCTTGCTGTACTTTTTATATAGCAACACCACCAGCATGGTACTCTACTGTTACCGAACTTTCACCACAGCGGTTTAGTGGTTATATATATATATATATATATATATATATATATATATATAAACGAGGCGTTTTCATATGCTGACCGTGGATATTCGCCGTTCTATACCATGTCACCTGCTATCGATCAACTTCGTTTCAATTTCACCCGCCTATTTATACTGTTTGTTTAGTGGCTTGCACTACCCAAATGCGAGTGAGTCTATTCGTGGCATTTGAAACTGCCAATGTGACCAAGACGGCATGTCCGGGTTGTGACAAAGCGCAAGGAGACACTGGTGTCGTGGCGTCACCGTATCCCAATGCAACTTCATGGGAAGCGGAAGGTACCACGGAATCTAGCACGACAGTAGCAGTAAAAGACTGGGGACAAAATAAAGCAACCGGGAGGTGGGTGGGGAGAGGTCTCGTTCATTGAATTGGACGGTTGGAAGTATTTATTATTTAAATTCGCGCACCGCACTTCATCACCGCACCGGCTGTTAGCCATATTTGTTCCTCTGGTTTATACATAAAAAAAGGAATTCCAGAAGGGATGCGGACGCCAAAGGGGGTGGGAGGAGCGGGAAGTTAGGGTGGCAACAGGAAGATGGACTACCCTAAACGACTCCCGCGAGAAATCTGCACGCGGCCTCGGCCGTTAATCTTAAAGCCCCGAGCCTCAATTTCTCTCCCTGCGCGTTTCGTATACGTCTAAATTCCCTCTTTTGGCGGGTCTTTTCCTCCCTATTTGTCCCTAAAAAATCAACTTGTCCTACGGGGCTTCAGACTACACGTGGCGTCACAGAGTGCGCTGAAGAGCGTCATCATGCCACTAAAGAGATCTCCGCACGCCACGCATCTTGGCCAGCCCCCCACCTCCAGGCGGCCAGGCGGCCAGGCCTCCATTTTTACCCCAAACAATCGCCTTTTTAACTTTCCAGGCTGTGCACCGTGCGAGCAATTCGCAATGTGTGATGAACAATGCTCTGACCAAATAAGGTGCTCACGTAGCAGTTAGTAGGAGAAGCATATATATCGCAGCCGCGTTGCTCTAAAACAAATACACTCGACTCTTTATAATTCGAAGCCGCTTAATTGGAATTTTCGGTTAATTAGAAGTGATGTGCTGGTCCCGGTAATTTTACATGAAAATCAATGAAAGAAATCGCCCCGTAATTAGAAGCTAAAACCCATTACGTCGGTTAATTGGAAGTTACTTTGAATAAAAAGCATCGAGGCTACCGTCATCTCTCGATAAAGGGCAAAATTTTCAAGTTCCAAAACAGCGCCGTGCTCTATACAATGTCGGTGCCGTCGGAAATGAGGCAGTGCGCAAGTTGCTCTAGCGGAGGGCCTGTTGAATCCCCCGCTGGGGTATGCGCAGTCAACATCATTATCATCATCGTGCGCATGCGATTAAAGCTGGGAACCCCGTTCCAGTCAGCCTGCCTGTCTTCTCCTGCCCTAACAGGGCCATTTGAAACTTGCGCCAGCGTACGCATCTGTCTCTTTTGAGGTCCTCAACCTTTGTTGCACAGGACGCCATGTGGGCAGCTTGTGCGGTGGGTGCTTCGGGCTTCGATTTCACCCGCCTATTTATACTGTTTGTTTAGTGGCTTGCACTACCCAAATGCGAGTGAGTCTATTCGTGGCATTTGAAACTGCCAATGTGACCAAGACGGCATGTCCGGGTTGTGACAAAGCGCAAGGAGACACTGGTGTCGTGGCGTCACCGTATCCCAATGCAACTTCATGGGAAGCGGAAGGTACCACGGAATCTAGCACGACAGTAGCAGTAAAAGACTGGGGACAAAATAAAGCAACCGGGAGGTGGGTGGGGAGAGGTCTCGTTCATTGAATTGGACGGTTGGAAGTATTTATTATTTAAATTCGCGCACCGCACTTCATCACCGCACCGGCTGTTAGCCATATTTGTTCCTCTGGTTTATACATAAAAAAAGGAATTCCAGAAGGGATGCGGACGCCAAAGGGGGTGGGAGGAGCGGGAAGTTAGGGTGGCAACAGGAAGATGGACTACCCTAAACGACTCCCGCGAGAAATCTGCACGCGGCCTCGGCCGTTAATCTTAAAGCCCCGAGCCTCAATTTCTCTCCCTGCGCGTTTCGTATACGTCTAAATTCCCTCTTTTGGCGGGTCTTTTCCTCCCTATTTGTCCCTAAAAAATCAACTTGTCCTACGGGGCTTCAGACTACACGTGGCGTCACAGAGTGCGCTGAAGAGCGTCATCATGCCACTAAAGAGATCTCCGCACGCCACGCATCTTGGCCAGCCCCCCACCTCCAGGCGGCCAGGCGGCCAGGCCTCCATTTTTACCCCAAACAATCGCCTTTTTAACTTTCCAGGCTGTGCACCGTGCGAGCAATTCGCAATGTGTGATGAACAATGCTCTGACCAAATAAGGTGCTCACGTAGCAGTTAGTAGGAGAAGCATATATATCGCAGCCGCGTTGCTCTAAAACAAATACACTCGACTCTTTATAATTCGAAGCCGCTTAATTGGAATTTTCGGTTAATTAGAAGTGATGTGCTGGTCCCGGTAATTTTACATGAAAATCAATGAAAGAAATCGCCCCGTAATTAGAAGCTAAAACCCATTACGTCGGTTAATTGGAAGTTACTTTGAATAAAAAGCATCGAGGCTACCGTCATCTCTCGATAAAGGGCAAAATTTTCAAGTTCCAAAACAGCGCCGTGCTCTATACAATGTCGGTGCCGTCGGAAATGAGGCAGTGCGCAAGTTGCTCTAGCGGAGGGCCTGT
This sequence comes from Haemaphysalis longicornis, assembly GCF_048455015.1. Taxonomy (NCBI): domain Eukaryota; kingdom Metazoa; phylum Arthropoda; class Arachnida; order Ixodida; family Ixodidae; genus Haemaphysalis; species Haemaphysalis longicornis. The sequence continues at coordinate 41,956,295 of NW_027526460.1, forward strand.
TGAATCCCCCGCTGGGGTATGCGCAGTCAACATCATTATCATCATCGTGCGCATGCGATTAAAGCTGGGAACCCCGTTCCAGTCAGCCTGCCTGTCTTCTCCTGCCCTAACAGGGCCATTTGAAACTTGCGCCAGCGTACGCATCTGTCTCTTTTGAGGTCCTCAACCTTTGTTGCACAGGACGCCATGTGGGCAGCTTGTGCGGTGGGTGCTTCGGGCTTCGATTTTAGAGGTCAAAAAAAAAAAGTCTCAAATATCAAGGCAACCCGTATCGTTCCGTCGACTCGGCGACGAAAGTCGAGGCTCTGAATGAAATCAAGAAATGAGGCATGTTGCGGACTAATGTCAATGCTGTTATTGTGCTTTTTGTTTAATTGAAAGTTTGGTTAATTAGTTGTTCTTTGCGGTCCCCGCTGACTTCGTATTAACGTTAGCATACTGTAAGCCTCGGAAAGTAAGCATTACGTATGGTTTGAAACAATATCCTCTTCGTTTCCAACGAACGCGTAACCACCATTTCGATTACGTCCAATTCTGAGCGGACGGACACCTGTGATTTGAAGCGGTCTCACCGAGAACAACGACATATGAATCACATTGGCAATTGCGTGAGAGTTTTAGGCACAGGTCGCAGCTGCCGGCTGATCGACCTGACAGGAGATACTTCGTGTTTTGTTGTGAGGCTGCCGAGTAGATTTGGCGTAGGAAGCTAAATCCACATTATTGCGCAGCTTTGTCCCCACAAAAGGATTACTTCTCAGGAATAATACTTATCACAATGTGGAAATAGAACAAGCTTTAGAGATGAAATCATAATGCCTAATAACACTTATCTAATGATAAAAACAGCGCGAATGAGAAGGTTTCTGCTTTTACATGTGCGGCGATGGTGAGTTTCAAGATGCCACTTAGGCCGTCTCCCCCCATTAGGCCCTCCTCTCGTAACTGAAGTCGCTTCCCAGTAGACGCCATTATCGTTGTACTGAAGCTCCGTCACTTCACTATGTGGCTAATAATACTCAACCTTCGGTATATAATTCTAAGCACACCCTACTCTGCTTCGTTCTCTTAAATCGTGGTAATGTGTCGTCGAGTTTGTTCCTTTACGTGTAAATACGCTTTTGATCATTACCATCATCTTGTAACAAACACTGTGACGCCGGCAAAACCATCACTTCGGCGTACGCACTTCCAACTCACGCCTTTTGATAACACAGCGCGCGGTTGACAGCATATAACCGTCGCGCGGTATTAGTCAGCCGTAAGAAAGCGTATTGACCGCCCGCGGGCACTGCCGGGTCGGACCCGCGGTCCTCGCAAGTAAATACACACGCAGGAATGGGTTCTCCGCGCGGCTCGCGGGTCCCGAGGAGAAGTGGGGCGGCGGCGGACGGGGCGCAGCAGGCAAGCGCGCAGAATTATGCAAATGAGCGGCGCCCGCGCGCGCTTGCGTCTTCGTTACCGGGGCACGCGTCGCCCTGTATACATACACGCGCAGATGCGCCGACAGGGGGCGCAGCGAAGCGGCCACGTGGCTTCGCGCATGCTCGCTGGGCACGAGGGTCGATTAGCCCGAGCGCGGTTTTGAACCCCGAGGGTCCCCCCAATTAGCTCGTCTGGCAGCCAAGTTGCCCGGCGCTGCCGCGCCGTCGGGCTGCTATAAACTGCCGCCAACCGCTAACGTTGCCTGCCTTCTTGTACGGGGCGCCGTGATGGCGATGTCGGGTTGGCGGGCGTAGCGTGTGCGGCGAACTTGGAGGATTACTTTACGAGAATGCGTGCATAAACGTTGTCGTACACCTTCGTCTTGTAGGAATTAAGAGGTGCGTCTTCTTTCCGCTGCAAAGCCTCAATGTAACATGATTCAGACACTTTTTTTTTCTTAACAAGAACAAGCGCCGTTATTTTGATCATGTAGCGCGTTTACCCAAAGGACCGGATGGAACTAGAGAACGGGATTTTGTGCGGAGAGGCGAGTGAATGGGTTTAGGAATTTTACAAGACGCTCAGCGTCCGTGTACATACGTAGTCGACGGAATTTCCACTACCAAGGGATCGTGAGAGACGCTTGCTTGGGCAAGCCTGAGCGTCGAACGACAGGGATGTCGTTTGCAGCTTCATTTTCCCAACAAGAAACGGATGCATTTTCTCTCAAGAGCGAAGGTTGTAACCAAAGATCTTAATGGATCGTTTCGTGGACATGCTTGTAATGCTAACAGTCTAGTTCCCACGCGTTTTTTTTTTTTTTTTTGCTGATTAGGTGACTTAGAGGCTAGCCTAATGCACAACTCCGTATATGAACAAGATAAGGGGTGCGATGGCGATTTCCTCACACTACGCTAAACACACGGGAGAAAAAAGTCCCAAAACGCATTGTAATACGGAGGTGAAGACGCCCAAATCCGAGCGGCTGTATTCCCCTCCGTGAAAATCACTATTTTCGGCGTCCTGTATTTTGATAATTATTTATATGTCTAGTGTTTCGTGTTTTTTTTTGTTTTGTTTTCTTTCACCTAACATTGTATATATGTTATTCTTGCCCATGTATTATATATTCATGTAGGCCCTCTACCCTATCCCCCTGATTCTATGTACTCTTTTCTCCCTATCCCACCTCCCCTACACCAGCAGGCGTTCCGGTGTTCGCCTATATAGGCGAGACAATTTACGCCTGCTGGTGGAACTTCCTTTCTTTCTTTTGTGCAATAAATACATACATACATACATACATACATACATACATACATACATACATACATACATACATACATACATACATACATACATACATACATACATACATACATACATACATACATACATACATACATACATACATACATACATACATACACTGGACTTGGGAATTAAGAGAGCTGAACTAAGGGGAGGGAAAAACATGGACAAAAAAAACAAATGAGGGTTCCGCCCACGTCGTTACGACTAATCGTCATCAGCATCATCATTAGCTTCTTACAGACGGGGTGAGCGGATTCGGGACGTGCGTGTGTGTTTGCGGGCGCGCGAATATACCGTCATCGTATTCTATCTTTTTACGTATTCCTTGAGGAAAGGGATTAACTGATTTTCCTTCTTTTATACATCTGATTTTGTGTCAACTTCAAACAGGATCTCGAGCAATGATTTGGAAATACATGTTCGGTAATAGTGATTGATGTGATTGGACGTTTTCAAATAAGGTACACATTTCATGGTTCTCCATTTCAGACATCCAAGCGAGGCACTGCGAGGCACGGGTGCGCCGAGTCCTGGGGGTTGACGTCAACGTCAAGTCGCCCTGAATATCGAATAATAAGGTGAGGTTTACTTCATTACAGTGGCTACAACCAGGTCAGTGAGTGAGGTCAAAGGTTTGTACCGACGGATTTGAGGTCGAGGTTGGAGCTGAGATTGGAGCGCCATTACTTTTCCACATCGGAGATTAATGGTCCTCTTGCGGTTTCACTTTCACCCAATATTTTTAAAAAGACACTAACTTCAAAGTGGGCATTTTGCATCTTCAAACGCCATGCGCTTATCAGTTCTCGGTTAGGCTTTCATTCAGCGGAGCCCTCCTTGGCTCTGCTGATGGAACGCTACCAGCAAAAAATGGTACCAACGTGCGGTGTTTAAAGTTTCTCGGGATATCAATATTTTTGTGAATATGAGTTCACACAATGGCGGGTTGTTCTGAAAACTTCCCGCCCGCCTACGTATTCAAGCGTCAGAAGGAAACCAAATACTGCTCCTGATATGTACAGCACCTTAGCCTGAAGTGCCCGAAAGTCTCACATAGGCTGCATGCTAACGTTCATTTCGCATGTTAAAATGTTAAGCACTGCCCCTAAACATGTTACTGCCTGAACGGTTAAATGCGAAGCACCACGTAAGGTGGGTTTCACGCGTATGACTTCAAATTCAGGCGCTATCCGAATGAAAGAAGTCGTCAAGCGGAAAGTATTGAGACGCGGACACGAAGAAAAAAAAAATCCTTGACGCGGAACCCCGAACTGACTGCATATCACCATGCTGCATGCCTATTCATACGACATATGCGGTTTCGCGACTCTCAACAGTGACGTCACCCATCACTGCCCGGCGGGCCCGAACTGAAATTGTAGTTGTACAACTTATGAAGAGGCTTTAATATCTAAACCATACATCGGCAACGTCTCGCTGCTCCAAATATATGCACCGTCTGCAGGTTCACATTAAAGAAAAAAATATGCAGACACGGATGCATGTTGGGCACCAGAAGATTTCCAGCATTCCAAATTATGCTTACTTTCGCCGCAGACGCGAGTGCCCCCAGGAAGAGGATTTCTCACTCGGAAGTTTTTAAAGACAAAGATCATCTCTCATTGTCTACGAGCTGCGAGAAGCTCGGGGGTGTGTTTATGCATGCAGATTCATAACCAGGTCTTCCAACAATATAAGCCAGCAGGCATTGGGTGAATGAGGAGCTGCGAAACTTCTCTGTTCGGGTGAAGAGGCGCCCCATTGGTGCCGCAAGAAGTATATCTGCATACTTAGCGCGTCACCTTCGTGTTTGTCTTTCGACTCCGCGGAGCGCAATGTTTGACCACCTAATTCGCACGTACGTCCGCCCCGGGGAGGACTGCGCTCACAGCACGAGGAAATCAAACAAAGGGGCCGGTGCGACGCGTCGCGTCCTGCTAACGACCCTTGAAAACTTGGCGGCGAGGAGCGTCCTTTCCTCCACGGTACCTCCTTTCGTTATAGTTCATAAGCATAAACGGGCGTCGGAGCGCGGGTCGAGACAAAAAGCGTTTTCCGCGCTTGCCTTGCAGACAATAATCCCTTCGCGCGGGATTCGATGAACAAAGCGAAACTGGCGTTAGTTTTCGTAGCTGGGGAGATGACGCGTTCGTTAGCACACACATACCTGGGAGGCGAATGCTAGAATTATGATGCTTTTCTCCTGGCGCGGTGGTTTTTCGATTGAGGAGCGGGAGGCCTCAGGCGTTGAACAACGTAAACGGCAGTAGGAGCTCAACTCAGAATGTCAGCATATCGCAGGACCCGCTGTACTGCGTTGTGATGTCAGGCAGCACATTCTGAATTTTCCCCAATGCGAAGCAAATGAAGATTTAACGTACTCTTCAAGCCCCGCTGTGTCATGCTATACTGCTCACGCCGCTATCATTTCTATACGTGGCTAAAGTTCCTCTTCGTTCTCGTGTTTCCCGCCAGGTCATAAACGGAAAGTAATAAACAGTGAACTTCTATACACAGCTCCCCCTGTACTAAAGTAATGTTTTATCATTATTGTTACTTCCAGCTGCGTTTTTTTTTCAAGAAAGGAAGGCCATTTGTTTCAAATATTCGAAAATTCGGAAAATCGAAACGATCCGAATATTTAAAAAATTGGAATATTCTAAAAACAAATTATTTTCTGGGGCTTGCTTAACGATAATGTTTTGAATGCAGTGCGTTGTAATCCTTAATCAGACGGAGTATGCAAGAAGCGGTCATGAATTGGCCTCCATGAAGTTGACGTAGCTCCTAGGCCTTGTCTTATATGAGTGGCGATGGAGCGCGCTGCCAAATCACGCGATTCGAGAAGGCGCTGCCGCTTCGACGCGTTTCACGCGCTCCTTCCTGCTCGTATGTACACACATAATCTGCACGGGCTGCAGACAGAGCCGCGCCGAGCACCGGCCGTTAGCAAATAGAGGGATGCAGGGAGGGGGGTGAAACGTCGGCAAAGAATACCAGGGTCCGCAGCAGCACACCGGACGGACCTCCCGCGGTCCCGAATATGAGACGCCTCATTAGCATATCAAGGCGACGAGCGTGGCGGTGCGACGCTAACGAACTCCCCTTGGGGATTTCCTGCGTTCGTCCCTTCCTCCCCTATCCCTCCCTCCCTCTTTCCGGCGTCCCCTCGCTCAGCACCGCACGTGCTGCCCTTACTACACCCTCCCCCATTTTGGTTCTCCTCCGGGCTTATTAAACTCTGACGTACCTCTCCCGCTTTCAGGCAAAGCTGGCGGCTCCGTTTATACCATAGTTGTTGGGGGAATGCAAGACTTGTACGTGTGCGAACCCTCTGTTCGGAACCTCCAACACGCATTTCGCTGTAAGTTTCAGTTGTGGTTTTACTTCTACGGGCAGGTGATTCGCTTTGGTGCGTGATAATTTTTGTAGCGTGAGCTACACTGGCCGAGCTCGAGCAGTTTAGCGTGGCTCCTGAAGAGCCGTGCTGCTCATGCGCAAGGAGCAGTTACGTCTCACGGCGCACAGCTGGCGCGTCGGAGCCGCCGCCGCCGCTATTGGATTGGATTGGATTGGATTAGAAATCGTTTTAGCAACACTAAGCATGATAATCAGATAATCCTAGACAACCAGGAAACCTATGAATAACAACCTGAACCGTAGCTCACACTAAGTATATCCGGGCATATCCGAGCTAAGCCACTGCTATTTTTTTGGTTGAGCTTGAGGCTGTGGCCGCTGCCAGCTTATTCAACTTTATTTGTGTACCTCAAGAAACGTGGCCCGCATATCTCTGGTGTTTTGTGTATTTTGTTGGAGTCACTAACTTTCTTTCAGATATGGCTAACCAACGACCGCGATAGTTGATCGTATTATTAGTTTATTAGTCTCCCGTAAGTACTTGCTTCAGCTGTACTTGAGGGCGATTAAGCCGCAGCGATGAGCATAGTTTCGTCGACTTTTGATTTAAAGGCGCATGCGAACTAGAAGTAGCTTGCTTTGAGCGATTTTCGTCACTTGTTCGTAAGCCGGCACGGACATCGCCTGCATGAAAAGGAAAGCGGCAGATTGTGAAGCGGTGTATACGGTACCTATGGGTAACAGTGTAAAGTTGCAGAAAGGTTGTTATTATTTTAAAGAAGAAAAAATAAATTCCGTCGAGAGCGGCTTGCGTCTTGAAGCAATGGTGCCCGTTGATGCTTGTCGTGCAAATGTCATAAGTGTGCTCTATACTGGAGGCATAACGAGTAACATTTGCAGTGACCGCAGACACACGAAAGACGGAAGCGCCTCCTAGGAGTACCGTGTCGATGTCGATTTAGTGCAAATTCCCAATGAGAGCGAAATAGGTTACGTGCCTTGCATCCTCCTTCTGATCATTATTATCACCATCACAATCATCATCATCGTCGTCGTCGTCATCGTCATCATCAGCCTGCAATGAGCAAGCCTAAAAAATGGTACTGAGAACGGTGAAACGAGCCGGAAGTTTTTTTTTTTTTTTTTTTAATAAAATAAACTATCACAATTTTATTTTTTGGTTATAGGCCGGTTCGTTCGTAATTTAATTTCTATCGGCGACTTACGCATATGCTACCACAAGCTTTGGTCATTGAGGTTAAAACGAGTCGAGCCGATTTTTACGGCACTCTCCAGCTTCTCATTACATGTATGTATTTTAGAGGTAGTTACTGGTTCGGTCTTCCACATTTGTACAGCGCATCCTTGAAATGGGCTTATAGAGGCAACGCCGATGTTACTCGATCTCATTTCCGAGGGCCGCACAAGGGATACGATTAACACGTTGAACGTAACACTTAAGAAATATTAGGCTGTGCTCAGATTAACGACGCAAAAGTCATATCGGGATCAATGGACATAAAAAAAAACGGCGTGTCACTCAGTTCGGTTGGCAGACGTGAAGGGACGTCATTCTTTAAAGTTATTACGACAGTTGCGGCAACAGTCTCAACCCAGCCTTACGCTCGCAAAGCGGTTAATCAGTGTCACAGCTACAGCCAGCGACCAACAAAATTGATAGGATGCGTCAGAACTAGTCCAGGTATCTGTAATTAAGGCTTTAAATACAGTACTCCAATACAAAAATTGATCTTTGTGGCCGATAACTACAAAAGGCGGCCGTTCAAACGAGCACGAAACCACGCAGAGAAAGAAAGAAAGAAAGAAAGAAAGAAAGAAAGAAAGAAAGAAAGAAAGAAAGAAAGAAAGAAAGGAATGGGTGATAAACAATAGGCTGAGCATAGCCGCATTTATCAGTTTATTCCTCTCTTCACAAGCTAATAGCCCAATCGCGCGTTACAAACGCGTTACAATTACGGCAGGCTGTCTGGAAGTACGCTTTTAAAGTCAGCCGTCCGCACGCAGCTAGTATGCAAACCCGTGGACGTGGTCTTAATTCGGGCCGCTTAAGAACGCGTCGTTGCCTTTTCCTACCGCACTCGCGATCTTGTCTACATCGCCTCCGCACGCGAACGGGGGTCGTTTATTCAGAGTCATCGATAATTCTCGACGATAATGAAAATAGACTCGGAGCTCTATTAAAAGCGCCGGCCTGAAAGGGAGCGTGGCAAAAGGGAGAGCAAACGGCTTTTTAACTCACTGCTTCCGTAATAGCCTTACGGCGGCGGCTTTATTTCTCTTGGCTTGCTCTCTTTATTAGCGGCGCTCTTCCGCACCTTGGGCGCCGCTGCAGGAGCGACTCTCATTATGCATTCGAATTAGCATTATAACGTTCGCGGCGAGAGGGAACGGGGAGCCGCTGGAGGGAAAGGAGCAAGAGAAAAAGAGGGCGAGGACTTGTTTTGAAAAATAGTGCGCGGCCTTTCCGCCAGATGGCAGCACGCGCTCATTCCGGCTTTAATTTTCGCGACCGCTCTTGCGGCGCGGAACGTTGGGTGACATTTTCCTGTTCGTTTTTCCGAGCGGATACGCCGTAAAACCTCATTCTTCTTCGATGCCGCGCCATTTACGTTCTAAATTCTTTTTAACGAAATGTGAATGGAAGGTGCCCGACTCATAGGTGTTAGGTCACATAATATTGGCAGGATCTCGTGGTGAACTGTCAGGAAAAGAAATTGTAATCGGTTTGTTAAACTTTGTGAACGAAGTTGATATGTGTAACGTTAATGACGCTTGTTACAGGCCGTAAGACGATACGACAGCCACTTCATCTACCGGGAAATGAGCCCAAACTTCGTATACAGAATCACGAATCCCAGAATTTGAACATTCGAATCACTTAAAGGAGCCATGAAGAGAAAACACAAGTTTAGTTCATTCAAAAGATTGTCTCGTTAGAATCATACTGGCACCACTTTTAACGTAAACTTCGCTCAAATAAGCTACATAATTAGGAAAAACGGGAATGGTCATGCGACCCACCAGCTCATTTCCCGCAACAGAACCTGTGATGTCACATGGGCTAAGCTCTGCGATTGGCGGAGGCTGGCAGAAGCAGACGCAAATTAGGTAGAGCTTACAAACTAGACGAACGAGCGATTTGCGCTTAAATTTAGGGCACATTCTTTACAAAGCAATAGGAATGATGGGACAAACAGTGGAAGTTACGAAAGCACATGTAAACATAGAAGTACTGATGCGTTCTGCTGTTCGTACTGCGCACAGCATGCTTTGGTTTAGCTGCACAGCACTATGGGGCTTGGGGTTGTCTCAGACGACACTGGCCGATTGACGCAAGCAACGGTGTCTTACGTGACCCCATTTGTCGAGCGAGCACTGTTTCAGGGAACGAATATTTTCTCCCAGAACAAAAACAAGCCAGGTTTAAATGCGGGCAAAAACAAACCAAACGCTTGCCACGGTATGGTGGCGCCATCTAGGTTACGGAACGTAAAGAAACGTGGGAACAAACCAACACCGCTACAGGGTGGAGACAACCTTTGAACGGTCCCGTGCCGCCGCAATTGGGCCAACGGGCTCAACGCGTTATTCTTTTCGTTTCCCACGAGACCTAGCAACGCGAAACAGACAATATGATTCAAACTTCTTCAGTAAACCGCGTTGCGGCGATAATTTTAGCGCGGTTTTGACACAATGACTTGCTTCGGCGGCGAGCGAGCAACCGAACATGGCGGCGCCAGCGTTACGTGTCTCTACCCTGTACGGCGGATGCGTGAATGAAGGTATTCTAGGCTGCAGAGCGGTCGGTTCCCGTGATGTCACTTGGGACCACGAAAACGCACGATTGAGTGGGAAAATCAAAATTTTAACCTAAATTGTTTAATTTCTCAGTGAATAAAGCACCGTTTGTATCCGGACAAGCGCTGGGGGCACTATAAAACACGAAATCTTTCGAATAAAACCAACTTGCATTTTCTCTTCATGGCTCCTTTAATATTGAACCCCAATATAGCGAATTGTTGCTTATATCGAGGGGTCTCCAAAACCGGCTTGGAGATCCTATTTAAAACATTCGTCGCATAAGCATCTCTGTTGAGCGTCGGTCACGTAAAGTATCCGATATATGGAACAGCGAGGAACAGCCCTCGAAGGATGCTGTTCACAAGCAACCATGTGTTGCTGCTTTTAGGTTAAAAGCCAAAGGAGCGAAGCCGGGTAACGTCAACAATGCTGGCCTACCGGCCTGGCTTTGAGCAATCCCAACAGTTGATTCCGTTTGGCAGAAGGCTGCAGTGTAAAGTTGAAGTGGTTTAGAAACAGAGAAATAAAGTGACTGCAGTGACACATCGAAATGGATGTTACTTTTGGTGTGGTGTTCGTGCGCGTGTTTGCTTACAATCAAAAGTTTGTTTTTCTTACCAAATTTTTATTTAACCCTTCAATTCACGGCCGCCCACGGAATATGAAAACGACTGCTTTCTATATACACATCTAATCTTCCCCAATCAGTGTGTTAAGAGTTATCTATGTTTTTGTCCGAGAGATTGCTATGTAACGTTCTGAGTTTGTATTTACCTAATCAGTTTTCTTTGTAAACGCAAATAGCAGGCTGCGATGTATGAACAGTCGTTAGCGCAACGCAATGTATGTGTGCGGCCAGGTGCTGATAAAAATTTTTGAGAATTTTGAACAAGGGCTGTTTCCTTTCCTCTTGTTCTTGCTTTACTTGCTGTTTTCCAGATTCTGCCACAATATTAATCATCAGGGTGTCGAACCGGAATTTTTTCGGGTTCGGTTCGGGTTCGGGTTCAAGCCTTTCGGGTTCGGTTCGGGTTCAGTTCCTGCGCACCATTCCGTTCCGGTTCGAACCGGTTCGAACTGGTTCAAACGGGTTCGAACGGGTTCGGGGAAAAAAAAAGCAAGCGTGTTTTTTTTTCTGTTAATTTTTTTGTGCTGGGTTTTCGTTTCCTTGTCAGGTTTCCTTCTCAAAAACGAAGCCATAATGTAGGTTTTTTTGTGCAAATGTTTGTTTTGGCCAAAAATAAGCAACCCTGCAACACTTTTTTCAACTTTGTTCGAAATCGTGAATGCTTGCAGAAAGTAGTCAACCAACACATCCAGTACTTAGATCAGGGAGTCGGAAAGTCCCTCAGACAAAAGTACTGCTCTGTCCCCATCAGATAACTTACAAACTTGCTTGAAATATTTTTCTCTCTTCCCCAGTCTTGGCGTTCTTCTACCGTTGGAACGACGTCATTACAGCCATGTAGCGGCTATATGCCGGCTTTGCTTAAGTTGCGACATTAAAATGAAACCACAACAGCGAAGCAGAAACGGAAGGCGTATCTGCTAGGACGAGCACTGCTCCTCTGTGCTGGCAACAGCTATAACTTTTGCAGTGCTGCCAGAAGCGAAGATAAGAGTGAAAGCGTTGATCTAAAGTGTTGAAGAGTTCCTTTAACTGTAAAATGTACTGCAAAATGTTTTCTATAGTAGGTCCAGGACAGTGTTGTACGGAACGGCGTTACAAGGAACGGCGTTCCTGGAACTAGTTCCTTTTTGGAGGAACGGAGGAACGCCACCGTTCCATTAAGGGTCAGTGGAACAGTAACGGTAACTCGTTAGGTTTTTGAAGGAACGGTAGGAACGCCGTTCCTGCCGTTACATCGCTAGGATTTGGCTGCTTTTGATGCGAAGGCTCGAGTACTGAAATCCACAAGTCGCTACTGCGTTTCTCTTCCTGTAAGCTGGTCAATTTGCCCGCCCTTCAGCCGTATACGTGCTTCCTCGAAGGTCAAATGCAGAAGAATAACGACGCAGCAGGCCGCAGCTTGGGCTTGCTTTCATGCTGGTTGAACTTACGCAGCATTCGACGAGTGAATAGCGTAGCCGCGAGAATGCTTTTCACCTTTCATCGTTTGTCTGGGGAGGCCAGGATGCGCGCCTGGCCGATAGAATTGTTTTCTGGCGGGGAAAGATTGTCTAAAACGGGATCCGGAGATTTCGGTGTCGGACATTTCGGTGCAGGACGTTTCGGTGGGGACATTTCTGTGCACGGACATTTTGGTGCACGACGTCTTGGCCCAGACATTTTGAGTCACGGGATGTCCAAGGCATTCTTTGAACATTTTAGCTTTAATATTGTAATTTCGTGACTTGATATGATTTTACGTTCGAGACTTGTGTTTGCGCCGCGGTGCGTGGAAACGAACGCTAAACCCTGGCGGAGCATTGCCGGATGAAACCCAATTTCTGTAGTAGATGGTAAAAATTAACAATGTTAATGTGCATCCGTTCAAACTTTTTTTTATTTTAACATTCATGTGAACAACTCTACTACTTTAAGTGTTACCAAAGCGCTTTGCTTTCCCTTCACCCAACGGTGCAAGACGCTGCTGCTTTTAGTTCATCCTCACCCCCCCCCCCCCCCACACACACACAGCAAAACATCCGCGAAAACAAAAACAGAAAAACGAGGTAGATTAAGCGCGTGTGCATTCCGTTTTAATTATTTTCTCAATCAATCTCGTATTCGTTGCATTCAGTGTCGGTTCTACTTAAAACTAACCAACCAACGATCGCACTTCCGGTGGCATTACTTTGGGGAGGGGAAGGCGGAGCCCCGCCGGCTACCAGCCCCCTTGGTGGAGAGAGAGAGGTGTCACTTGTGGTTCACCATTGCGTCAACTGGACTTCGAAAACTTGAAGACGACTGTTGCCGCTCTCGTCACACTAGCCTATTCACTTTTTTTTTCTCCTTATAATGGGAGAAATCAATGTATGCCTGGGGTGTCCATGATATGCGCGACTTCAAGAGTTAATTGCCAATAGGGACACTGAAGGCGAAGAAAGAGCGATTCCTGCAGTGGGGGCGTCATCGGTATGACCGCTACGCGCGGAAGGGCTTAGCCAGCAAACGATAGTGCCCATTGTGTTCACAGCGGCTTTTTGGGTGGATTTTTGTTTCACATTATAGAGATTTCGTGAGCTCCTGGTGAATGTAAAGCTTTTCACTGTATCACTGCAGTGAAACTTCGGAAACCGTGAACTCCGCCACGCCTGTAGGATTTTCAGGGGAAGCCGAAAATAATATAACTGAAAAAGAAATGCGGTCGAGATTGCAGCGTGCAGGCGGGGAGGGGGGGGGGGGGGCGCTAGGACAAAGAATTAAAATGTGGTGAATGTAGGCATGTAAACATAAAACGAAGGTTGGTTTTCCCGAACAGGATGGGTGGAATTTGTATGCACAACCCGTACGCGCTTAACGAACATTTAGGACATTAGAAGCTGCGGCTGTTTTCAAAATGCCCGTTCTTCCTCCACGACAATATCCTAGACCAGTGTTCGCAAATTCATTTTAGCAAGGCAGCCCAGCCTACGTAATACCCTTCATGAGGTTTTCTGCATTCTGGGGCGCTATGTAATGTTTGTTACGTTTTGGATATTGAGAGTGTGCATGTAATTTATGTAATTTTAGGGTGTGTAATTTAAAAAAAATACAAAAAAGACGACGGACCATCGTAAAAACTGGTTAAATGTCTTAGCTAAAAAAGAGCGAATATAAATTAACAATCTGTCGTAAATGAAAAAAAAAAACGTTTGCAAAAGAATTCAATCGGCTGCACAACAGGTGTCCCCAGGAATAGGTAATAAACAAAAATATATAAATGTAGAATTTCTAAAAATACCTGGCAAAGATCAGACATGGCATCAATCAAAAAATTAATTCACTGCTCCATATTGTTGTCCATAACCCACGTTAAGAGGAAATAAAAATATAACGGCTGTCGCAAACAGGCAAGCACCAGATAATTTGGTCGCCAAAAAGTTCGCGCACCGAAATGTCCATACACGAAAATGTCCGCACACCGAAATGCCCGTACACCGATATGTCCGTACACCGAAATTTCCGCACCGAAACATCCTGCACCTAAAAGTCCTAGAGCCGTCTGGAGTTTGTCCGGTGGTGCTCCCTGAAAAAATTTGCCTAGGAGATTTTCTCTTGATTATTTTTATCTCCAGATAACCTGCTGCCGGCGGTGTTAATATTCGTATAATATACGTAGTTCGATGTGAGTTTTAAATTTCTCACTTAATTTCGCCCCAGGATTATGCGACACTATATTTTAATTTAAAAACCTCATTGTAACGTTAATGTAACGACACGTTCCAATTTTCGAAGTGGAACTGGAACGCGTTCCTCTCGCAATAATAGAACTTGTAACGGGAACTCGTTTCAAAATTTGGAAGGAACGAGGAACGAGCTTTCGTTCCTATTTTAGAGGAACGTGTACAACACTGATCCAGGATTACAACATTAACGGAAGCGAAATGAAAAATTCACTCGGACACATAAGACTACATATTTGTATGAATTTGAAATCCCTGCTTTTTATGGCCGCAAGTTTATTTTTATTGATTTAGTTTCTTTCGTTTTTATAATTTAATTTAATTTATTCTTGGATCATAATACTGAAGTTTTATACCCCGCAGTTGTTTTCTTGAGGAAGAAAATGACGGACGATTACGACACTCACTAATGCGAAATTTGAGTGCAGCGCAAACTGTAGTCTTCTCGGCGACGGCGCATAGATGCTGTGCCTCAGGAAGTGATCGCGTCATCAGCTAATGCACGACGGCGCGCGGCATACTCTGTCGTTATCTCGTAAGGGGTCGCCACTGTGAAGCACGTCTCGCACGGTCACGGAATTACGCCCTCCCCCTTACACGTTCGTCATACTTGCAACCTCCGTTTTCCAGCCAGTTCTATCTTCGGTGGCGTCTTCGTTCTCTCGTTTACAACGAGTCCAACACTGAGGGACTACGTGAAACCACAGGAGCGGGTGCTTAAGGGCTGCGCTCTAACGCATGGCTCTACGTAGCCACTGTGCAGCCATGTGATCCACTCCCTTCGCCGACAAGTGACGGGCCGCACATCGTCTCCAAATAATGCGTTCACACCACAGTCTTCTGGAAGGCAAACAGTTAGCCTCCTGTCCTGTGGGCAGCACACGGGTTCCTCCGACGCCTCCCCCTCGGTGCATCTTCGCCAGAATCTTCTGGTAATGGGCAGCCTCCCTGCAGACTGCCTATTTCCCCGTCCTACTAAGCAGACGACCCGTCCGTCCACAATCGTTTTAATGCGCACCATTCTTTGCCCACAGCAAGGACCGTGTAACCCCCTTCATTTCCACAAAAATACAGATTTCGCGGGAGTTTAATCGCTATAATAGCGTTAAATGGAGATAACTGGTCGCACAAAAGTGATGAAAAACTAAAAAATAAAAAAAGTAATCACCGAAACTGGCAAACCGTGTGACACCCTGCATTTTCACAATAATGAGGATTTCGGGAAATTTCCACCTGTAATCGTTATATAGGGTAAATGGAGATAATTAGTCGAACAAAATTTATATATGTAAAAAATTAAAAAAATGTAAAATAACTGCGGAAACTGGCGAACCGTATAACACCCTGCATTTCCACAATAAGGCAGATTTCGCGAGTTACAAATGTAATCGTTATAATAGCGCAAATGGAAATAATTGGTCGAACGAAATTTTGAAAAACTATAAAATAAGAAAAATATTAAGCAATTAAGGAAAATGGGGAACCGTAAAACTGCCTGCATTTCCACAATGTTGGAGATTTCGCGAATATTCCATTTGTAATTATAACAGCGTCAATTGAGATAATTGGTCGGACAGGATTTAAAAAGACCAAAAAATTGGCTGTACAAACTCACACTGAGGACAAGCGGTATAGGAATGCTACGCATTAGTAGATAATTGTTTGAATTTCTGCAGAAATTTTTTAGTACCCTGAAGTGTCGCCATGGCGCAGTATTTTGCGTCTCCGCCGCCTCCCCTCTCCGCCCGGGCTTCTAGTGGCGGGCCGCCCCTCGTCCCGAAATCACGCATCCTCGCAGGAATCGCCTGCCTGGCAGGCAGCCAGGCAGGCAGGTAGTTTACTGGCGAGCGGGAAGTCTTTTTGGCGTGCAGGAGAGCCTGAGCTAGAGCACTGCACGGGCCCGGGCCGGCCCGAAAGCCCGGGCCCGACCCGGCCCGCGGGCCGGGCCGGGCCACCCGAAGTCGATTTTCGGTGGGCCCGGGCTGGGCCCGGGCTCAATGCCGAGGGCCCGGGCCGGGCTCGGGCTCGACGCCGTGGGCCCGCGCCGGGCTCGGGCTCGATGCCGTGGGCTTGGGCCGGGCTCGGGCTTGAATTCATAGGCACGGCCGTTAATAGGTCCGACGTGACGTGTAGAAAAGAGCTTAAAAATTAATGTTCTTGGTTTATTTTTGCGCGCTTCTTGCTGTTAGTTGTACGCATTGTTTTAAAAACGTGTTTTTCTAGGTCTGATGGCCACTATACTGCAATTTTAATGACATTTCTTGTATTGCATCAAGATTTCATATTTTGGTGTATAACATACCAAAGATACGATTACAAGGAATACCCAAGAGGGGAAGGAATTAATTCAGATATCCTGGAGCTGTGCACCTATGTCTATGTATGTACACGTGTGTTTTAGATGTCGCACCAATCAAAATGCTGCTGCCGTGGCCGGGAATCAAACACGCATGCCAGAGAAACACCACCGCTTAACAACCACTGCAGGTGAAGTATTTCAACGTACGTACATACTCGTTGATTCAAATGCGGATCAAAAAATTTCAGCAATATCAACTTGTGGCCGAGACAACCACGTGAAGTTGCCAAGACTCTGGTAATCAAAGGTGATGGTGTCTCTCGTCTAAGAATACGAGCTATTATTACGCCGATGTGGCGTAAACTGCGGACGGTGAAAGCTAAACTACGTGCACTTTTAAACCCTTATTTTTTGCATTCAGTTCATGACGTGCTTGTACAGACTAGATGCTCCGTCTGATCGCCCGGAATATAATAAACAAACTTTCTTCCGCGTCAAAGACCGGGCCTGGTCACAAGCGCGGGCCCTCCCTAGGCCAAAAAATAAATTACCGGGCCGGGACGGGCCTGGGCTTGAGATGGCGGGCCCGGGCCGGGCTCGGGCCAGGCTCACTTATGAATGCTCGGGCCCGGACCGGGCTCGGGCTCGGTGTTACGGGCCCGGGTCGGGCTCGGGCTTCGAGAAGCGGGCTCGGGCCGGGCTCGGGCCTTAAAATCAGGCCCGTGCAGTGCTCTAGCCTGAGCGCCCAACATCTTTTTTGGTTCCACCAAATGTCTAGGCACGCACGCGCGCATGCACCCCCGTTTTCGCGCAATGAGCCAAATAATTTTACATTCAAATAAATTGATTGGTCTGCTACGCTTTTCATGTACCCCTTGTTTCAACGGCGCTTTAGCTTTAACACGAAATCATTAGCACAGCTAGAAGTCGAAAACAGTCCCGCGTCGGCGTCAACCTCCGACTGTCAAGCGTGGCTGGTGGCGTTTAAAGCGATTTCCTTCTGCTCATCTTTCATATGCTAACGCACCAGTTAGAAAGAAAGAACGGCTTTAATGACTCCTTGGACGCCGTGTACAGGACGGCATTGGATAGGGAACCACCGGAGATAGGAACTTGCTAAATGGCACTTCAGCGACCGGTGAGAGCGGTTGGGCTCTACGAAAGATAATAGCTGTGTGAAGTCACAAGCAGCAGTAATTATCCCTCGCAGAGAGAGGGAAAATGAACTTTAAATAAATCGAGGAAAAGTTTCAGATAGGCGTCCTCATTCAAGTGGTAGAGTCGACAGTCGTTTCCATCGAGAGAAACTAATCTTCCAGGCCGGAGCTGGCCAAGGCTTTTTCCCAAATCTCCATGGAAAGGTGTATGTTGGGTGGATCTAGGGTGGACTTGTCACAGCCGCCTACTGTGTGTATGAGGTTCCCAGGCTCCCCACAGAAGCGACGAAATTGAGAGCATTGTGTCCGGTCAAAGAGGGGAAGACTGGTGATGTGTGGGAAGGTGTTAATCCGCAGTGCAGGGAATAATCTTTCCTGGTTATTCGCTAGCGATTTGTGCGGGAAGGAATACATTCTACGGGAGAGCCTATAGTGCTAATTAATTTCCTTGTATGTATACAGGATGCATGCGCTCGGGCTCGGCTTCATCAGCGCTGGCTAAGCGGGTCAAATGTCCAGCCACGAGGTTGGTGATCTTGTCTGCCGGCGATGCAATTATGAGCTGGTACCCATACAATCCTGGCTGGTCTTTGGCAGTGACCATCTTCCAACTTACACAGTAATCAAGGGAATTGGTGGTGGTCCGCGAAAACTCACAGCGTGCAGCATGAATTGGGAGAAGTTTAGAGGTATCCTGGAGGATGGCAGTGCGACTTTTACTACACATGAAAAGTTTGCTGACGCTATCTCTAACGCGAGGGCTGCGTCCGAGAGACGTTGTTTGCTTCCCAAAGAAGTATCAGCGATAGACAGTGAGTACGAGCGCCTTCGCGCCCTTCGCAGGAGAGCAGAGCGGCGAGCACGCAAGACGTCGTCTCCGGACGACATTCGAGCTGCTAGACGTGCGCAGAAACATGTCCAAAAGCACATCCGCAAGCTCGCTAAACTGCGCTAGAGCCAGTTCTGCTCTCGGCTGGATCCACGAAAGCCACTAACACGTATATGGCAAATTTTTCGCACCTTAAGAACCCCGTCAAGTCCACTTCACCCGTTCTCAACGGTTGCTCTTCAAAAGGGCGTTAGTGAAGTGAGTGTTGCAGAAGAATTTTGCATGAAGATCACCACTTCTCCCTGCAACGTTGTGATCTCGGAGGTGTCCATGTTTTGTCACTCCACCACAAATGCGACGCTGATGGACGAACCTTTCACCGTTGAAGAGCTCACCAGTGCGTTGAATAATCTCAATTTGTCTTCTTCGCCTGGCGCTAATGGCACCACGTATTTGGCTCTACGCCACTTGGGCCCAAAAGCTCTTCATCAGCTCCTCTCCGTGAACAACGAATCGTGGCAGAGAGGGCGCCTTGAGGCCAGCTGGAAAGTCGCCCGGATCGTTGCGGGCCTTAAGCCAGGCAAGCCGGCAACCGATATAGATTCATACCGGCCAATTGCACTTTTAAGTTGTATTGGCAAGGTGATGGAGAAGATGGTGTTAGAACGGCTTGCTTGGGACCTTGAAAATTGAGCTGTTTATCCATCGCAGATGTCTGAATTCAGGAGAGGACGAAGCAGCACGGATAACATACTTTCCCTGGCGGTGGATATCTCGCGACAAAAAGCAGCTGGAAACATCACCATAGCTGTCTTTTTGGACGTTAAGGAGCGTTTGACAGCGTGGCACACGAAGCTATCCGAAGAGAGATGACGTTCGTAGGGCTGCGAGGACGTATGTTCCAGTGGCTCTGCGATTACCTACAGCATATGGTCACCAGTGATGGCGCAACGACCGAGCATCCTGTCACACATGGAGTTCCTCAAGGCGGCGTCTTGAGTCCGACTCTTTCCAGCATATGTCTTATACTCCTGCCAACGGTTCTTCCCCAAGGCGTCAATATTTCGCTGTACGCCGATGACATCTGCATCTGGGCCTCAGGCAAAAACCGCCGAAACATTCGTGCCGTACTTCAGAGAGCGATCCTGGCGATGCGAAAGTACCTGAGATGCTGCGGGTTGATCTTTTCCCCTCAGAAGTGTGCAGCGATTGCGTTCACTCGGCGTGACGTCTCACGATACACGCTCAGTGTAGAAGGTACGCAGATACCCTATGTCAAATGTCACAAATTTCTCGGCGTCGTCTTTGACCGCTCAATGTCTTGGACTCCTCATATCCGGCAGCTGAAAGAAAGGCTTTTGTCTTTTGTGCGCATTTTGCGCATGCTGAGTGGACAATCTTGGGGATGCTCCGTGTCCTCTCTTCTTGGACTCTATCAAGCACTCTTTCTCGGCCTTCTCCGCTACAGCCTGCCGGCCCTGAATCAACTGTCTTCTACAAATTTGCTCGAAGCTCGAAGAAGGCTGTCCAACCACTGCAGTCAGCTTGTGTGTGAAATCAGTGAAATCCACACAGCGGTAGTGCACGCGGGCCATTACATCGTGCTTCAATGGCTTCCTGGTCATTCGAGAATAGAAGGAAATATAATATCTAATGCAGCCACCAGCGCTGGCCACTCTCTGCGTTACACGACACAGCTTCCTTTCTCTCGAGAGGATGGTTGTGCCGTTATCTATCAAACTGGTTGGAGAGAGCAAATGTTGAAGTGGCAGCACCCTCGCAGCGGATATCCACCTCTACATGGAATTGACCCTTTCTGTAAATTCCGTGTTCCACCCGACCTAAGCAAAGCGTCTGAAGGTGTCCTGCATCGTTTGCGTCTCAACGTGGCTTACACCCGAAGCTTAAAGTTCAAAATAGGGTGGGAGGATTCACCACTGTGCCCCACGTGCGCTGTGCGCGAGACTACCGAGCACTTCTTGTGTATATGCCCGCGATTTTCCATTGCGCAAGTTACAGCGGCGAGCTGCCTGTCTCGTGTTCGACGCGGAGCAAGCCTTCAGTTGTGTCACTTTCTTGGACCCTGGGACAACAACAATGACTCATATTTAGGGACAAAAATTCTTCTGCGTTTTTTGCGAGATTCAGGACTAGACAAAACTTTGTAATTCTTCCACTGTGCGCATGACTACGTCTGTACGCGTTTGCGTCATCGTGTGCGCTTTGACTCCTTTTTCTTGTTAGGCGCTCTGCGCTTCCTGGGCTCCATTCGCTCAATTTTTATCTCTTTTCCTTAACTTTATTTCGAGTTTTTTCCTTGCGCTACATTGCGTGCGATTTTTATTGAACTTTTTTTTCTCTCTATTGCTGCTTTCCCGATCTCTCACATTCCCTTCACTGCATTGTAATCATCCCCATCTGGCGTAGCAAGCACTGCCGCTAGCAGAGCTGACCTCTCCAGCCCACATTAAAGAGCTCTCTCTCTCTCTCTCTCTCTCTCTCTCTCGTTGGTGGTCTCTGCTTGTTCATTCGAAGGGTTGTAACATGCAATAGACTATTGGCAAAGTTGCGCCATGCCTGATAAGAGTTTGTTATTAGACTTTTGGCGGCCCTTTGGCTAAGCGCACGTGCTATCGCCTCTTCCTCAGCTTGGAAGGGGCTGTGTTCGGGGGTTGAGATGCTACATCTGTGGAAGGCTGCAGAACGGTAGCACGAAGAAAGAGAAGGTATCGGAGAATGCTATCGGGTGTCTTTCGCATCAAACCAGTTGATCGTTCCTTTTTTTTCTCTTTCAGTTTAGTTGCTTCCTAGTCTTACCTCATATTAATACAGATTTTGAGAATGTTTTGGTGAATATAAGACATGCATTAGGCAATTAGTTTTTAACTTCATTGCGAGATGTAAATCTTACGCAAGAAATAACATAAGAGCGTAATACGTACATAAAAAAGGCCTTTTATAGCATTCAGGTGATCGACACATAACTTTCCGGCTATTTTGTGCGTAACTAAATTTCCTGATTGGTCGAGAAAGAGAACGCTGCAAAATTTAGAAATGCAAAGGACCCCAAATATATCATGTTTGGTCTAACCCTCTAATCCACCTTAACTGACTCGCTAATTCCTCTAATCCATATTAATCAACACCGCAGTCCCACTAATTCACATTAGTTCATTCACTCATCTCACTAAACCACCCTAGTCTACCCACTAATCCGCGTTAATCGACTTAAATCCATGCATCGAAATGCTATCGCATTTACTTTAAAAGTGAAAATGAGAAGGCCCCTATTTTTTTTTCAATTCTTATGTTCTCCTAGGGCAGTAACCAAAGGACACAACGGCACTGTACAAGAAAAAGTGATGGTGACGTAGAGAACTTTGAGTGTTTGTGTCTCAGTGCTGTTTTTATATAAGTGTCCACTCAAACTAAAATAAGTATAAGATACGGATTTATTGTTGATGGGGTCCCTGAAGGCCTTCACAAGCGGACACGGATGCATTCGAGTTAACAACGTGAAAACTTCACACGATTTTAAACACACTGCAGATAGAAACCATAAAGAATACCCCATGATATGTTGTTACGGAATATGCGTTCTAACTTAAGTTATTGTAAATGCAAAAAGATAATTTGGGGAGATGGGCAATACCTAAAGCAAACTAATAGTGTATACGGACTATACATTAAATTTAGCGTAATAATAAGATGAGAACCTTATGGGCCTTGGGAACTGTAGACTATGCAAAATATTGCGTGGTGGCGTCTGGCGAATGGTTAAAATATCTTCGGATGCAAGGAAGGATACCGGGATGGAAAACTAGAAATCACAGTTTTGAGGCCCCGGAACCGGTTCGGAACGGTTCCTTCAATTCGTTCCGGTTCGGGTTCAGTTCCAAAATGGCGGAAAAAATACGGTTCCGGTTCAGTTCCGGTTCCGGGCAAAAATTCGGGTTCGGTTCCGGTTTTCGGTTCGGTTCCGGTTCCGGTTCGACACCCTGTTAATCATAAATACACTGACGTTCTAGTTCCTACCGCACAGCTAAGGGATAGCTGAAGAGGCTATGCAGTGTATGGCCAACTTCGGAGATGTTTACCTGTATCCCCGAACCATATTCGGGATTTTGTTTAAAGGAACTTCGCAACATTTACGATGAACGCTTTCACTCTTTCCTACGCGTCTGGAACCACTGCGAAAGCTATAGTTATCGCCAGCATGGAGTAGCACTGCGTGATTTGCTCGTCGCGGCAGATACGCCTTGTTTCTGCTTTGCATTTGTGGCTTCCTTTGGTTGACTATCGAATGCGTTCATTGCTGCAACTGAGGGAGAGCCGGCCAACAGCCGCTACCCCGCCCCCGTTGTAATGACGTAACTTCAGGAGTACAAAAACGGCAAGACTGGGAAAGGGAGAAAAATATTGTGGGCAAGTTTCTAAGTTATCTGGTCGGCATATAGCAGGAATATTTGGCTAAGGTACTTTGCGACCCTCTAATCTATGTTGGTTGGCTACGTTCTGCAGGCGTTTGGTAGTTCGAAAAAAGATGAAAGAGCTGTTGCAGGGTCCCTTTAAGGACGCCGCACTGTCACCTGAAGCGACGGAAAATGACGTTACTGACCCTGAGCCCGCCGTGTGCGACCAGCAGATTCAGCACAACTAAATCGAACAGTAAAACAAGCATCCCATGTGCGAGCGTCTCATGCACGAATGGGGGTCGTTCATGAGCACAAACCCTCCCCATGACTTCCATAGAAATAGCCGCCATGCTTAATTTTGGTGGGTTATCACTTGCTTAAAGCGCCTTCTGCTAATCTGACATCATCATCCCAAAGTGCGCTGAACAATCTACAAAGCACGAGATTGAATTATTTATTCCACAAGCTTCTAACCGGTCTTAACAGGTGACGGGGACGCGTTATTCCAAGGCGTCGGCGGAGGCTGCTGCCGCCCTCTCCTCCACCTCCTCTCCCAGTACCGATATGAATGAATGAATGACATTTATTAAGATGGGGGAGGCCACTATGAAGTTCTGTCAGTAAATACCTACCTTAGTTGCCATTGAGGTCGCTGGAGAACAAATAATGGTCTGCGTTCTTTTGACATCCCCTAATGTTGCGGGAATTTCTGAATTACTTTATTTGCACATGTTGAAACGTTCTAGTTTCGTTCCCTTCTTCGCAGGTACGGGTATTTTCCCCCTAGAAAGAATTTCTGCGGACACCGATGCCTTCACTCCCACAGTTACCTTATATTACGGCTAAGAAAATCCATCCTCAATTAGAAAAATGTCATTCTTGATCTTTTGAAAGCATTTGCCATGAAAGCCACAGCAGCAGCTTCTCTAACA
This sequence comes from Haemaphysalis longicornis, assembly GCF_048455015.1. Taxonomy (NCBI): domain Eukaryota; kingdom Metazoa; phylum Arthropoda; class Arachnida; order Ixodida; family Ixodidae; genus Haemaphysalis; species Haemaphysalis longicornis. The sequence continues at coordinate 41,980,177 of NW_027526460.1, forward strand.
ACCAACAACGCAGTCATTAGTTCCTTAAAAGCTACTTTTTCGTGCACGGTACTGTTCTTTTGCAAGACACGCAGGTGAGAGCGTCGTCCCACGGTGTACGCCGTTCGTGCTCAGGACAGCGAGTCAAGCAGAGTTGACTTCAATTCGAAATGAATCGGCACATTATACTGTGGCATTATTACAAACGCAGGGGCCACCCGCAAGGGAACAACGTAATGACGGCGAAGCATGAAAGCGAAAAAAAAAAAAAAAATGACGGAACGATCTAGCCAGTGAGCTCGCAGGCAACAATAAAAAAAGAAGGGACAGTCGTAGGCGTGGCGTGCCTCAGCCACGATACCCCGAGCGGCAACGCAGCCAGGCGTACACCACCGAACGTCGAGGACGCGTTGCGGAATGGACGGACGCTGCTGGTGGAGTCCGTTTGCACGGGCCGTGCGTCGGGGGAGCGGCCGGCCGGCTGAGATCACACACACACGCACACACTTCCGATCTCCCGTTCCTCCTAATGATGCTGGCGGCTGTATATCCACACGGCGCGCGCGCAATCCGAGCTCTCACGCGATCCGTTGTCATTGGCCCGTCTCGCGGTCGCCGCTGCTTTTCCTCGTCCATTCGTAGGTCGGCTATGTTTGCTCGACTGAGCCCACCACCACCACGCCGGGGTTATTTTTTCGGCTCAGAAAAGCACAAAAGGCATGGGAAAGCTTAGCAGCAGCATGGCTGCAGCAGAGTGGACGGCTGCGTTGGTACACGTTACTGCACCGGCTCAGAACCTAGCGTGAGAACCTGAGTAAAAGTACCGCCTATATCTGACTTTTTTATAAGCGGTACTTCATTACAACGTGGGTTTCCTGCAGATGCTACTACTCGTTATGAGCCAGATCTCGATTCTCTCCCTATTCCACTATCTCGCGTTGGTGAGGATCGGATCAATCTTCCGTGAATGTTGAAGACGTAACGATGGTGACCGCGACGTCTATGCGTCGTTATGTACGTCCTTACGGGAAAATGTTTCCTTGGATGCGTGGCATACGTCCGTATTGAAGGATAAAAATCGTCTCCCTCAAAAAGCTGCGCACAAATGGGACGTAAGATAAGCCTGTTTCATAAAAATGCCGTAACGAATGCGCATAAAAGTAACGCCTCCACACTTTGCAGTGTGTCCCTGTGTTAACCGACAAGCCGAGCACGATGTAAGTAATTTTATAGGAGAGTCTTCGGAACATACGGGCAGTACGCGGGAACATATTGACGCTGGAGCTAAGCATATCACACACTCTGAAATACGATAACGTTACCTGCCATTAGCTCAGCATCCGCGTATCTCCAAATATTGTGGGCACGATTAGGTTTGTGCTATACAAGCATGTGTCTGTATATTAAGACTATAGTTCCATCTAATAGGAGAAATTACGACAAGGAGCTGAACGTGACTTGCGAATTCTTTATACAAGATTAAGGAACGCCCAGAGTTAATGACGTCACTGGCTCACCAAGAGAAACAAACATCATGCCAGTTTGCCGTCACAGCTGCTTACCCCTTTGTAAACATCACCGACACGCCTTGTCGGATTTAATTCTCCGCGCCATCTTTTCTCTGCTTCCTTATCTCATTACATGTTTTCATGTTCGATGTGCATCAGTGCGTACACCCACCCCTGTGCGGTGATCGGGCTACGTATACGTAACGGCCGTGGCCAGCGACGCACGGGACCCACCGATGACGGTTACCAAACACGCATGTGCACAAGAAGTAGAAAGGCTCCGCTGAACCGAAAGCAGCATTGACAATACTTCACTCATGGTTCGAGTGCTGTGCTCCGGCGATGCTTGTCACGCAACGAAGTCTGCCTCGCAGAGTGCCTTCATCCGTGGCAGAGCTGTGACGTGCACCCTCTCAGGGCAGTCCGCTCTGGGTTGAGTTCGCATTACTGGGCGCTAGAAATTAAACGAGCACTCGATGACACGGGCAAGTTCGATGGAAGCGGATGATTGACAGTTTATGACTAGCTAAAGCGCAATGCGAGGGAAATTCGAGGTGCGTTTTGCAAGGTTGGCATCAAGTTGGTCGGCCTTTGCAACTTTGCATTGCTATGGAATGAGGGAAGCAATTAAATAAGCGTTTGACAGGGAATCTATGGTTCTGTTAATTGCATACATGTATGAGGCGGATTTGTGCTTTCTCTGCACCCAAAACGTTTGTAAGGTCCGCATGACGAATATAAAGTCAACCCAAAAATGATCATTTTCAAGGCTGCACATAAACGGATCTCATTGGAAAAATGGCCGCGCCTTAGGTCAGCTAACCGTAGATATGAAAAGCGAAAGCTTGGCTTAGCCTGGTTAAGTCTTGTTTTCACTTGGATAACCTTAGATTTAGCTGCAATTATACTATTCCTCCAAAGTCAGCCTTTGTCTACGGTTGTGGTGCCGCTTCCGGCGTTTTGTGAGCTCTTCCTCGGTCTTTTCCTCGGTCTTGCTCTTCTTTAGGCTTTCTCTCTCTCAGTCTCCGCCGATAGCTTCGCGCGCTTGGCAATCCGCACCTTCTCCAGTGAAGCAGCTCGCCGGGCGATATCCGCGTGGTGGTCAGACCTGCTTGCCGACGACGGCTCAAAGCCTCCCACTACCGCGCTACGCTCAGAGAAGACGGCCCGGCCCCATTCTCAACCATGGCTAAGCTCGCACTGACTAGACGAGCGAGGCGCTCTTCTTAGCCAGGCACGCGGCGAGTCACGTGGTGATGTGGCGACCCAGCTGCGGAGAGCGCATGCGCCAAGCTAGCGGCAGCGGACCTCGGCACGGCCAGTCACATGATGCGTTGCAAAGGCTACTGCGAAGATGCGGTCAAATAAAGGTCAAACTGCTGGCGACGGCGAAACTCGGCTCGACTAGGTTAGTTAAAGCTTTACTTTAAAAATCTGGGCCAAGAAAATTGCTTAACCGCAGTACAGACACCGCTTTCTACGTCTTGAGTATAGCTAATGGCAGCAGAATAGAAAATTGAACCAGGACTCCCAGCGGCATCTTCTTCGCTCCCATTTCGTCTCCTGGTCTTCAGGTTATTTCTTCGCACGTTTAGAGATAGGTCTACTTGCTGTGGGCTGGTATAGCGTCCTCAGGCCACACTCTTAACATAGTAACGTTGAATGCAACTCCAAATCTAAAGTAGCATATCTAATTAGATGTTTCAGAATGAAGAACAACTGTTTTGGCGTTTTATTTTTTCCCTCGAAGTTATAAACTACCACGCCAAAAGGAAAAATCACGAAGGCAAAACAGAAATTCCATGCGACGTCGTATCCGAGCAATGTAGAAAAAAATGTGTGTATTTGAGTGTGTGGGTCTGGGGGGGGGGGGGGGGACGGATAAGGAATGGACCACGGAAAGATTTGCAGCGAGATTTTTTGTATGCAATTTTGATCCGAGCTGGTCCGTTGGTTGGTAACTGCTCGCCTTGCAATCTTAGCGGACCACCATATATAAATCACAGGTCAGTGGCGCATTAAGATGGCTCCTGCAATTTTATTCACTTGATCTTCCGTCTCAAGAAAAGTTCAATAAACACTCCTTTGTTCCCACGCGGGGGAAGCATCGCTATCCTGTTCTTCCAAACAATCAGATTCTCCGCGTAACGAGTTTCGAATATTTTTTTCCACGTCGCCCACTTCTTTGAGCTGATGGTACATCACCCTTGAATACATTTGTAAGGCTCATAAAAAACCCACCCCTTTTTTTGGCAAAATCAAAAGGATTGATTGATTGATTGATTGATTGATTGATTGATTGATTGATTGATTGATTGATTGATTGATTGATTGATTGATTGATTGATTGATTGATTGATTGATTGATTGATTGATTGATTGATTGATTGATTGATTGATTGATTGATTGATTGATTGATTGATTGATTGTAGGGTTTAACGCGCAGACGCTACGCAGGCGATCAGACGCGCCGTAGTGGAGGGCTTTGGATTATTTTAACCACCTGGGATCTTCAGCGTGCGCCGAAATCTCGTTCTTCAGTGTATTCGTATACGTGTGGTTGAAACTTCGTACACAGAACTGCGCATCCTTTCGCGAATGTGTACCCATTAGTTGGGGAAAAAAATAAAACAACTACTTCGTATTGAAGGCAGGGATTAGCTTTGCCGTAGTTACTGCAACTTGTATCAATATTTGAATTACTTTCTGCCGTCGCACATTAAAACAAATGTATCTGAAAAGGAATTCCATCTCAGGCAGATTCGGTTCAAGTCTCTTCTAGGGACTAAACTTGGAATTCACCGCTCGACCAGTTCATTGCCCAGCGAGTCTTACAGTCCGTGACCAAGGCGACTTATCTGCGTCGCAGTAATCGACCCAGTGAAGAGAGGCGGGCACTCAGTGTTCGAGTTTTCCTTTCGCTGAGTGGCGCTCAATTTTCCCGTCATATACGGTTCCTACTCGGAAGCGAAGAGCCAACGAGCATGGGTGTGTGCACAGGCTGAGTCCACGAGTGGCTCGCGCCAGTTCCGCGGTTCATTTGTCATGTCCAGAAAAGCGAGGGAGCGGGAGGACGCTGATGACAACGACGACGATTGCTCTCGGGGTCCGTTTTTGTCGCTGCTCGGGAATTTCCGACGGAAAATAACTCGTCAGTGCTTGCGAAGGAAGCAGCTGAACTTGATGTGCTGCGTGACGACAGCGACATCATCGTATGCTACGCTGGCTTTGCCATTTTATTCGTTTCCGGGTGTCTTTCCTGGTTTGCTTTGTTTATGTGAGTGGAATTGCTGCGAGCGTTAATAACGACCCGAGTCGAAACTGATCAACTGTTATGATATACCCGATCCACGTAGTCAGTAAGGTATACGGCTGCGACATGCTGGGCTAATGTAATAATTGACTGCGTTCGTACTGCGAAGTCGCAAATAAAAATCAAAACAAAATTATAACTTATGAAGCTGTGTTTCAGTCTGTGAAGAGCCGCGTCCGCGAATTGGCAATAGATGGTCACACCATTTCATGTAAAGTAAGTTCTGTTACCCTTGTCGTCGCTCCATGACACGACTACGGATTCGAGCGTTGGTGCCGGATTCATGTTGCCACTAAATCAGACCAAAACATCAAATTCAAATTCCGGAAGTTCTACGCGCCGAAGCTACACCTGGGCTATGGGTCGTACCAGAGTGGAGGGCTCCGGATTAATTTTGACCACCTGCGGATCTTTAACCTGTGCCAAAACCCCGACACACGGGCGTTTTCGCTTTTCGACTCCATCTGAAAAGCGGCCACCGCGGCACGTATCGAACCCTTTTATGATGATGACTGTGTTTAATGGCGCAAAGCCTTTTAGGCCGAACAGCGCCAAAAAAAGTTTGTCGTGTATAAGGTGAGTTGTATGCTGCATGCTTTCGTTAAATGATGCTTATGTAAAATTGCTGTATAGCGCCAATTATTATACAGTAAAAAGCTAATACAATATAGGTAAGAGCGCAGAAAAAGATTTGGGCCTAAAATCAGGGTGCCTTGGGGAGAGATTTTGCCTAGAAAAAAATGATGAGTTCCCTGAGTGCCACGGAAAAGTACCTCAGCACTGTTATCATTACTGAAGGACAAGCTGTGGCTATGTGCGATAAGACATTTTCCTTTAAAAAATCAACCCCAGCCAAGTAGTGTAAAACTTTTTTTGTAATTGATTATTCTATCATCCGAGATAAAGTTTCCCGGGTGTAGTGGTATGTGTGGTGTGTATAGATTGTCGAAGGGTTTCTGTCTTTGTGTTTAGAGTACCTTACATTCAAATAGGATATGGAGTACAGCGAGAAATACTCCACATTTATCACATGTAGGCCGTGGTGTTCCGTTCAAAAGGTATCTTGTGCCATCTGTGTGCCCTGTCCTTAAACGACAAAGAGCAACTTCTACGAATCTGTATAGTCTTTCTTATGTGCCTGCCTATGTGTGGTTCAATTGCATGACGTTTGTTTTCTGTTTGTGTGTCCCAGTGTTTCTGCCAGAGTTCTTGAAGTTCTCTTTTAATGAGTGGTTTGAGGTCACAGTAAGGCGCTGACACAATGTCCGCATTTCTACAAAAAGCAGCAGGAGCTGCCCCCCTGTCAGAAGCCTCATTTCTTGTTTTAATGAACAGGAACCCAGCAGGGTGAATTTGAGCCCCATAAAGTATGCTATAGCTATAGCTTCTATGCCTTGTAGTTTGTGCCAACTACACTATCAATGAACTTTGCTACTAAAAGACCAATTTGTTGGTGATTAAGGCATCTTTCTCGGTGAACTGTGCTAGCAGAAGACGGGGAGTTGTCGGGTTTCGTAAACAATTTGGCAGAAAGGGGTGGAAAAGCAACTCTTCGGCAGGAGCCCATCGGCCGGAGCTTGACCAAGGCTCCGACGGCGACCGTTTGAGGCTTGTACCCTTCACATTTCAACATATTGCCATGGTTGGTTAGGTCTTATGTGTGGGGCTCGGTGTCTGCGGTGTCGCCAATACCGTCACCTTAAGTACACAAGGGGCCCCGTGCGGGGATCGAGCCTTTTAAGAACTTCATGGGGCTGTTCCGTGCGCCACAGACGACCGCTTCAAACGCCTCTGAACGTCAAAATCCTTCTACAAAATGTTTTTAGGGGTAAATACTTTTGGGCTTCCACCATTTTTATTTATTTTTTATTACCCGCTAACCTGTGATAGCTTCGCTTGAGCGGGTTCTGTTTCCCACTTTCTTTGTTGTTTTTAAGAGTAACACGGAACAACTAAAGGAGTTAAGGTGAAAACCCGAAACGTTTTCGGAAGGTACTCGGCGGGCGCGTAGTAGCTCACAAAATCGCTTGTTATTTAGACATTACTCGAGCAAAACGAGATTTTTCGGCAGAAGTGTTGCTAGTTTGAAAGAGATAGCCTATATATGTGATCCTTGATTGTAATCTCGTTTTTATCAAGTTGCCTCTTCACGCTGCCGTTTGTCACTTTTATCCGCCCATGAGAAGTTCCTTTTATTGCCTTCTGTTTCGTGTTTATATTCCCAATTTTTAACATTAAAATTTAGTAGTTACACCAGCGGCCGTCCCTGTGTTTCTTCCTCTGTCTTCGTTTCGTTCGAGCTAGTTTCATCCAAGAGATTGTTCAGATTGCAGCCCGAAAAATTCTGAAAGCCTTAAAGTATAGCTCGCGCTCACGACTGGTGGGGACGACAACCGTCGCAACACACTTTACCGCTTTTCTCGCATTATCAACATAGCAAACAAAGTCCAGTTGAGCAAAGTGAATGAATAGTACAACGTCACCTTAATGTCATTTTATTTTAACCCTGTGATGCCCAACGCATTACATCAGATACGCCATCTTTCAGATTTGTTTACTCGCACCTGGGCCATTCGGCCGCCAACAAATGCCAACTGTATCATTTCAGACACCTCCTAACCGTTTTTCAAAAAACTTTAGCCCGATAACTGGCCGCATGGAGTCCCAAATACAGTTTTAGAGATAGATTCCTCCATCGTAAGCGTGCCCGGCGCGTCTTTTACGAGGTATATGATACATTATATACCTATTTTATATGCATGTAGGTATACATAATACCTATATGTAAATGGGTGTATGCTACATTATATACCTACATTATTTGTGTAGGTATATATATATATACCTACTTTTTATGTGTGTATGTTACATTGCGTAATTTTATAACCCTGGGAGAAAAAAAATTTCTTCGTGTTTCTTTTTTCTTTGCGTCACAAACTATAACGCAATAAATAATTAGAATTTTATCTATTCCTTTCATTGTCTGGGCATTACAGCAAAAAAAGTACAGTAGGATACCCTTCCCTAGCTTTTGTCACCCCAAATCCTATCAAAAGAAAAATAACGTTTTAGTGTGCAGCATTCTTTGGCTATATCACCCAGATGGCGGAATCTGGATGGCTGGCTGGAGTCTCTCTAGCCTTTTATTCCGGGCACCTGCTTGCCTGTAAAGCGTGCACCACAGTGGACAGGATAGTATGGTGGCGAAGCAAACTTTCAAAATTTATGCGAAGCATCTTCGGACTACTCGCGCCACTTGCATTGACACTACTTGCCGCACAGGGTTGCTTTCCTATTAGGTCCTGGTGAATTTATTTTGTTGAAATTTGTAATGTAACAGCGTGTAATCCACAAAAGCCAAACAATACCTCAAAAATCATCGAATGTTAATATTGGCTGTAATTATTTTAATTGGTAACCAGTGCGCGCGTATGTGTGTATGTGTGTTTGCGCGCTTCCACGTGTATTTTTCACTCTCCCATTATTGAACATTCTTGAACCGCGGAAGCGTACAATATATATTGATAGAAATACATTTCGCCTTTGTCCAAGGGAGCGCCAGATGCTTTTCTTCCGCATAATTCTTCAGACTTCAAGACAACAATACACGCTGTGATGGCGTCGCAGGCAAGGGACCTTACGAGCCAAGGCAACAGGAACGCGGGCTTACACCTGTCCCGTAAACGCGATTTAAGATAAAAGCGGCCCCGAAAACATCACTCTGAAACGAAACCAGCTGGCTTGTATATGTACGCGCATAGGCGAATGCGCAACATTGTGTTACCGCCCTGGTAATTTTTCCCGATAGGGCATATGCCTCCTAATGGGGCCGGCCGAGTTTCCAGGGCAGAGAAGACCGGCAATTACACGCATTGCGCGACTGCACCGTGTAAAACAAAAGAACCTCGCTGAACCCGATGATAACAGCAACAACAAAAAAAAAGTTTCGGAAGCCGGTGCTGTAAGCTGGAAGCACACCTGCGGTGCGATGCAGTAACATGAATGCGCGCCTTCGTCGCATCCCTCCCCTCTCCCTTTTTATGGAACAGGTAGCAATTACGGAGAAAACATAAAAACCAGCTGCGTCTCTGTTTCTGAAACAAGCGTTGGCCCTTTTGTTTTGTTTTGTTTTGTTCGTCCTCGCATTTTTCGTCGCGCATGGCGGAGATGCGCGGCAGTTAGCTACACACCCCTCGCAGGGCGTGGGCAACATGTGTTGCGTAAGCGCCCGTGTAACGCAAACACGGGAATATGCGAGCGCGTAATCAGAAAGGAAAAAGAGAACCCGCAGATTTTGGACGGGACAGGACACGGGCAGTTATAAATAATTAGACGAAAGCATAAGCTACAAAGGGGAAATGGTTTCCCGGCATGTCGCGGGCGAAGCATAAGCAAACACACAAAAATATCGTTTTTGAAGCAAGCGTAGCATACTGGAGGGAGAGAGAGAGGGCCAAGCTTCGTCAGGTAATAAAATAAAGAAAAAAAATCGTTAAGCGGAGCGGACGCGAATGGGAGGAGGTTCGCTTGTGTACGCAAGGAGGGGCGGGCCCGGGTCGGCATATGGTGGCGGCGGCGGCGGCGTCTACAAGATCAGCGCCTTATCGGCGTCAGCCGCGCATTAGGGCGCGCAAGCACACACAAACACGCATACTGAGAGCGTCCGGGCGTCGCACGCAACGCGAGATACTCGGGGGGCGACCCGGAGAGTTACTGCCGCTTGGCCCCGGGGCTCGTTCCATGCATCACGCGGACCGCAGTCGCGCTACCGCGTCGAGAGGGAGTCCCGCACTAGAAGGCTGGACGGAGAGCTCATCGGGAAAGGCACAGCGCTCTGGCGCGACCGTGAAATTAGCGCTCGCCGCTGCTGGGCGAGCGATACCATCTCGGGGCCTGGCTCCTTCCACAAAGCCTGGAAAGGAAGCCGCTGCTGCGGCAGCAGCCAGGTACACACTGCGGATGCGGCCTGCCCTGCCTCGCTGTACCCGGCTGACCACCGCCGAGCCAAGCCAAGCCAAGCCGAAGAAGCTATGCCGCGCGCGGTGGACACACCCTACTAAATGTTCAGCGGGCTCCCGCGGCCGCGCCGCGGACGACCTTTCCTGCAGCCTGCCGCCGCAGGTCTGCTGGCGTGGGTACGTGCTCCGTATGTCCCGGCCGCACCTTAGTCGGCCTTCTTCTTCTTCTTCCTCCTGCAACAACGCCACGTAATGCGCGTGCGGACGTCCCCCTTTTGCTTGCGTGCCTATGGGCTGCGAGAGAAAGAAAGCGGGGGAACCACCGCCGAGCAGACGATCGCGGGGACGGCGTTTTAGGCAGGCAGCAACGTTCGCGAAGGCCGCGTACATTTTTCAAGGCGAATGCGGAGGTCGGAAGGTTCGGAAATGGGACAAGAGGAGATAATACAAGAAGCGAACAACAGTAATAAATAATTGCTGATAAATTGGTGTATGGCAACCATTATGAAGATTGACAGAGTGGATAAAATAAATAAGGCTAGGAAGTTACAGTACGATGTGTAAAGTATAGCTGTACATTGGAGCGCAGAAACTTGAGCCCGGGTCCGGCACTTATCGCACTAGGCCCGGCCCGGCCCGACTTAACAGATCAACGGCCCGGCCCAGCCCGGGACCGAAACCGCGTAATCACAACCCATATCACAACCCAGCAGTGTAGGAACCCGCGCAGCAGTCTAGGAGACGCGCAGCAGAAACGTTTGGCAACAGAAACGTACCAAAAGCATGTAAATAAGCATCCAGTGAGGTGGACACACCCGCAAAACCACACTAAAACGGGCAACAAAACCACTGAAGAGTACAAAGAAAAAGCTGGAAACAAAACCACTCTATATTTTGTTCATAATGCACAAATTTGCCATAAATAGGTATCGCGCGTGGTGAAAATATGTGGGTCCCAAGTAAAACGAACAATTAGAAAGAAACTATCAAAGTCCCTTTCTTCAGAGAAAAAGGGTTAAGACGCAAAAAGCTTTCCCTCGTGCAACCTGAGTGAAGGTAACAATCCAAAAATCGAACAGCATCAGTGTCGGAATGGCGCTGTCTTAATTTATAGGCCTCTTCTTCATGACGCGAGGTACTCAGGTTCGATTCCAACCACGAGAAGCGTTTTTTTTTCTTTTGATGCGCTTGATGTGCCCTCTTGGACACCCATCATCACAATGGGCCCTTCCACCGTGTAAAGTTGGCTTTCCTGCAGTGCGTTTTCTCATATCATCGCCATCAGTAAAACAAAGAAAGCTTCGCTTTAAAAAATCCCGATGCCTTTGGGATTTGAACCCAGAAATAGACCCGCTGCATACCACAAAACCAGCCAGTCAATGCATGTTTGACACCTCAGGGCCTAGTGATAATCCCCGTGGAATGTAAAAAAAAAAAAAAATCGAGGACTAAGTTTGGGCCTCGGCGCACACGTCTAGGTTCTTGGCAATTGTAGCAAACATAAGTATCGCTTCACGGTACCGGGTCACACCCGGGCTGTCAGGACGACTCGACCCGGCCCAAGCTCCAATATTTCGACCCGTGGGTGCGTCTCGGGCCCGGATGAAAAGTTAGTCTGGCGGCTCGAGCCCAGCCCGCCGGCCGGGCCGGGCCCGGCCTTCTTGGTGGGCCAGAGCCCGTGCAGACATGAAGTATATGGCCGATGTGGTATCATCGAGCCGAAAGAAAAAATGGCTGCCTGGTGGGAGCAGAAAATGTGCGCTGACACAAAACAGCGCACAGAGTTACGTTACGCTTCCTTGGATTGAACATATCTAGCAGTATTTAGTAAACCGTTGAGGGAATTTTGATGTGCGAGAAATATAGGTTATGCACCGGTTGAAGACGGTAGACCTCAAGGCTTGACGTTAGGCCTTACTCCGCGTCATCGCGTACCCGCGTCGCACCCTCCTTTCTCTGTGCATCATCCTTTGCGCAAGCGACCTATAAGCCGCAAAATGCAGGAGGGCTCACAGATAAGGGGGTTCACGAAAGAGTCTTCACAAAGCAGGGTTCCCGAATTTGCCGCGAAACCATGAGAGGTGTTCTAATATTGTTTTCGCGCTATCAGCCTTCTGATTTTCATCCTGTAAAGGTCGGAGTAGAAATGAAGGCAGAAACGTCAGCGTTATATATATTTATTCTCAAGCAAGCGGAGCATCTTTTGCAACTAGTCATGGTGCAAACGCCTTCGCCGGCATTCTGCCTTTTGCTCTTGCTACGAGTTCCGTCTGTAGAACAAGATAAAATACAAGGAAGAAATTGTGGAAGGGGTACAATATTTTTTTTCCCACTATCAGTTGTTACTGTGCGCACTTCTCGGTCTTGAAGATATGCAACCCGAATGCAAGTTGTATTTGCTTAATTTCGTTAAAGCGGACACGCCGATACAGCCAGACAGAGATAGAGAGAGAGAGAGAGAGAGAGAGAGAGAGAGAGAGAGAGAGAGAGAGAGAGAGAGAGAGAGAGAGAGAGAGAGAGAGAGAGAGAGAGAGAGAGAGAGAGAGATGAAAGAAGATAGAAAAAGTATTCCCCCAACATGGTATACACGCACAAGAACATGCCCTGTACAAGCGAATAGACCTACACATACAAAGGCCATGTAAGAATACGTTCCGGGGAATCAACCAAAGCGAAGGTCGTCCAAGTTCAGGAAGTCTATCACATCACATGTCCGTTACGGATTTCTCTTTTCATACTCGCGCGATCGGAACCATCGTCGACGCACTCGTGTACAGGCGAATGAGGAGGGGTCCGCAACGTCTGCGGGGCGTCCCGCCGCGGGCGCATGAAGAACGCGCTGACTTTGGGGCGCACTTCCTTCCTGCTGGCCGTGGTGCGCGGCGAATGAATGAGCGCGGTATTGAATGACCGCAAGCCGCATGGAGAAAAGCGTCGCGTGTGCACAACGCCATCACCCTCTAGACGCAGACAGGTCATTGAGGTACCTCCTCATCCTCAATACAGTCGAACCTCGCCATAGCGAACACTGATACAGTGAATTACCGAATATAGCGAACTAAATACAAAGTTTGTTTGGTTATGCTTCATTTCAACGACACCTATTTTTTTTTATAACACAATCTAAACCTCGAGAGCTGCGCGATAACGGCTATAACGAAGAAATATTTGGTTTCTGCGAGGCACAAAACTCGGTCATATTAACAGCAAATTTCAAGAAAAAAAGGGGGTCAAAACAACCATTTTTTTGTAGCTTGAAAAACTACAAAATGAAAAAGGCCCTTTTTCTAGCGGAAAAAAACACTGAAAAACTTCATTCCACTCAGACTGAGAAAAGCGAAGACCACATCCTCCTTCAAGTAAATAAGAACGCAGGCCTGTTTTGCCGAACGAACTTTGTTTTGTTGTACTTCCACGATCTCATGTTCGGGTCTGTTTAGTTTGAAATGCCACAAGGAGACAGAAGGACTACCGCATTTACAGTGGGTTCGAAGCCTAGAACAATGCGTTTTTTATCTATGATTCTTGCACGAGCCAGATTGCCGATTTATTAGAGCCGATTTTTACCTCTACGGTTACAACGAATATCGTATATAACGAACTAATATACTGCCCCGATACTACTTCGCTATAGCGAGGTTTGACTTTTGCCCCGCCAGCCGATTAGCACTGCGACCTTTCCCGACTTTATGTAAAGCTCCAAGCTCTGATCCAGTTATGACATTGTAGCGGCACGACCTGCATTTTGTTAAACGTATATTTAACCCCTATCTGTATGCTGAAAGATGAACATTCGAGAAAAGAACCCTTGGAGGGTGTATTTCCACAGTCATGAATACACTCGTCATCATCGTCGTAATCGTCATTCTCGTCACAGCCTGAAGTTGGAGTTGTCGGTGGAAACACGGTTTGAAATAAGCCGCACCCGGGCGATGGTAGTGTTATCACAATAAAAAAAATAAAAGTGAAGGTCACGCAAGATTCAGCCGCCACCAAGGATTTCTCTGTACGCTTGTCAGTGGACTACCGCGACCGCGCGACCGCGATGAAATAACAGCTCCCCCTCCTGTGTTCACCCACCCTTCCGTGACCCTTCGAACCCAGCCAGCTACCCATCGAGTCAAATGAGCCGAGGTATACACGGTCGTCAGCAAGGTCTCCTTAGCGGACGAAGGGTCAGTCAGCCGAAAATATCTAAACATCCAAAGGTCTGTGCACGACGGCCACTAAAGCGACCAACATCGCGGCAGCTTAAATGAAATCCGGAAGAAAACAGTTAGTTGAGTCATGACCTGTACGGCTCGTGTAGTCGCAGTCGCCCTTATCTTTTGCGAGTTCGTGTAGTCATCAAAATATACTAGGGGAGACATGAAATTTGCAGCACGTGTAACTTCAAGCGGCAAATACCCGCGACGTACACCCTCTCGTCCCTCCATGATCGCATGATTTCCAGGGACGTGAGGTAGCAACGACCGACCTTGTTGAGCCTGCAGTTCGTTTAGGTGTAAATGTGTCTCGCATAAAGTGCACACTTCATCCGTCCAAAACCGTCCAATAGCAGGAGCGGTTCACGTGGGAGTGCCGCTTTATTGATGACCTTAGCACTTGGCTAGTCACACGCGTCTTTAAAAGGCAGCTTTCATGGAACCGTCAAGGCAAGACCCAGCCTGGGTTTTGACGCTACACATTGTCGCCAATGAACGGGCCGCGCCCTTCAAGTACCCGCTCCAGCAGCACTGCGGAACTGCGCAGGGACTATATTCTTGCTTTTATGAAAGCTTCTAAAAGACCTCATCGTGTGGAAAAGGAACATGACTTTGGATGAACATAAAAAAGTCTCGCACGCGTACTTTATCTCATCGCACCTTCACTGCGGCAACTGAAAGCGGTCTGTAGCGGGCGAAGCATGGCTGATGATGGCCTATACACGTACAAGGGCTATGCGCGGTGCTCCTTCGGGGTCCGTGTATGCACGGTCCACTGCGGGAACCGTGTCCAAAGGGCTCCCCCGGGAAGTTCCTTTTCGCGGTTCGCGGCTCTTTTCTGGCGATCGCCGCCGCCGTCGGATTCGCACCGCCGGTTGTGGCGATGTGTCGAATTGACAGCGCTGGTGTCCGCGCGGATACTTCTTTTCTTCGAGGCGGTGCGAATTGCGGCACGATTTTCGATCACGCAAAACAGATGGGGCGGATCCAACCGAAATGTCGTAGCCTCATTGCCCTTGGGACCTTGGTGAAAAGAGTATAACCTAGATATTAAGTGCCTTGTGAAGTTTCGAGCCGCTTTTTCCTTTCAGCGCATGTCGGAGGCTGTCACTGAGCTAGGCGCTTTGACTAGGTTGCAAAGAAGCAAGTTTATTCCCTTTCCCTTCATTGGCTCCGCAACTTGTTCAAAATGACGACGGGAAGATTTGCGCACGTTCTCTTGCTTTTTTTGTACCCTTCACGTTTTTACAAGCTTAGCCAGTATTTTCAAGAAAAATAGAATTCTCTGCGGCTGACTGCTGGGATAGAAGAGCGTGCAAGAAAAGGAGGAAGTCCTCAGGTTTGATTAAGCGCTGTGCCAACTGAAAAGAAAATACATATCAGAATAAAAACGTACTTAGATTATTTTCGTGAGTGTAGCGCAAATATGTCATGCATCCCTATTCTCTATCAAAACGTAGCCGATGAGGGACTAGCCTAATTAACTAAATTTTTCTAACGGAGCAACAGCCAAAGGACATGAAGCTTTAAATATCTCCCATTTCACATCGGATAACTGTGTATAAAAAGGAATAAAGTTGTCTTTAACAGCACAAATGGAAAATTAGAGAATTTACTCCAGACACCTCGCCCTTCTTCTCTTAATTTTTTAAAAATCATGGACAGCCGATAGTCCTGATTTGAAGGGCAACAACAACAACAAAAAAAAAAAAACACGGACAAAGAACAGAGTAGACGATAAAGGCGCTATCTAGTCTACTTTTCTTCGTCTTCTTCGTTCTTCGCTATCTCGTCTACTGTTCTTCGTCCGTGTTTTTTTGTTGAGCTTCAAATTATGGCAACTATTCACCAACTAGGCCAGCAAGAAGTTCTTCTCAGCCGATATCCCCCTGTGTAGGCACGCGAATAATCAATCAATCAATCAATCAATCAATCAATCAATCAATCAATCAATCAATCAATCAATCAATCAATCAATCAATCAATCAATCAATCAATCAATCAATCAATCAATCAATCAATCAATCAATCAATCAATCAATCAATCAAATTAATCAGAAACAGCTTATAGTTCATTGCAACAGCACGTGAATAATTAATCAAGAGAGAGAAGGAGATAGCTTTAACGAACACTGAAGAAGTTAGCCCTTCTAACAGCAGGACTTGATATTTCAGACAGTGAGACGAAACAGTGAGGCGAAACAGTTAGACAATGCAGTCAGACAAAGCAGAAAAGAAGGGGTTGATTTATTATCGTGTCCAGGGCAGCCGATAAGCCTTTGCACTGGGAGGCGAAAAAAAAAGCGAGAAAGACAGTAAGAAAGCTTTCATCGTGGACAACATGTACACTACGTGCGAAGAACACAAGTGAAATAGACGTGAGCGCTACTACTCATAATTTCCTCCTGCATATAAAAGAGGACATCCGCTAAGTATACAGATCAACTGTTAGGACAGCAATACTTACCATGAACAAAATAATTAAACCAATACCAGTACTACGACACCACTGCTGCCATCACTACTGCTACTGATTCTAATGTAATAACATAGGCATCGATTTATATTGAATTTCGAAATAAATCAGGCGGAGACTTGAAATGGTATGGGGTGCTGTCGTGAAGCCCTCTGCAGTTGTCATAAAGACAATAGTAACTAATCTATACAATCATTGAGTGCTATAACTTATCATATGAGGCATAAACGGCGTGCCTCGCTAAGCGCCTGGAAAATAAACTTAGACCAGACCACCCAAAAAAGCCACGGAAAGAAGGATGATAAGCGTAAAAAATAAAGCGAGTGCCATCTATTAGAGAACAAGCTCTTGTGGGAGACATCCGAGCCCAAATTAGCAGCAAAAGGTGTAGTTGGGTTAGGCATGCGATGCGTAGTGCAGACAGCAGCTGGTACGTCCAGAAGAGAGAGAGAGATAACACAGGTGGAAAATGCAATCAGAATATTCAGGGAAAAGGAATGAATGCGACACAATGCGCGACAAATCACGCCTGCTGGTGGCCTTTCCTTCTTCATTTCACATCAATCACAAGAGATAAGGTTGGAAATGTATCGAATGAAGCCTTCGCTAAGCAGTGGACAACAAGGGCTGATGTTATTTTTGTTGGTGATGATGATAATTTTGGTGGCGGTGGTAATGATGATAACGATAGATTCATTCGGTAGACACCGTCTGATGTACAAATAACAAAAAAAGGGGGGGGGGGGCGGGGAGGTAAGAAAAATCGAGAGGGTTAACCAACTACGAGCTGATTCTTAATGGTTTTCATTATTTTTCTCTGCAGATTTTTTGTCCAACTACCTTTCAGTCCACTTACAAGATCGATGTAAATGCTACTGCACAGATTGTAGCTGAACAGGCATAGTTGTTTATATCTACTTCGTACTTTATGTGTGGGTTAGGTGTTCAATGATAAGAACAAAACAAACAGAATACCTTGTACGTGAGGACGTGTTTGGGAGGTCCACTAAGCCCTATTTATAGCAGCATCAATTTGATATAGTGACACTTTGTTGCATCCATCTACTCTGGGCATGGGACTAGAACATTAGGGTTTCGGGTATGGGCGGTAGAGAAGTAATGATCTTTCCCGCTCATGCATGGGCCCTAACGATGTAGGTAGGAGTCGCTGGTTAGGCAACGATGATTAGTCACTTCGAGCAGCAGTTGACCTTGGAGTGGCATTCATTCCGAAGTCGTCAGGCAAGATTTTTTTTTTGTTGCAGCTTAGAAATTTTTGCAAGGTAAGCTGGTGCGACTAACCCTCCTCCCCTTTCACTTAACTCCTCCCCTAGATGCGCTTTTATTTTCGGGCCAGTTCTGGGAGTGAGTTCATTGAGCTGGGTGTAGAAAAATGTTTCGCTAGATTTCAAGAGTGGCGCCATCTGGCAGCAACTTTGCAGTCAAGCATCGTTTGAAAGGGACCCTGCAACACTTCTTTCAACTTTTTTTTTAAATCTTAAATTCTGGCAGAACGTAGTCACCCAAATCACCCAGTACTCAGATTAGGGGGTCTCAAAGTACCTCAGCCCAAAATTACTGCTCTATGCCCATCAGATAACTTGTAAACTCGCTCAAAAGATTTTTGTGCCGTTCCCGGTCTTGACGTTCTTCGACGGTCCGAATTACGTCACTAAAGCCATGTAGCGGCTGTTGGCCGGTTTTCATTCACTTGCAGCAATGAACGCTTTTCGATAACAACATTTAAAAATAAAGCCACAAGAACAAAGCAGAAATGGAAGGCGTATCTAGTGCGACGAGCACATCACGCAGTGCCGCTCAGTGCTGGCGATAACTATAGCTTTCGCAGTGGTTCCAGACGCGAAGGAAAGAGTGCAATCGCTTATCGAAAGTGTTTCAGGGTCCCTTGAATATTCAGCGTATGCAATGAAAAGCAAGTTTCAAGGCGTGTCGTGTAGTAAATGCTAATGAGTGCGCTAATGTCTTTTTCTTATGCTTCCGCGGCTTCACGCTACCTGGCTTGGTGATATAACAAATGAAGATAACATTCATAGGGTATGAGAAAATACCAGAATGCTTTGGAGGAGAGAGTTTAAGTTATACCTTCTGGATGTATTCAACTTGGTGAACGTTACATGAACGCAGGATGTTGCGTTCTCGTAACAATAGAGCTGTTTATGCCGAGCGTTGGCCGTCCGTCGCATCACAAAACCTCTAAGCCTCAAGAAAGAAATGTGGTTAGGGAGGTCCCTGGAATCGAACCCGCGACTTTTACGCCATGAAACCGGTGACGTTACTGGGCCACCCCAAAAGGCCCGAGGGGTACGGTGTTAGCAGCGGCAGGGAGTAATAACATGTGCAGCCAATTGAAAATAAAATTTAAAAAACGCTTCCCGTAGTCGGAATCGAACCTGGGTACTCGTGTTATGAAACAGGCATCCATATGATTAAGCTATTATTTTGTTGTTGTTTTTTTTTTCATGGTATTTATCGCTCTGCAGGTCAATGTAGGAAACAAGATTTACAACACACATTTAAAACTATGTACACATACAAATGAGTTGATTATAAGAGCCTGTGGACGAAACGATTGGGGCTTGCCAGTCATGGAGAACTTTCAGCGGCAAGTTGGGAAATAAATGTGAGGTGCAACAGCCGGGCTTCCGACGACGGGAGAGGGGCCGCCAGCTCTTTTTTTTTAATTGCTCTGCTTTTTTGGTATCCTGGCACCATTAGTGCAAGCTGTGGCAATTGTTTTGCACCTCGACTGTCGCGACGACAATAATGTGACCGAAACTGAACTCTATGACTTAGTAGCTACCGTAACTAGTACACTATTGTTCCAAAAACATATTTTGATATTCTGCATTTTGACGTCGTGGAAATGGGGCATTTGTGACCAAAATCAAGCCGTGTGTTTTCTTATCTGTAATAACCGGCGCAGTGTAAATTTGAACAAAACATGGCAAGTGCGCGCAACCCAAGACAAGTTTAATTCGATTTGACCGATATCCGCAAATAAAGTGCGGTACGGCTCCTTCGGCCTTTTTGTAGAGGGCGAATGGCCAGGTGGTGCATGTGTATACACATGCCTTGCGTACCGTGCGAACTCAAACTGCCTGTTAGGGGTACCACTAGCCGGCGTCCGCCTCATGTATACTAGGAACCAGGAATTTTGATAAAGAGAGCGCTTGGCCCTGACGTAACTAGCCTAGAATAACCTTCTTTGATCTACAGTGTTCTCGTCGTGATTCGACGTTTCGAGAAACAATCACGCCGAAAGATAATTACTCCCAAGGCAGCCGCCGCGGTATTCCATTAGCCGACACTATAGCCTGCGCATTTCACTTGGTTGACTTCTGCTACGCCGCATGTGTATTCTTTAAGTTGTTAGGGGAGCAGAAGTTCACTTCAATAAACTTGCTTTTCCTTTAAGACAGCGGCGTGGTCTTCGGCTACGTGACAATATGCCTGTCACACAAGGGCCGTATACGTTTAAAATATGCCCCTTATACAATTTCGAAACTTTTTTAAGGCAACACTTCATGTTTATGAAGTACAGTTGTAAGAATCGTCGATGGTATATCACTGTTTTATTTGAAGCATAATATTTACTTTTCCGTCACTCTGGCTTTACGAGGCGTTCATTCGCATCTCTCGTTTCTACATTCTGCTAGGTGTTTCGTTTTAGAAGAATGACATTGAGGTTAGAAAGCTTCGGAATGTTGGAATTCTAGAATAGGGAAGAGCTCGATGGGTGTCGCTATTTCTTGGTCGGTCTACACTCGTGTTCTCCTTCGCAAAACTGCAGCACTGCCTGTCTTCGCAGCGCCAACGCGTCATCCTTCGTCATTCGCGCCCGCGCTCCTTACCTTTCCGAGTAGCACGGCCGACCGACTCGCGCGCGCACGCATTGTTTGGCACCAGTGATCCCTGTAGAAACCCCAGAGCAGTGATGCAGCGGGCGTTCACGCTCGGCGCGCGGCATGCAGGCGGGACCTGCCAGCACCTCTCTATACCGGCATAAGACCCAACTGCCGCTTGAACAAAGCTTCACCGGTGCTCTCCATGTGGTATACACCACGCTATTAAAGGGGCCGTGAAGACAACACACAACCATGTATAATGCGAAATAACTGACTTTCCGTAACTCACTCAGCTACATTCAAGCCACAAAAACCTTTTGTTTTTTTTATCGAAAGAACACAAGAAACGCTGGACGCTTTCAATTTTCCCACTACACGACGACAGCACTGACGCAATATCGGGAACAATAAAGACGTAGTTATCTGTGTGTTAACTGAACGTGATCATTCATGTGATACAGCAAAGCAAAACTTGCAGGCCCACTTCAATCGGCCAGTCAATTTTCTTGAAAGCGGATTGGGTCAGCAACCACCAATCGCACAAATCAGATCCTGTGACGTCATAAAGGCCCGGCGAGAAAGTGAGGAGTGAGTAACCACTGCTTCGTCTGTTTTTTTTTTTTTTTTTAAGCGGAAACTTTTTAAAGCGAAATCTTTCTTAGCGGCACCGATGACGGTCTGTCAAAAACCTATTACATTTCCCCATGGACCAGTTTGTCAACCGAAAAGCTCTGATAATATCTCTGGACACACGCCGCGTGCGAGAACTTTGGCTTCTATTGTGTCAAAACGGTTACTTGCACATCGCGAAAATGTAACGGTTCTAAATAAGACAATACAAGCATCGATTACGAAGAAGGGGTACAATAGCTTACCTTTATCTCTTAAAACACGTATCGCTGCACATTTAGGTCGTTCGTAGATGCGTTTACTTTGTGCGCGCAAAATCGTCGCATGGGTTCTTTCGTCGTTTGCGATTTGGGTCTTGGAAGGCTTGCCAAAAGGTTCGACGTACTTTCAGCGATGACTGGGCGCACCCTTAGCTTTCGCGCTTCTCTCAAATTTGTTTAGGAAGGGATGCTAAATTGTTTTGTTAATGTTTAAATTATTCGTTTCAAGTTCGCGATATGATCAATATCATTGCCGTTAGGACAAAGCAGAATTTTTTTAAGAACCAAACTTTCATTTCGTCTTCATGGCTCTTTTAAAGGCGAAATCAGAACAGAACAGTTGAATTATTTAATAACTCCTTTTCTTATTCCTCTCTTTCTGACGTTTGCTTAAAAGAAAAACGTTTCATGGCAGCACAGCAAGGCGTTAAGACGCCCAACGCCTCACCGGTGCAAAAGAGATGGCGCCACTTGTTTCAATCGTTGTAGAAATCATACTGCGATATATAAGCCCGCATTTTCGCGCATAGAAGGCGAAGACGGGAAAGGTCCCCATGACTAAGGCTGACTGTGCTCCCGTTACTAAGATATTCTCTGTTTCAGCAAGTGTATCCCTTGAAGGGGCTCTGTCAGTAGTGTTGCGTACGAGAAGGCCGACCCGAGCCGAGCTCCGTAGCCTCCGTCATACGTGTGGTAGGGTGGTGTGAAGCCAGCGGCCAGCAGCTGTTGCAGCCGTGAAGAAGTCCAGAAGCCGTAGGCTAACGCAACTGTTTACTTCATAGCGAGAGATGAGCCGAAGCCAAAGAACAATGCACCAGCGGGCGAGGTTACATTACAGGACTCGAGCGGAGTGACAGCATTGATTCACTGCTCAAACAGGAATGAGTTATAGCGCTTGAGGGGCTCGTATTTGTACCCAAAAGCGCCAACGGTCAAAACAGCGTTCCCTCTAGATTGTGCACACGCCACGATCATCACAGACCCACACAACACTCTTTCCAGAGTTCGTGAGCAGTCGTAGTAGCGGCGCACGCTGAGTCCGAGAGAGGGGAGAGAGGAGGACTCCGCTGCGGACGCGGGCCTTCCGTGACCTTTGGCAAGTCTCGGTGCGCCTCGTCGGCAACCGCCGAAGTTTGAAACGCGCCGAAAGCGAAGCGTCTGACCCAGGCTTGTCGAAACGTGAAAACATGAGTCACCGACACGGGAGAGCTTGCTTGAAAGGCGCACGCAGTGGAGGCTTCGCCGCACAGCCGAGGAGTGTTGAAACGAAGCCCAGCGGCGGACTCAATCGTAACAGTAGGCATGTCAATCCCGCATGGGGGCGTCAGCAGAACGTTGAATGTGGGTCGTGCAGCGATAGTGCCATGAAGTGCTTCAATACACATCGATTGAACAGCACTAGGTAACATTGCCTGTACAATACGCCGACTGGAATAGTGGACACTTTTCTTTTTACTCGCCCACACCACTTCATGTTCTGAACAACATCTGTCAAGTTGAAGTTGTGAGTGATACAGAATACTGAATAATTTGAGACGCTAAACAACGGGTACCAGGTGAAAGAAGTATAGACAGACGAGGCGCCACTTGCAAATAATTTTATTTGTGAAAACCGTCGGTTAAATACACTGTTGAAAGCAAGAAATCATTTCATAAACAACGTGTGCCAACCTACACGTGTCCATCTAAGAACTCGATTTCTTTGAGTGATAATGCGACTGATGGTGTACTATTGCACTTGTTTCCTACCTTATGAATGAAGTACGGTTCTACAATATCTCTTTCTTGCTTATCTCGGACCCATTTTAAAAACGTGGCCTGTTTGGAGAGCGAAGTGTAGTTTGAACCTTGCAGGGTGCACCTTTTGCAGTGCTCAGCCATGAGCCCCCAGCGTTGTTCTTTACTGCCCAACAGTGCTCGCGCGCTCTGTCGTTGAAACATCTGCCTGTTTGGTCTATATAAGATTTGCTGCAACTCATGGGAATCTCATACACAACTCCCGTGGTGCATTCTTTGTAAAATTCACCGTGCTTCTTGGAGCACGATTGCTGCTTCCTCTGCGCAAGCATATATAGGGCGAACTTTTGTCAATTTGCAGTTGTTTTAAAATGGGTCAGAAATAAACAAGAAAGAGAGATTGAAGAGGCGTACTTCCTCCTTTACAATGCGGGAAATCAAGTTCTTAGATGGACACATGTAGGTTTGCACACGTTGTTTGTGGGACGATTTCTTGACGTCAAGGAGGTTGCAATACAACCTCCTTGCTTGACGATAACAGTGCTTTTAACCTAGGGCTTTCACAAATAAAGGTTAGTGGGAAGTGGCGCCTTGTCTGCTTCTACGTGTTTTTTCTGGTCCCTGTTGTTAAGCGCCTCAAATTATTCAGTATGTTTAACCAACTCGCCCTGATCAGGCGTTTGATACAGAATGATTGCTTGAGCCCATTGAACAAACAAGCCACTAGCGCAATTCAAGGACCTACTCTTCTGTCGGTTCGAACAGCGCCTTACCGAATACGCATTGAAATTCGACCCACAATGCGGCTCCAGATGCGAGGCACATGCCACGCTTTCACCCTGCGACAGACGCGTATCACCGAAGCGCTGGAGATGAGCGAGCGAGAGTGTTCGGTCGTCGAAGTGCATCAGGTTGTGAAGCCGGGAAGAACAGCCTGGGCCCGTGCCAGTGGTTTCCTGGGTGCGTTGCACCGTCACCACCGAGACAGTATGCCTCTGTGTTGCTGAACAAACTGACGAAAAACTGTGTAGGAACGACAGAAGGGCCAGCGACAGAAGGGCCAGCGTAAGAACGACAGAAGGGCCAGCGTAAGAAACTCCAAGACCCTGATTGCCTCCACTAAATAAGACAAATGTCGGAAGGAGTGGCTCGGGCTTTCTCTCATGGTGGCGACGGCTACACAGGCGCGCAGGCAAGAGGGAAGGGGGCTTCCCATGGGGGGTCGCAAGCGTGGCGGGGAAGGCCAAAGTCACGGGGGCGAATCTCCTGCCTTCATCAGTCACGGCCCAGCAGGTAGCCTGTCCTATTAATGAGACCAATTAGCATGGCGCCAACAGAGAGCTCGTCTCGTCATTTTTCCACCGCGACGCCGCGATCTGTTTCGCGTCGTCGTATCAGTTGTCAGTAGGAGCATGTGGGGCAAGCGAAGACGCGTGCACGCACTTTTCATCCCGTTCGCGAAGTTTATTTGACGTTGGATGATTGCGCCGACAGAACGTCGTGAGCGCGTAATATGATTGATGCTGCCTATTTTACTAGAGGCTCCAGCGGATTTTTAGCTTCCAAAATTGCATTGCTGTTAAAAATCGCGCCAACAGTCTGCAACACACACGAATTGAGGGAAAGTTCACAGCCTCGTAAAACCGGAAAAAAGCTGCATTTCTTTTACAAAGCTCTTAAGGGTGCATTTATATATGTATTTATTCATCCAAGTAATAAACCACAATTAAAACTCCATGTCCAAATACACATTAGTTGCTGTTACTACCCCACATCTCGAACACAAAAACGCTGGCTGTCCTGTGGTGAGCGTTTAACATATAAGTACTACCAGTCCATGCATAAGCAACAAGAATAAGTGTTACGTACATAAACTGCATTCACACCTACGCGGGGCCAAAAATGGCAAATAAACGCTGATATTGTCGCTTCGTTCACTTTTACGTTTAATGCAGATTCGCGAATTTCAAACGAAGCCTTGTTGAAGCTAGATCAAATCATTCCTGTAATAAAGGTGACTTATATTGAACAGTTTTTTTTTTTCCTCCGCTGAAAAAAAAAGGTTGCTCGAAAAAAAAAAAAAAACAGCCGGAAAAACGAAGTACAATTTCCACAGCCCTTCGTACACCACTGGAGCCATCGCAGCTAGCATTCGCAACACCAAAACGAGGCCGTTACGTTTGGACAGCGCATGGCCATGTTAAGGAAGAACAACACGCTCTTCCGATAGCGTCCGAAAATATCGCCTTCGACCGGACTAATAAACCCGCCACGTCGTGGACACTGCATTCGTGGGTGCACGTGCGCCGAATGCGGCAGCTGGCACGAGTGCGGCCCTTCCCGTGTTTGCCATGCGCGCGTAATTGATGACACTGTCGGCCCGTATCTCCAGACACGCGCTGCTGGGCAATCAGGGACCGCGGCACTGTCGCCGTTGGACGAGCCATCAATCGATCTCCGCGCAATGGACGCCCTCCTCGATGCACAAATACGGCCGGCATAGTTGGACTTCTCGCGCCGACATGTTTGCTCGCGGGGCCAACCGGGCTTGGCTCTGCGAGGGAGCGGAGACAGTCGCTGTGGGAGCTAAGATTTGCCGTTTGGTCTGTCATCCACCGACTATCGATTTCGCTTTTCCTTTCTCTGCCACGCAATACAGTCCTTCACGGGGTTTTCCATAACTGATGGAGCTATTACGCGAGGTTTCACGTCTAGAGGTAAAAGTGAGTTGCGATACTCCGCCGAAAAATACGCGGAAGGTCATCGCGCAGTGGGCTCTCATAAATACACTCTTAATCAAAAAATCGTAATAGGGTAGTAACGGCCGTATTTACTAAGTCCTTACGAACCTTACTACCCCGTGGCATGGTACGTAGGCTCTGCCGCTAGCAACTGTATGGTTAGGAAATTAACTGGGTGTAGGAAGTTGTATACACTAGATTAAGGTCGTGCTTATGACTAGGTTATGCATGGCCAGTTAGCAAACGCTGGTAGCTCAGAAGGGTGTTACCGCTAGGACTTTACTAGTCAAGGTAGTGAGGCTTACTGCCTGTTTCAGTTAGTAACCCTGACTAGTGCTGCATTTACTACGTCCAGTTACTAAGTGCCTAGTTACTGGGACACGTAACTTCTTAGTGTTCCGTTAGTGAATGCCACAACCCTTTTTTTAATAGTGTAGATGGGGCTTTATTTTATACGGCATTACTTCTACAGTAGACGGCTTGCAAAGGACACGCAGGTTTTAGGATGTCGAGTATGGTGCGCATTAACCAATGCTACTAAGTTTCCGCGCATTTCGAAGCCCCCGAATAAAAAAAAGTCTAAATGGATATTGCATACCGTTAAGACAATGCCGTGGGCGGGAAGCGCACAGCCAATCATGTTACTAAGTGGGCTTACCAGGAAGGAGATACCGTGTTTTGGTACGGGTGAGCCGGTTCCGGTTAACGCTCAGCGCCTGCGACAAGTCAGAACCAGAGGGTCACTTTCAATTGCGCACTTTCCCAACGACGATCGTTCCCAGCTAGGTGACTGAGCACGTAGCTACGGTCAGTAAAAAGAAGTCAGATTCCCAACCCGTAACGTCAAACAAGCAGCAGATAAGGTTTGACGTCGGAGCCGCTAAAGTGTCATCTCGGAGCAGATGGATTAACGAATGGTAAAGGTGCGGGTCGACATATACGCGTTGGCAAGCAACGTTTCAGAAGGAAGTGAAGAGACAGTCTCGCTTTCTTCTGCGGATTCCTGTTCATATAGCCGTTGAGCGGCAACTGCGAAAGGCAATCCGTTTCCTCATTATCGCCAGATTTCTTGAAGTGACGGGCGTGGTTGCAGGCTAACAGCGGGCCTCTTGTATTTATCATTTTGAACCGCTCAGAACTGCTCTAAAGCAGCTCCGTATTTCATTCGTCCATAAAACTTCCACTGCCAGAGCAGTTTTGGGCTCCCCAGAAGATGCTGAGAACTACTCTGGACAAGAAAATAAAAGCGCACCGCTGCCTGTTCGGATCAGTTACCGAAGGAGGGTTCGTTCTCGAGTCTAAAATCACAGGTGACTTTACGGATCCACCACGGACTCCCTTAACTACTACAAGTCTGTAGTCGTTAAGTGAGTCCGTAGTGGGAGGAACCTTCTGTAGAAATAGAAATGGAAATTGTTTTTTAACGTTGTTTGTAGAATTTAGGCTGGTTCGCATCCACTCCAGTGGCAACGACCATATTGTGTTTCAGTTACATGAAGTTTCATTATCGAAAGCCACGTTGACAAAATGCTCCGATGCGGCGTCATTCGCCATTCTGCACTTTTCGGCGTTGCGTCGATTGTCGCTGTCTTCACATATTAACGATGAAGACATTTACCCCTTACCACGAAATCACAAACCCAGGTTCCTTTGCTCTATCATTCATGTCTTTTCCCGCTTAGCCCACATAAGATTCTCCAGTCCGTAGACTGACATTTGACAGTCCACGCACTGATTTGCAGGCTTATTTTTGTCACTAAGCGGCTCGTGGATTGTTTTGACCGCGCGCCGAAAATTACCCGCGTCGATATTTGGAGCACGGTAGACGGCCCGAAACCACGAGGTGTCCCACTAACTGCTACCGCAAGAATAATAACCACCCAAGCAGTGTCCAGGCAAAAGAGTGTGTATGGTTTATGGTTATCGTTACGCTTTCGAGTGAGATACGTTTTTAACAATGTTATGGAAGCCACTAGAGGTGTTTTTACTGCCTACAAATCTGCCGATCACACTGCAGATTGGGATGTCGTTCTTCAGCTTAATTCTCATTTCATTTCATTTCATTTTATTTCATTTATTCATACTGCAGGCCAAGATGCTGGCCCATGCAGGGAGGGCAATACAGAGCAAGGATACAAACAACGCATGAACAGGATGCTAACTATAACATGTCACAAAAACTTCCAAATACTTGCCTTATCACAAGAACCTTGACATAAGAACAACACGAATAAAATCACAGTGGGGAAAAACGCCTTGCCCGAACAACAACACAGCACTAAAACAACAAAGCAGCAGGTAATTTTCTTATAAAGAACAAGTGGCCACAAGCCAAGGTTTATAGATTATTCTATAGTTCATGAGGCAAGTAGTTTTCCAGTTCTTGTGAGAAGTTTCTTGATTGTAAAACCTCAAGGGGGAGGGAATTCCATTCGTTAATTGTACGCACAAAAAAAAAACTATTCATGTGAGAATTTCTATTAGAAAATATTGGCGTAATAGAGAACTTATGTTTATGTCTTGTTTTTCGGGCTTCAAGAAAACTTACGTAACGAGGTAGTTTAAGTCCGGTTTTCCCCCTTATGATGCTATGTCGAAAATGGAGACGACTAACTTTGCGGCTGCGTTCTAGCGCACTGATATTATTTCTAAGCATTAGCAAGGTTGGTGAATCCTGTCTTTTATATTTTCCAAAGATGAATCTGGATTACATAGATTACAATGAGATCTCATGAATGCGTTCATGGCACATCGCTGCCCCTTTATGAAATAAGGAATCATGATACCGTTTCCCAAAACGGACATCGAATGTTATTTTTATACTCACCATTATCATTAGGAGCATGATCACGATTCTGCTCTAAGTTCTGCTTTCCACCCGCTGCGGTGGCTCAGTGGCTAAGGCGTTGCGCTGCTGAGCACGATGTCGCGGGTTCGATTCCCAGCCGCGGCGGCCGCTTTTCTGATGGAGGCGAAAAGCAAAAACGCCCTGTGTACGAGATTTCAGCGCACGTTAAAGATCCCCAGGTGGTCAAAATTAATCCGGATGCGCGCCTCATCGCCTTCGTTGCTTCGGCGGGTTAAACCCTACAATCAATCAATCAGTTCTGCTTTCCGAGTTAGCGAAAATCCCTGGCCATCGCCACTAACGTGAAACCTGGGGAGGGGCGAAGCACGCAGTGTATAAGTATATTCTTGGCGTCTTGGCGTTTTTGCCAATGGAGATAAAAGCGTTGGAAGGGAGAGGTATACAGCTTTGCTGTAAAAGTCTCGTGTCTTTGAAGCACGAAGCGTTCTAGTGCGAGGCGTAAACGAGCGCACCGGTGTTTTTTTAGTAGGCGTTACGAAGCGTTCTAGCACGAGCCGTAAACGAGTGCCCCGGCGTTTTTTAGTACGCGTTACGTTCTAGCGCGAGACGTAAACGAGTGTCGCGGTATTTAATACCGTGACTACATGAGACGACTATTACGACGACGACGACGACGACGACATGAAACGCCGACAGCCCGAGCCCCTAAGGGGCTTCGCCCCTAATAAGGAGTTATTATCGATATATTGATCAAGATGCAATGTGAATAGCCGATGGTTGCGGAGCCAAAACGAAAAGGGGACGGTGAACAGTGCAAATCAAAACCAGGGAAACGCAGGGAGGCGGACGCGAGGCCGACGACTCGGTCCGTCCGGCGAGGAGGCACGCTTTTATTCCGTTGTTGCGATGGCGTGAATGGCATCGCGTGTGACATCCTGCCTTTTCGAGCAACCTGGTGTGAAATTGGGGAGTCGCGAGGCCAGCCTACGTCACGGTGTCGTCTTCTTCTTCTTCCCGCACCGAGTAGGGATGCGCGGCGTGCATTGTGCACTGCCCTCGCCCGACATCGCCTTTTGTACGAGGCGGATCCTCTGCGCGACTGTCGACGTTATTTTTTCGTTCTTTTAGCTGTGAATTTGGCGTGGTTTGTGTGCCCAAACCGGGGTCGCAGAACGGGGGAAGACAGACATAGTTTGGGGAGCAGCCGTTCACGCATTGTTAGTTCGTTGCGACAAAAAAATTAAATAAAAGATGGAGGAAGCCGTCATTTAGGAATAAGGTCACTTCAATAAACGAGAACGAATGGAAAAGAACTGAAGGGAGCTCGCACTATAACGCGTAAGACTTGAAGGTAGCGAATCTGTACGCAGCTAAAAGTGAGAGCTTCTTTCTTTTTTGGGGGGTGATAATCATTGGAGACCACCTTGCAGGAGCCTATGCTATGACGTGTCTTTCTCGTTCCGAGCAAGTGTTGCCAAGATTACGGCGAAGGCTGCAGTTTTTTTTTTTTTTTTTTGGGGGGGGGGGGGGGATCTTGGCCAATCACCCTAAGTGAGTATGCTTGGCTTGAAAAGCGGTTGCCGCGAGGCACGCACACATCAGCGCTGGGAATTTTCCTTGTTTTGTTAAGTGATGGGTGGTTGCCCCGAGGCCTGCGCTCACGTGCGCGTGCTCACGTGCGCGCTCCGCTCGGCAATTTCTTGATATTTTTACCTGAGGACACGAAAAATTACGATTTGCTAAACAGCTTCACTGTTAATAAAACCTTGAGCTCAAACAGAATCAAATCTGTTCTGTGACCAAAACTTTCATTATACGGTCCACTGCAATGTTTAAATGGCTGGGCTATTCATATTACACCAGGAGTATATGGGGGGATAATTTTAAACGTACAAAGATATCGGCACAAAAAAGCCTAAACTTCTAAACTTGCAGCACTGGCTGACAACCATATATCTTCTCGTGGAGTGGAACGTATCTGTGCTCGCTGCGAGCTCGCGTTTTAAAGAGCTCGCAGTTTTTTTTGGGCTACCTAAAAACAAATATTTCTGTCGGTCGGTCGGTCCACAAATTCAGCACAAGATAAATTTCAGGCGTACTTTAATCACAACAAAAGCACTTAACCGAGAGCATCAGCGTTCGTATAGTCAAGTATAACGTTCTAATCATTTTTACGATAACAAAAAAATACTATGCGTTAAAAAGGTATCATAGAGAGCCCAGATAAAATCAAGCATTAAAAAAGATATGCCTGCTCGCCAGACGCCCCTGGAAAATGCTTACTTTATAGGCGCAGTGTGGTAACAGAACCGCGAATTGAAGACAAGATACCAGCGCATTCATTGAAACAACGGTCGTAACGGTCAATGGCATCAGGAATACAATCTAGGCCACAGAAATCTTCACTAAGCCGTATTTCACCAACACCTTTGCCGTGTGAGCATTGGAAGGTAAAACGTACAACGATATTCTCAAGCCACGTTTTATTTAACGTCCCAAACCAACAACTGAAACAATAAGCTCCCACGCGATCGCCCACACTTCGTGGGCAGCACCCGCACAATTCAACGTTATCCGCACCTTCTGCGAGTGTTCCTACAGCAAGTAAGTGCTGTTTGCTGGGGCGGACTCCGCACTACCACCTCGCCCGGGCCGTGGGTACAACCTTTCCGTGGCTCCAAACTAATTCCTGCCATCTTGGGACCCTACTTCACACCACCTTCAAAGTCTGCGCCATGCTCTGCAGTCTCCACAACATGGTATGCCGCTGCCAACACACCCCATCCCTAAACCCCAATCTCCACACAGTGGGCGCGCCAGCTCACCTACTCCGACAAAATGAGAACTACGACATGTAGCGCTTTGCGTCGTCGTTACTAACCTTATCTAGTGACCCTAGTCGTTTCCATTCTGTTGTCTCCATCGCACGTTTGTGCTGTGCAGCGCAAACATGCTGTACCAACTCGCCGAAGCAACCACACCTGCAGTAGGCAGAGGAAGACGCATCTTTGTTGCTAGCAGAAACGTTCCTGGCGCTGAGCTGCGCTGCCTCGCTCGTTGGGCAGGCTCAGAGCGGCTCCTGGTGCTAAGCCGCGCCGCCCCGGGGTGTTCGGTTGTTTCTGCTCGCTGCTGTCTGTGCAGTCCATGTGTGCATTGGTGTTGGTGTAGGTATGGAGGAGACAGGACCATCAGTCGATCGTTCGACGGAACACTATGCGATACATTCATGATTAACCAGCGCAAACTAAACGGGATGAGAGAGGAGTACGCGCTCGTGTTGTGTACTCCTCTCTCGCCCCTTTTAGTTTGCGCTGGTTAATTATGAATGTATACCAACTAGCCCAGTTTTCGACTTTGTTGCACTATTCGATACACGGGTTGTGAAAATTTAGCCTTGTCTCACGTTAAATGCGAATTTTTAGCGTCGTGTGACACTGATAATCTCGTTATTATGGTGTGACGTGTCGATCGTTTAACTTCTCATTATAATCTATCGATGAAACCGGAACTAAACTAAAATTACCAAGTTGCAGCCCCCTGCTCCTCTTGCGCTCATCTCGAATTCACCACATTAAACGACGCGAATTTTTGTGTCCCCAAAGCTTAAAATGCGCGAACCGTCACAGCCTTAGGTATTTGTGAGTTGGTAAGCGGGAAAATGCCTCCTTGCAGATTCTCCACACATATTACATCCATTGTGTACCCCCAAACGAGGTCCTTAAGCTCTTATGGAACGCGAGCTTTCTGCGATGCACCGTAGAATAGCCACGTGTACGTGGAACGTGCGGCGGAGCGTCGCGATGGTGTCGAGACGCCGGAACACGCCTCTTTTTTTAGTTTCCTCGCACGCCGAGCTCGTCAAGAAAAATGCGAGGAGCCGTCACATTACGGTGGTAAGGTTGCCGGGGCGGCACAGCATGTCAGACCACCGGCGGGTTCCCGTTCATCATTCCCGAGTGCAACGCGCGCGCTCGAGAGAGGAGACGTTGCGCGCCTCGGAAAACGACGACGACGACGACGGCAAGGACAAACAACTAGAAAAGAAGAGAACGCGTCAAAGAACGAGAGCGGAGTGAGAAACCATGCAGCCGCCACCCTGCAGGACGAGGCGAGCCATCGGTGGTGCTGGGGTACCTGCGGCGGCTTGCATGCATGCGTGCGTGCTCGCGCGAGACTGCATGTGGAGACTTCTTCTACAGGTTTGCGCGCGGCTTGGCCTAACTTTTCAGCTCGGGCGGAAAAAGGGAGAAGACGACACCCGGAGGATGGAGAGGGGGAGGTGAGCGAGTACAGGTGGGAAAGCCTGTCAAGCTGTCACGGATACAGCGGGTGGGGGGGACATCATGCACCGAGCGCGAGGCGCACTGGCGGG
This sequence comes from Haemaphysalis longicornis, assembly GCF_048455015.1. Taxonomy (NCBI): domain Eukaryota; kingdom Metazoa; phylum Arthropoda; class Arachnida; order Ixodida; family Ixodidae; genus Haemaphysalis; species Haemaphysalis longicornis. The sequence continues at coordinate 42,013,032 of NW_027526460.1, forward strand.
ACGCAGAAAAACAAACAAAAAAAAAGAGCGACACAGGAGACGCAGCGCAACACCGCACAGGGTCTCCGCTCACGGGCTTCTTCGTTCCTACGAAAAGTGTCGAGGCGGGCCTTACGCCCCTGCTACTCGTTGCACGGCTGTTGCTCTTTTCGCGCGAAGCAGCGCAGAAAGGGGGCGAGGAAAAATTTTGATAGAGGAGGGAGGATGGGAGAGGGCAAGAGGCAGAGAAAAGGAAGCCCAGGCTCTTTCATTTCTCCGTCTTGGGTGACTCCTGCTCTACCTCTCGCTACAGCGGCGAAGACGGGACGGCGACGACTGCTGGGCGTGTATCTCGGCGGAGGGGAAATTAAAAGCCGCGCACAAAACGAGAACACCGAGCCACCGACGCGCGCAGACACACACGAGTCAGGAGAGAGACGGTGCGCTTCTTTGAAGGGGGGATTCTTGGCGGGATCTCTTTGTGCGGCTCCAACGCGGCAGCCGGCACGTGAAGAGGGGCAGGAGAAGAGAGAGGTATCGGCTTACGGGGGCAGACGTCGCACCCGGCACAATGGGGGCGGCGGGACGAGCGGACAGGGGCTTGTGTAAGGTGTATCTCCGATTAATCGCGGAGATGCGCACGCAGCGGCAGCAGCAGCGGCTTCCTTTATATGTCCCGCCCCTCTTCTCGCATCGGCCTTGCTCCCGAGGGCGCCTTGCCGAGTGGTGCCTCGCCGGGGTGGCTTCTGTGGCCGACCGGAGCGGGACCCGGGTTCCACGGAGTCGTGTGAACCGTCTGCGCGCGTGTAGCGCGCGAGAAAGGAGAAACGAAGGCAGCAACGACTGTCCCCGGTCGTGCCGTCGTCGTCTTTTCGACGCGTCCCGCTTTTTCGACCTGCTGGCAGAATAGGGACGGTGCAGACTCTTCCCACAGCGCCATTCAAGGGCCACTATGCAGACGCAATCTTACCATCTCTGTAGTATATACGGCGTTATGGTTCCCTGTGGCCACTTCAATGCTTCGTTGCGGCCGCCGCGACCATAACGGGAGATAGTAATCTTGTTCGGGAATGGCTTTTTATGGGCTTTTAAAGGCTCGCTTCTGCGGGATAATAAGCGTGAAGCATCAGAGGCATCCGTGGTGGGGAGACAAACAGATGGTAACTTCTTGGTGTTGGCCAATACCGGCGTTCTCAACCCAAAGGAGAATTTTACGAAACCCGAATCGAAAAATTTATGGTCGCCCCTACATATTAGGCCACAGATAACAGCGGGAACATCCCACCAGAGGAATTTCGAAGAGCCATGTCGCGCCTGTAGGCTAGACAGAGACATGGCTGCTAAAAATACCTTCTTCGCAAAGGCCTTTACAGCAATGCATAAGGCTAACCCGAGCAATAGCCTCACGTATTGAAACTGCGCGTTTGTTGCGGTTCTGTTGGCCTTGGATGTAAACCAAATGGGAAACCTTGCGTTAGCTGCGCTGGACCGGTGTTTCTTAGGTGTTGAAATACGGAGTGTGGTAGTGAGTTTCGGTGGAAAAGTACATCTCCGGATTCTCGTAGGCGCTTGATGTGGTCGACGAGATGGCTTAGAGCAAGTGGAGGTAGGTTGTGAAGATGGTTTTATGTAACGCCATCACACCCAGGGGCTGATTAAAGTTTCCCTGGCTTATGGCTGCAGAGAGTTCGGATGGTGTTAGTGTAAGATTAAGGTCACTATTGTGTGACAAAATAGGAATTTCTGGTAGATGCGGCGGCGGCGTAAGGCTGGCGTAGGAAGTGGGTATACTGATAACGTCGTCCTCCGTGTTCGATAGTTCCTGCGTTAAGGTACGTCTCCTGAGGGTTTTTGTGTTCTTTTTTTATTGAGTCATATGCAACGATGTATTTTTTTAGAGGTCCGCAAGGCCTCTCTTTTTATCGGAGTTGGCGCAAAGGGCAGACCATTTGGTGGTGGACAGCAGTTATTTATGCGAATAGATAGCCTTGCATTGCTTACGTAAATGCTCGAGGAGAGAGTAAAGCTTGTCAGAGGAGCGGTACGACTGACCGAGGAAATGAACTCGTTTTTATGGACTTACGAGGTGACTGTCAAACGTGGATGTGTCGGATGAATATCGGATTATTTTAGTAGCTGATTTGATAAGTGAGTTGATGAAGTGGGCGAATGCTTCCGGGAAGTATGGGGTGCATCTTGAAGAATTGCGGCTCACAAGACCTCAGTCAATTTTCGATAAGGCTTGTTTGGAGCGAATCTTTTTCAGCGTGAAAGGAAGCGAGGATGGGTAAGTGGCCACAAGTTTAGATGTTATAAAGACAGGAGCAGTTTTTGATCTGGTAAGATGTTGCCCAGGTAAGACCCAGTGTGGTGCCTTTATGAGCACGGCACCGGCAGATTCACGCCGCATGAAACGGTTTGTTAGGGAGACGCAAATCGTCGAAGTACACGATGTTGACGAGAGTGGTGCCTCGAGCTGATGCTTTGGCTTAGCCCCACCGAGGATGAGTGGCGGTGAAATCGCCCGCGACAATGATCAAGGTATTGCGCACTAGATTGATTGTAGGGTTTAACGCGCCGACGCTACGCAGGGGATGAGGCGCGCCGTAGTGGAGGGCTCCGGATTAATTTTGACCACCTGGGGATCTTTAACGTGCGCCGAAATCTCGTGCACACAGGCGTTTTTGCTTTTCGCACCATCAGAAAAGCGGCCGCCGCGGCCGGGAATCCAACCCGCGTTCTCGTGCTCAGCAGCACAATGCCTTAGCCACTGAGCCACCGCGGCGGGTATTGCGCACTATTGCGCTCTGATCGGCTAGGGCAGCGGTACACTCAAAACTGCCCTGATTGCACGGTTGAGGGCTTGTATGTAGTACAGATCCTAATTAACTTTCGGCCTGTAGGAAGGCACGCGAGAACCACAGAAACTTCGTTATATTCAGAGGAGAATCCAGGGAGAATAATCTGCGTTGCCGCAAAGTGAAATTGAATTAGAATGGCAACCCAACTACAGCGTTTTTTTCTAGTTGAAGCGCGGCCACGACTTGTTTGCGTGTTCAATGTATAGCAAAATGTCATGTACCCTGTCATGTTGGGAGTTGAATATGTTTCTTGAAGGAGAATAAAAGAGACACAAATAAGTTTCAGCTTGAATAAAACATCGAGAGATGGTGGTGAATGGACACTCCCGCAGTTCCATTGCATGGCTGTGGAAGGCGAAGCTATAGCCCTGTTTGTATGGCGAGGTTTTCCTTCAGAGTTATTTCGGGAACTCAGACGCCGAGGGATGATTGACCACCTCTCGGAGTTTATTCACAAGGGTATTTCAGATGAGTATCAACGTAGGCGTCTGCGTTTGTTGCAACTTCTTGCAGAGCCACCCTTTCCTTGCCCTGGCCGATGACATTGGCCAAGAAGGTTTAGCCAAGTTTTGGCCAAGAAGATTGTATATAACTAAGTAATTTTCTACCTAAAAGCGCGGTTCGGTGTCAAAATGGCCTCCAAAACGTAGGGGTTCCATAGGGTGCTCGGAGTACCTGATATTTGGACTACTTGAGTGAGTTTGGGGTCTGTGAGAGCTTGTGAAGATCGGGTTCTTTTAATACTGGGCCTACGGTTACATCGCATGCAGACTTGACGGGGGAGTTGCCTTCATGGGCTGTTGGCCGGCTGGCGGGTGGAAAGCTTTTACGCGAACACCGCGACACGACACGCCCAAGACCTTCACTATTGAAGAGCCCACTTGACGACACCGACGTCTTTTGATTTCCTGTAACCAACTTTGCCTAACAGGCCTGTATCCATCGCTGCCCCACATAAAGCAATAAAGGTTCTCCCTCTCTCTCTCATGACTGCGCCTTAACCTAAACCCTTGTTAGGATCACTCTGCGATTCTCTTTCTTCGAATGATCTAATACGACCACCGCAAGCACCGCCGGCGGCGGTCCCTCGAAGCCTAGACCGCGTTTCGTCGACGGCATGCAGGGCTGTCGGCGACGACGCTGGTGGTGGGTGAAGTTTATCGCGGCACGGCGCCCCACCCACCGAAGCGCCACGCTATCGCCCCACATCGCGAAAGCGCCACATTCGGAGAAAGGAAGTGTCAAGCTGAGCCCGACGACGACGCAGTTGGAGCAAGAGGGACAGTCGAGCCGCCCTTCGCGTGCTGCGTGACGACAACGCCCAGGCTCCGGCCGGCAGCTGTGTCTCCGCGCGTCCATACAGCCCCGTCTGCCGCCTCGCTTCCTTGGACTTTGCGGAGCCGCCGTGTAACGGCAGAGTGCGGCGTGCATTTCAATGAGCTGAGCGTTTTCGAATGGAGAGAGCGGGTCACTCTTCGAGACAGATGTACGGGGCTGTGTGGAAACGAAGCGAATGGAAGCCATAAACGCGAGTGTTACGCGAAAAAGGAGGTATACATGTGCAGGGGAAGACGAGGGGGTTGGGCACAGACGACAGTATCTCCTCGCGTTGTTTTACAGGAATTGAGCGTTTCTCAATATTCTCATTTCACTACTCCTTAGGCAACAGCATGGTTTGAATGCAATCATTCATGTCTACATTTCTTAGTGATTCATTATGCTCATGTGCACACAAATATTTGCGTGTTAACCAGACCCTACCCCCCACGATGTGGCTAAAAAGGATCTCTTGCCATGCACTAAGCTCTGAGTTCGATTCTCAGTTACAGGGTAGCGAGGCTTCTGAAGAAATTGAATTCAAAGAAATGCGAGGCAATCCCTGATGGCAACTCTAGCGAGTAGAATCCGAGGCACCCTAACGCACTTATAAGTCTCGAAAGCAGTTTTTGACTCCAAGGCGTGCTTTTGATTTGAAATTATTTGATATGCAAGTCGTATTCAGAGTAAATACTCATGGCCAATGTAATGGGACAAAAATTATGTGGTATTGGCGTGTTCTGTTTACACAAATCAACTCTCCTCGTGTTCAAATGCCGTTTTAAACATTTCGTTTGGTTTACATTCACACACACATCCACCATCATGAGGTGTTGGCTTCCTCTCATTCAAAATCATGAAGCAGTGAAGTATCCTTAGATTGGAAAAAAACGTGTTTTTTTCTTCAGAATTCTTTACGGTCGGACAGGGAACTACTTGAATTTCTCATAGCTCACCATGGTTGCAAACTTTGAAGCCATTTCTTGAAGGGAAGTCGCTGAGTGCGTGGAATTTGACGAGTAACCATGGCCTTCCTTTTAACTCGCAGTCAGAATAAACGGTCAATTCGAATTTGTTGTTTGGCCCCCACGAAAGTTCTGTGAAAATGTAAGGATGCGAGTGACCCACTATGACCATGATGGTGATAGTGAGGACAACGATGGTGACGACGACGATGATGATCGTAAATTAAAAGGATAATGCAACAGCAACGACGAGAAGGGAAAGGTCGTTGCATTTCCGATTACAGCACCGCAATGCGCTCACCATTTCACATCCCGCAGGTTATGCATCTCGGTGGTACCCCGAACTCGGTGGTACCCCGAAGCTAACGTCTTCACTATTGTCAAATCAGCCGTGGTGCGCATGATATCATTTGCGCTTACCTATAGCTGCGGCGGACACGTTGCAATCCGAATATTTGCGCGCATTTCTGTCTAACTTCGCTGCTGGACATGTACATGAACTTTTATTTATAGAGCCTGATAAGCTCGAGATGCAGGTTTCACTAAACGACACTTGGTGTTGTTAAAACAAATTGCTCATGGGCCAACCTACCTGTCCCGTATAGTTACCGGTTCTGCCTCATCTGCATTACGCCGCTTGAAAAATTATAGAATATGCTTTTTTTCCGAATTTTCACCTCGGGGAATAGTTTTCTATGGACTTTTCTGTCACATAATCAGTTGCAATGAAAACGGGGTATTTTTGTGTGCCTGTGAGATCACATCACAACGAACCTCTTGTTGTATTGCAGTTCTTATAAAGGCCTTTCCCTTGGTATTCTAATTTTAGGACTGCCATTTTAAATAAGAATTCCTGCGCGATCTCAACTGTTTGCTCTGTGCACACAAACGATTTTACTCATAAATATGGAACACGTGTCCGGGACAGGGCGAGGAATTTAGTGTAAAGCTCACACCCAGGTCCCAGGCAGATCTCGGCGCTGCTGGTAAATCTCGCCGAGGTGCAGATTGTTTTCGTGAATGCACATTTTTCAGAGCGCAGTCAGCATGCTTAGAAGCTCTCTGTACACACCCTAACATGAACGCTGGGCACTTTTTTTTTCCTTCTCGTTCTAGGTCAGGCAGCACACGTTGGCATCCGGGCGAGCATGTTCGCTTCGAGGAAGAAAAAATAAGGAGCGCTCTGTTCTTGGAAGCGAGCCACGACGACCCGCTGGCAGAAGCAGCATCAAGGTGCGCTTAGGCACAGCATATCTCGGCGCGACGCTTTATCTCTCGTCGCAGTTCCCGCCGTGCCACAACACGCCCGCTACCGAGCGGAAGACGTGCTCTGACGACGACCGCGCTGTTCCAGGCGTCGACGGCGGCTGACGTCCGTCGCGCCGGCAGGCAGAATAACGACACCGATGAAGCTGGCGGCGACAACGAGGCCTAGCTAGCAACACCTTCATGACCAGGCCTGCTGGCGTTGTCTCCGCAGACGTTGCATTGGTGATTCAACGCCTTCCTCACGTGATTACTTGTGACGTTTATTTCAACTTCTAAGTCTGTTGCGGTGGTTTTGTCTACGATCACAACATCTGTCAGGCTGACTCAGTGCACAAGCCCTGTCTGTGTAAGCGGTGGTGGCCTAGCATGCTTTTCATCCACCTCTTTATTTTTGCCGTTTCCTTCGCGTTTCCTAAGCTTGCAGCCTCAGGAATAGTCCTATATCTCTCTCTTTTTCTGTTTTACTTTCCTGGTCGCCACTGAGTCGCCTTCGCGCTGCGCAGGGACCATTGCCGGCCGCCGCCGCTGCCGTCGCCTCGAGTGGTGCCCTTGAGAGGCACCGGGTTCCGTACGTACGTGCTCGCCTACCAGAGGATACCAAGGTCGGTCCAGGAGCCCAGACGCAGATTAATGGCAGTTGGCAGGCGGCCCACGGGCTACCGCCGCTTTCGCCAGGCTGTGGCCCGAGTGTGTGCGTCTCCTCTGCAGGCGATCGTCGCAGCGGGGAAAATGACGATAATAAAAAATTTAAAAAGACACAAGAAGGTACCGCGTTTCCACACTATAGGTGTTGCACTCTGCGGCTGCTGTTGCCCGCTGTTTGCTGCGAGTATCCCGGAGCCCAACAAAGAGACGCCACAGAATGGACACACAGACACACGCCCGAGCGTATAGCACCTGCGCAAACGGCTGTTAGGCACTCGCAGAAGACATGCCGTGGCGGCAAGATACGAGTGAGCAAGGTTGACGTCGACACTACGTTCAGAATTTCAATGGTTGCCGAGAGCGCGAGTTGACAAGGAACACCGAGTTCTTAACAACCTCGTACACGGGAATGGGTGTTTTTTTGTCTAACTTGCGATTCGTCAGTGCATGTATGTGCGCCTGACGGTCATACGTAACCCTCCTCTTTGCTTCAGTACATTTCAGGAGGCCGCCTAAACACTGCAGGTCATTGGGAGGCAACATTAAGGCGCTTTTATGATTCCACAGCGATTAGAGGCCGCGAGAATACCCGCCACAGTCACTGCGAGCAGCGCCGTCAGGTCGGTTAAAAAGTTAACGGTGTATGTATACAACGGATATATTGTAAATTTACGCAGGTGTTTAAAGGTCTATATATACGAGTAGATGTGGCGTTACACAGGCCTTGTAAGAGTGTGACTCGGGCTATGCACAGGCATGGAAAAATGAAACGCAATCAGAAAAATATGAATCAAAACACACAAATAGCGCGATTTCTTTTCATACAGGCGAAATTGACGCGTGGGCTCATTAGAGTAACAAAGTTTGGAAATGGGGATTTTTAACGATACCAATTGCGGGTCATTATTTGACTGCCACAAACACTACTTCTCAATATTGCGTGTTCTGGCTCATAGTTGTTGTTCACATTTTGTTTGTCCATGACAGTACCTGTTGTTGCTTTTGATAGGTGCATACGCTGCAATAGAATTTCACATAGTCGGCCCATAAACTTCCAGTTTTTGTCTTTTAGAGTGTATCTTTGTCACCTTTCTTAGTGAACGTCCTACAAATGTGCTCTTTTGATAACCCAGGAGTAGACAGCTTTCAATTTGGTTGGGGCTATAACATATCCAAAAAATCAATATCCTCTTTCTCTCTCTCGCTCGACCTCTCTCACTCTCTCCCTCTCTCCCTCTTTCTTCGACGTTTTGTAGAAGCCAGCCCAAGTTTCAACTCTTTCTTTCCGTAGCTCTTTATATTGTCCCCATGAATAAAGCGCAAACAATTTTGAATTTGGCATGGAGTAGAAATATGGCAATAAAATTGATAAAGAAGAAACACGTGGCATTATTTTAAACACGAAAGTCTTTCTTGGGCTACCTGAACACAGAAATTTTGGTCTGTCTGTATGGTTGTTTGTCTGTCTGTCCGTCCCTCGATGCAGCCGCCCGGCCAGAGTTATGGCAGATGCTGAACGATAGGTTCTTATGCCCACAGCCGAATCTAAACGTCTAATTCCGGTAGCAATGCCACTTATTCTCGACATTGTTGAGCCAAAACAAAATATTCCACATACCTGAGGCATGACATCAATACATAAGTGGTATTCGCAGTGTTACTTCATTAAAATACACGGGTGGTTGATTTAAGGAAAAATACCTTAACAAAAATACAAAAGCGTTCGCCCGCGGTTTAGTTAGCGCCACTTTTAAAATCAAACGGAAACAGTAACGAAATGTTCCAGTAAATAGGTTTAACGTTCCGCTTGGAACGAACGTGGAGTAGGGTCAGTAGGGTGCCTCGATTCACGCGCGTCTCCACCGTACGGTAGCGCTGGCATCGAGGCAACCGGCGTGGAGCAGTGGAACGCGGTAAATTTAAATTGACTTGAGCAAACTTCTAGCTTGTGTATCTTGGGAGGAACGCAGTGGGAGAGGAACAGCATGAGAGGTGAGCGGGAAAGAAAAGGGAGGCATTTACTTCGCAGGGGCGCCAGTCGACCATCGTCTTTCGGCGACATTTGCAACAAAGTGAGCAGATACTCGGCCAATTTTTTTTTGTTGTTGTTGCTTGAATGCAAAAGGAGTGTTTTACTTGCTAGAAGACAGCTCACACTAAATCAGATAAATATACTTACTTCTTGTGTGGCAAAAAAAAAACATGATAAACAAAAAGGTGGCACCGTCCGCCGCAACAAAGCCATATTCATCCCAACTGCCATCTGTATAATTCCCACCGCAGGATTAAGACACCAACGGCAAAGGTATTACGACTTGGGGCCAACACACCAATCCTGCCATTACGTCGAACGAGCATAAGCGTCAAATTTTGAGCCTTTACATTCATCGTGCCGGTGCATCAATTGTTACGCCCATCGGCAAAAAACATCGTTTTGACCAATAAATCAAACGTGCCACCCCATCCAATGTGCCGTTATATCCAACGTATCATTACATCCAACACCTCATTACATCCATCGATTTATGAGCCTAACTGATTTTTTTTTTCACCAGAATTACACAGATTCAGCTCGTTTGCCCATGAACCCTGCTTCGACCCGTTTGTCTACGCGTGGCTTTGGACTAATCTGTTGTATTCTTGCCCCATCTTTCGTGCTCAATATGAGTCATGCCCAAACCTACTTATTTTTTTATGCAGAGTGTAGCATCGGGCAAGTTCGTAAGCCGTTGCAGTAACACAGTGCGACAAAAACAGGGACTAAAGCTAAGGCACACAGGGTGAGCACTAACTTCCAACTGAACGTTTAATACAGACACATATCACATTTATAACCGCGCATACACACACTTACGATGAAAAGCATTCTACCCGATAAGTATTGGATAGAAACTGTTCCAAAAACGCGAGATACAGAAACAAAACTCAAAATGCTTATTTTTTTATATTTTCTGGCCAGGGTACCCTTAGAACCAGCAGTGTTTGCGGTTGGGAAAGTTAGTACACCATTTAACGAAACAGCGCGACACACGGTACAAAGGGAAGCGCCTGTGTTGCCTTTTCTTCCCTTTGTCCCTGTGTTGCGCTGTTTCGCTAAAACCTTACAACCGATGCTGACTGCGTCCTCTTCCTACGAATGACACCCATAACGCATAGCTGCTGAGGCTGATGAAAACATTCCACCGGTTTGTAAAACCGCAGCTCCCTGCAAGGTTAGAAAGCAAGAAAAAATATACTTACAGTACATCTCACCTTTTGGTAAGATCCAATAGCTACTCTTCGTATAGCTAAAGTATTTCTGATATTCAACCAACCTCACGCTATAGTTCGATTCTTTCGCTGCCATCTGAAGAAGCATGTGAAAAACCAAAATATCCGTGCATTCGTTCTTTCTGTGCGGTGCTACGAAACCTGGTGGGACTTGGAAAGGGCAAAGTTTTGGTTTTATACACCGTCTTGGTTGGGCTTCTTCTTGTTCTATGTTTGAAGCTTCATGATGCGCTACTTATCGCGCTTTTATTTAGTTTTGTAGTTAGACCTCCATTTCTATACCTCACGTTTAGAATGGTCGCACAAAACAGCTCATAGCTTGATCCTCAAATCCAACAAAGGGGAAGATAGCGGCGTAGCATTTTAGTCAAAGGTTATTGAAGAAATAATAAGGAAACAATTTCAAAAGCGATGCTCAATCCATCGCGATACTCGTTACAGTACAGCCATGGACAAATGAAATACGAACACGCAAATATCAAGCAGAAAACACAAACTTGGAAAATACTCTTCGTGGAGGCCGAATAACGGCGCTCTATTGGTACATTTGGGAATCCAGATTTCCCAACTCTGTTATGGTAATTAAATCGCGCTAAGTATTTTTTGGTTCATATTTTCGTGTCTGCATTTCATTTGTTCATTACTGTACCTAAGAACTGAACTTATCCATATTATAACACGATATGAGTCATGTCTGCGTTGGATGCATACTGACTTTAGCCGCTTGTGCTCTACGTAAGGTTCCACGTCCACCGATAGCATCGGGGTATTGAGACAGTCATAATAACGTGCGGTAGAGCGTCACACATGAACGCGCATGAGTTTTAAGTGCAGAGCACTTTAGGGGCTCGCCTTGTCGTAGCTCACTCGCTGGACCCAAGTGAACCACACGGCATTCCGTCGTCGCGGCGTAACCCAGAGGCTTCGAAAGCCAAGCGGTTTATATAGACATAAGCGTTCTAAACTCGTGAACCGCTGGCGCTTGTCATACATCTCCCCGTTGTTTAGCGCAAAGAAAACTGGAGGTACATTTGAGGCAAAATATACGTAACTAACCTGCCGCGCCTGCGTTCATTTAGTTAGGAACGCTCGTTGGGTTGGTTTTCACGATAGTGAGCGAAAAAAAGTGGCAGTGCAACGCCAGCACGTGCGGGAGTAAAAGCAGAACTCCCGCTGACGCAATTTCAGGCATGGGGCGCGCGAGCACTGCGAAGGCGGGAAATTTGAAGAGTGTTGGGTGGCAGCAGTGAGCGGATAACGGCACTACAGCCCATTAAGGCTAATCACCGCTCTGTACTTCCGACAGCTTTCCCATTGAGTGGAACGGCTTTAATTGTTTGCAGTGGAGCTTCTGGTTCAAGCCCGCAAGCATGTACCCGGCCGAATAGGACTGAGGAGGGTGACAAACATCCAGTCGGAAACTCACGAAACTTAAGGGGCCGGACAGCCCAGGAAACCTTCCCTTCTTTCCACCTCCATAACGCTCTCATCATCATCAGTGGTCTTCTCCCATGCACTCGGCTTCCACGCAACTCATCCAGTCACCCTCGCGCCAGACTGCGTGAGGACGCGAGACGACCAGCTCCTGGGGCCTCTCTCGACGGTCTTCCTCACAGGCGGTCATATATCGTTAGCCTGCAGTGCGTAACGAGTTACGTGAAGCGCTCTTTCCGTATGGTCTGCAGACAGGGTCCGCGCTCTACCCCCACTTCTCATTAAAAATCAAGCGCCTTCGCTAACTTGCGAGCCTTTCCCATCATCTTGCCTGCCGCGATCACGCGACCTCTCTCCCAGCTCAATGGGGCGACAGCACGTGAGGCGCCGTGCCGCTTTTGTGTGTATACTACACGCTTTGATGGTCGCGGCGTCGGAAACACTTGGCGGCGTGATCAATCGCTTTATTATGCCAGCGATGAGCTTCGCCGGGGAAAGATGCTCCCTGTCGCTCCTCGACCGCGCCGCTCGCCATCTGAATGACAAAGCAGCCGCGTTACGCCGGGGCGTCTTTGCTGCTGTATGAGTGCGCGCGCGCGATCCGATATGCACGCGTGCGCGTATAGTTCGTTGCACGTAGAATATAGTATGCTCGTGAGCATTATATGCGCATACATTTCGACCTTTCATTGAGGAAGTCGAGCGATTCCTCGAGAGGGTCTATGAACGTCTAATGACGTTGTGGCGCTATACGTTACACTTCACGCTGCATGCCTGTTTCTACACACGTGAGGCTCTGTGTCGAATCCACCCTTGGTTCAGGATAGCTCGCGTTCCGGTGTCCCTGACCTCGGAGTCGGCCTTGAAACTTTTCGGTGGCTCCGTATGCACTTCAAGCCATGATGGTGAACCTACTAACCATTCGCACACAACCACGAAGCAGAAAAGTACAGTCGGCCCAATCTTCAACTAGCGTGCGCGAGCAGCGACTTTTCATGCATCAGTGCCGTATGACGGAAGCCAAGTTGCAAACAGGTCGAGATTAAGTGCATGCTCAGAAACCGCGTTCAGCTGATCCCATCGTCTGCTAGGCTTTTCCTTTTTAAGAGCGCCATAAGACCGGAAAATCGCAGCTCGCTCACTAAAGATCTGGCCGACTGTACGTATACAGTTACATTATTATATCTCGCGTTCTGATATAATAGAAATGCACCAATTTTGCTGCCTTTATAAGTGCATCGGAGAGTCCTTTTACAAATATTATGTCTGTATTGATACATGCAACTAGGAATGCGTTCAGTTTTCACATCGAAAGGAAAGTAACTGAACAATAATTTATTACTAAATGTAATCTGTTTTCCTAATTAGGGCTCCAAAATAACCCCTCTTTTTGTCTCCCTCCCTCCATCCCTGTCTTCCTCTCCATTTATCTGTCTCACACACACATGCAAACACGACACTCACGCACGCACATATCTGTCGTGTTCCCTGTCGCCTGTTTTCCTGGTGTCGATGTTGTGCAAATGCGCGCTAGCGGTACAATCTTGCACAACCCCGGTTAGCCCTTTTCTCCGCGTTCTCACCTCCAGGAACGTCAGCCACTACTCGACAGTTCCACCGCCCCACCTGCAGGATAGGCATCGCAATATTGCATTTCATTTCGGGATCCTTTTTTATTCCCCTTGGCAGACCACGTGCTCCTTACCGCCGAATACCATACCGCGCAATACAATACCAAAATCTTGCTTCACTAGAACTGAACGTACGACTAGAAGAAAAGCGTTCGTCAGGCTGTCCGTGCAGCGGAAATGCCGCAAAGGGGACGGCAGCATTGCCAAGGCGTATTCACCACCGACGCCATGACATAAACTCGACTGCTGTCGCACGGCGGAGACCGGACGCCCGGAGGAGACGTCCGCCGAGAGGCGCAGCCACATCGTCCAGGGCCGTGAGGACTTGCCTTCGCGCCCGGTGAGCTGAGGCGATCCGCGCCGGGTGAAACATGGGACCCCAACGCCGCGGTCATAACTCTGCGTCCTATCAGCGCGCCTAATCGGAATGCAAGCGGTCTCGTTTTCCGAGCCCCGGCCAACGCACGCTGAAGGTGGCCGGCGGCAAGGCTTTCCAGTGACCGCCGGATGCCCTCTCCCGTAGCCCGACGCAGCGGCATGGCACGCCGTCTGGACCTCTACAAGTTAGCTGGTTAGAGGCCCCCAGGCCGTCGGCAGCGGTCGTCAAAGGGTTGCGACCTGTGATGTGTGTGTCTGGCGGACGGGGCACCGGACCATTGCGGCAATCGTTGGGGGGTGTTCCGGGATATGACCTACGCCCCTGAATGATGATGTTGCTTGCAAACTCGATGCATCCTGGCGCACCCAGACATGCGTATGCCACTTCTAGTCAAAATAAGAACCTTGGAAGGGGAGGATTCTAACACGCACATATTGTTTTTTGTTCACTGAATGGTCCGGGAACGAGCGAAGCGCCATGCGAAGCTCCATGTCGGAGCGAAGCTTCGTGCGTTTGGGACTGTTCATGGCGCTTGTCGTATACTCAAGTCATGAATGGGTACCTGTTCCGCAAGTAGAAATTCTATGACTTGTCCTTAGTACAGCCAAAGCACCAGTGACGTGTTACTGCAGGATACCTCCTATAACAGCGGAAATTGCAACATTATCACTATTGAACGTATACTCTATTGTACAGCTTATTCTGCAAGAGCGTTCGTTGGCGTCAAATAGCAAACTTCGAGCAGAATGCTTTTTCATGCAATGCCAATGTTTAAACGTTGGTAAACCCGGTGTAAAAGGAAAGCGTTCTTAATTGAAACGACCAACAGAGCATTTACGCTGCCCTTGTCAAATGTTGCAAAGCCACGGTCATTGTTATTAAAAAAAAAATTTAATGAAAGGCACATACAAGCTTTAAAAAGAGCAACTGATGGCGACCAAAAGAATCTTCATCTGGGACATTCCTGTAAAGGCTTTCTCGTTGATTTCGCGCTTTTAAATTTCTACACCGCACTCCATGAAGTGCTGACACGCGAGCTTCAATATTTTGCCTAAAGGGCGCAATACGGGTGTTTATTAAAGCGAAGCTTTTTATGCCTCCCAGGTGGCGTCGATGTCCGAGCAAAACGCATCGCAGAAAAGCCACCTTTACACGATGGGTTTCGCAAATTGATGATGAGGATGATTGGTTTCCACACAGGCACATCAAGTGCCTCAAGAGAAAAAAAAAAAGCTTCCCGTGGTCGGAGTCGAACCTGGGTCCTTCGCGTTATGAAGCCGACGTTCCGACGTCTATCCGACTGCGCCATTCCGAGACTTTTTTTTTTTTCTTTATTGCCTTCTTTGACAGGATGACAAAGCAACACACGTAACTGATGATGTGTACACTCAATACGCTATACATACACTACAACTGCAGCCCTTCTTGGACGAGCGGGGTGATTTCAATATTCTTTCATTACCAACAATGCTTCAATTGTTGGTAGCCACTGTGGTTTAGAGGGCTGAAGTTTCTGTATCTGCACAAAAGAACCATTGATTCTTTGAAGTACTGTCGGATGAGTCTGGCATCTGGGTCGGAGTAGCGTACTGCCACCCTGTTTCTCCAGATGCTATGTATAATTGTGTCAAGCGGCACACCGTCCTCATTTTCAGCATTCAAAAACCTATTACCGTAAGCATCCACAGGCAAATCTTTTTTGAGTGTTCGCTGGAGGATGTCCCAAAAGAACACCGCTCCCCAACAGTCCAGGAACACGGTCGAAGCTGTTTGGATTTGGACTTTGGCTCAGGTTGCATGTGAGAAAGCTTCAAGTTTTGACCATTGTTTTCTTAAGAAAGGGGCTTTGATTTTTACATGCCTGCCTGCGAAGCCGTTAATGAATGGAACAGGATGATAACGAGGCCTGTGCCCCCTGAAATGAGGGCACCTATCACGTGCTCTCTTTTTTTTTGCAGAATAAAGTTCACGTCTCTCTCTCTCTCTCTCTCTCTCTCTCTCTCTCTCTCTCTCTCTCTCTCTCTCTCTCTCTCTCTCTCTCTCTCTCTCCAATTATGTGTTTTTTTTTCTTCTGGAAAAAGAGTGCACAATTGATCAACAAATGGCACAAACTTGTTTCATGTTTTCAATATTCACCATGTACATAATTCTAATTCTCGGCGCTCTTTGAAGATATCCGCGACACGACCATTTGGCCGTTGTGAAGGCTGCTGCAGGGATCTGTGAAGATCGCTATCCCATATGAGTACTTCAGTAGAACAGTATAGAGCACATAGCTAACTGCTCATAGGGGTTAAAATAAGTGGTGTGCAGTGCGTAAAACAAGCCGCGGTTGTATCTATGGAGTATACCTCAAGTATGGAGTATGGAGTATATATCTAAGGAGTTGGTCTCAAGAGTAACCCTAGGAAGTCTTTAGAGTGGTTACTCATGGACCCATGGTATCACTATTTGTAAATAACGCGTTCAACGACAGCACAACCAAACATAGGACTTGTGGGTTTCCCGCTTCCGTCTGCGTGCGCTCTTTCAAATGTAATGAGGACCAATTTTACATTTATCTGCCTTCATTGGACACGTGCTCGTATACCTAAGCGGCAGCTTCAAGTGACGCCTGAATTCCCACTTTAAATCTAGCCCTAACGGCGACAGCGTCCCGAGCGTCGACGAAGGTCCTCGTTGTCCTCCGCTTAAGAAAGGTGTCCCGGTACGAAGGTACGCCACCGTGTGACCGTATATATGCTTTGGCCGGACCCTCGCAGGTGCTTGATGGCGGCTGATATATGTCCGCATCACCTGAAGCAGGGCCGCGATGCGAGGAACACGTCACACCACCGCCAACCGCGAATATTTCATCAACGCTCAACGTCCCTCTGTACTGGAAGTGCGGCGGCGGTCACCGCTGGTCACTCCAAGGTACAATAACAAGCCGGACATTCGACTACGAGGCGGGCCACTTTGCTGATCCCACGGTAAGGCTGTTGTCCTCGTAGAAACCGCATATACTGTGCAAGGGCCGAAAACGTGTCGCAGGCAGCCGAGACAGCGATCCCTTTGGGGCCGCGGTGTGTCCTCCCTGTTCCTCCAGTTTCCTTCGTCCGCATCTTTTTTCCTTGTGCGCTTGTGCTCTTCGTTCCGCTGACGAGGAGCGCCGGGGCGGTTTGTTTGATCATCTGACTCTCTCCGACGGTGGCGTGCACGGTGCCGAATGCGATTGCGCGTTCGCTGCCACTGCCAAGCTCAAAGGAAGCCGCCCCACCAATGGAGACCTTTTGTTCCCCCCGGTGCCGGCTTCCGCCGGCTTGTGCGCGACCCCGAGGAAAGGTATATGCGAGTGCGCAGCACTGAGACACGCCCACTTGCAATGCAGGGCAGCCCTTTGGGCGAGCAGGCTACCGGCTACGCGCTCTGCGTAGCGGAACCTTGGCACAAGGGAGGCATACTGTTCAACCAGAGAGGTATACCTCTAATGTAGGACTTCACCGACGTCATGCGTTTTCCCTCATATTTCCCCACTGTGCTCGGAAGTTAATATACTTACACCTGTGAAAAGTGTCTCGGTATTTAAATGTTAATTGCTCGGCTAATAAAAAGGGGTATGGTGCTCTCATAATTGTTACTTGCGAAGTTAAACTCGCTTTGCCGCATTTTTTTAAATTGGTTGTTGAACATTTCCCGTCATGTGTCTTTCTTCCTCAGCTTGGTGATGAAAACAACTTTTAAAGAGAGTGAAGTAGGTTTAATAAAATCTTGCTGCGACTTATTCTTTTGCTCACAAACGTTATCGCTGCTGCCTTAATCCCAATTTAATGGCATAGGGTGCTGTATTGTTGTGCTGTAATATCACACATCTTCCGATCACAGTGTCCTTTTACTCTCAATGCAATCCGGTAGGAACTGGGTACACGTTACCAACGCTCTTGAGCCCTCCGGCTACACCTTTAATCATTTCACGCAACAAACTAAGTTTATAATATTCAATAAGCATTCCAACTTTCCGGACTACCTGTTTCACGCTGCTCAACAACCAGCCACTGAAATGTTTGGACAAAGTTTAAACAAATACGGGAAGCAGATGGGCCAAAGAAGCCTGCCGCCCAAAGGATCACGGCTCAGGCTCGCGGGCTATTCGAGTGATCAATCCCAGGGCGTAATTTCGGTAGCCCGGAGACATGCATATGCACACACGGGGTGACAGGGTGGTCACGGAGCTAAGACGGGCTTGTCTCAGTGTCTCAGTGCGAGTGTGCGTGAAGGTGAGCTTTGCGTTGCCTAAACTGACTGAAAGCAATTACGGAGACGAAGAAGATTTAATGGCCAGCCGAAGAGAGCAAGCCGTCGCTTGGTTCTGAGCCAACGCGTAACACTGGAAGATATACGAAGACGGATGGGCTCTGCTAAATAAACTCCAGTGACATGTGCGCGCTCGCACACACATACACACCCATACAGAGGCCCACAACGAGCACATGGTATAGCTGTATTTACAATTAGGAAATAGAATTTGGCGCTGGCTCGATTCAGTGAGTCCGTTGCCCCTCTCTCACGTCTGTCGGAAACACCGTGCTCAAAACCTTGGCAGAAGAGATTTTCTTGTCTTCAGGCCTGAGGTAGAGTGTTTATCTTACTGAACGGAGCTGCATGTGCTTTGGTGTTAGTTTGTTCTTAGCGCTTGGAGCTGTCCTTTCAGTAACGGCAGGGGAACTGCGGTTTGGCTGCGAAAGATATCAGCGATAGACATTGCCCTAAGCTTTGACAAGGCGCTTTTTTTCGCGCTTTTGGCGCTATAAATGTTGGTACTGTTACTTACAGAACTTACAGATGCTTGTTTTCAGCCAGCACTACAGCAGGGAATAGCAACAGGTAGACTCGATGACACAGTTAATTTAGAGCTTGATAACAAACCCTGTGCAAGCCAAAACCTCTTAAAAATTATCTTTCTAAAAAGTGGGGATGTTGAAATGATTAACGTTTTCGTCTCTGAAAGTCAGTCTGAAGGGGCATCCGACTTTCAGCCTGAAGGATGCTTGAAATGGCATGGGTTGCACTCTGTCGTCACCAAATGATGACGTTGCCTTCGCGGCCATCCTGTGCCTCATCTAAAGACCTCAAGCACTGCTGTAATCGAATTTCTGACATCATTGAACGTACGACGTAGTCTCCCCTCTATCGCGACGCCTCCCATGCAAAGATACGCCATTTGATGCACGTATACGATACCAGTCGTTGATGACCATCACTAGCAAAGACATACGAAGCTTCTGGAACTGGCCATGATCAAGATCTCAAGTACGACATGGACATGTGCTACTACGAAAATTTGAGATGTCCGTGTGCTCATATTTGGGTGCATGCTGGGGGACGACAGAAGACCGGCTTCAGTTTTCCGCGTTGAGTAATACGTTAGCCTGAATGGAATGTGTTTACTAATGTGTTTCCGCTTTTATCCCACACTGCAGGAGAGAGAGAGAGAGAGAGAGAGAGAGAGAGAGAGAGAGAGAGAGAGAGAGAGAGAGAGAGAGAGAGAGAGAGAGAGAGAGAGAGAGAGAGAGAGAGAGAGAGAGAGAGAGAGAGAGAGAGAGAGAGAGAGAGAGAGAGAGAGAGAGAGAGAACTTTACACTGCAGGAACAACCTAGTGCAGTTGCGTTCTTGTTCTGAGAGAGGTTGCGGTCGAATATTCGAATATTCTCTTGATGCACCTTCTAAGTGATCAATTGTGACAGCAGAGCTGTTTAGGCTGACACAAAAGCGTCCGGCCTTGATAAAAAAACCCCGAGCGCAAGTGAGCGCGAGCTTTGCGGCGTAGGCCCGGCGTCCCAGGCACAAGGCGCCATGCAAGGCCTTCGCGCAGCGGCTTTCGCAAAAAAAAAAAAAAAAAAAAATCACGCCATACCCACGGAATGAATGATGATAAGTGGGGCGAAGCTCGAGAGGGGAAGATCATCGGTAACCGTAACTCTCCCGTGAAAGTTCGCCCATTACATCATTAAGAAAGACGTAAGACTGTGTGCGTACATTGTACAAATCAACTTTTATTTTCGGAGTCAATGCTCCCAGGCCCAGACCTGGTGAAAGACCCCGCGCCATCGAGGACTACCCCGCACCTGCACCACAATTTGTCACGTAGGATGGGACACAACGGTAAAGAAAGAACTTTTATTTAGGGCGAACTTGTGCCCGAACAAGACGAGAGGAAACGAGCAAAGGTCCTTGCGTCTCGTTCGATCTCCGAGAACGACTGCCTGCGTTCGTGGCGTGATCTCTTGCGTGATCTCCCCCTCGCAGTGCACGTGCGCTCGCGCCTCCGTTGGCGAACACAGACAAGCTCGCGCTCCCGGTGCCGAGTTTGCGCTGCCGGTTGCAGCCGGTTCTTGCGCGTGCAACGCGGCCCACTTTGCGACATCTCCGAAAGCATGCGGCGGTCACGTACCACGAGACACAATGGATGGACAGACCCATGGCTTTAGGAGCTTCGCCCCTAAAAAAAAAGAAGGAGGCGGCCACCGGGCCAGCGAGGCGGGGACGCGCTACAAGAGGATTTGCCCTACGCGGCTGTGCCGTCAGAAGAGGACAACGAAAGGGATCACGACGATTGCTACTGAATAAAACACTGTACCTACTTTACTGGTCTTCGCTTTACAGTGCCGTCACAAACGGCTTTGCGCTGCTGGGGTCCGGCTGCTCCCTCTCTCCTGGGGTCCGCTGTCAGTGTGGACAAAAGCTAGGTCGAACCCCAGCTGTCCTGTTTCTCCAGCTTTGCACAGCTAGTGCAAGCTGTTCCTTATTTTTTTTTTAAAAAGCATATTTACTTGCTTCTTTAACTAATTAAATAGCAATGTATTGTATAAAAAAATCTAAAAAGCTACACCATGGCTCACCTCCTCGGCAAAAAGCAAAACCTTACAAAGAATACGACCATGCCTTATCATCTTGGACACCGCACCCCTCGAGTTGGTGTGAGCTACGAGCACGGCAGCGCCTTACATCAGCATGATGCATCCCTACGCAGTACTGATAGCGACGACTAGCACCGCCGAGAGCAGAGCATTTCCACAGTGAAACACAATGATGCCCAACTCAATTGCTTCATGTTGATCACGAGCGGCAGCGCGAGGTTTTGTTCTCGGCATAGGCACACCGTAAAGACAAGATTGAAGTGCCCACGAAAGCTAGAGGGTGATCCTTGGTTCTCATTTATGAATGAAAAAAAAAATGAAGGAAGCTCACAGTAACGCGCAAGAGTTGATAGCGTAGCTGTACGCAACCTTCAGGACTATTACGACGGTTTAATCCCGCGATTGCCACCGATTTGCTTCTTCTTCACTGCAGCAACGACCTTTACTCCGTCATTGTCGCTATAAGTATGAGCTCCCTGCATCTTTTTCTTTAGTTTTTTTTTTTTAAGTGATAATCATTGGACATCACCTTGGAGGGGCGTACGCTATAACATGTCTTTCTAGTTCCGAGCAAGTGTTGCCACGATTTCAGCGAACGCTGAAGTTTCTTTCTTTTTTTGCCAATCTTGACCAAACTTCCGAAGTGCGTATGCTTGGCTTGACAAACGTGCGCCAGGGACGCTGTGCAGTCGTCGCGAGGCACGTACGCACGAGCGCTAGGCATTTTAATGGTTTTATTAACTGCCGGGCGGCTACCGCTACGCCCGCGCGCACGTTTGCACGCTCGGCGATTTGTTGGTATTTTTAACTGCGGGCACGAAAAATTACGGTTTGCTAAACAGCTTCGTTGTTAAAAAAACAGTGCATGCGTGTGTGTATGTGTGTGGAAGAGGGTGTGGGGGGGAGTGGGAGTATACGAGCGTATGGTAAAACGCACATGACGCGCTATAGTACCGCCTGCTTGGCTCACGTCAGATCAAAGACACTGCGCAGATCGGAGCATGCAAATTAGGCAGCCTTTATCGTGCAGCAGAAATGCCGCTACTGCTCTATAACTTTGAGCACGAGCGTCGTTTGCGGTCTGCTTTTGTGTTTGAATGCTCAGATCTGCATTAGGGAGCAGTACAGAGGGGCTGGCGGCAATGTCAACAAAAGACGCCAACATCCTCGCAGATAGGCGTGCCTTGTCTGACTTATTTATTACCTTGTTTTTATCAGACATGTAAAACTATTGCTACATCAAGTAGTTAAGTTACTGCCTATCGTCTTAAAAACGCAATTTCAGTTGACTAGAACCCACACAGTTTGGCCAGCAACAAAGTAGACTAGCAAAAACAACAGTTCTGACATGCAAATGAAAACCCGGTAGCCTAACAGCAAGACACTTGGTTTGGTTTGTGGTTTGAGGGAAAAAGAAAGGAAGTGCCCAGGAGATATTTTTCAGCTCGACAGGGAGCTGACCTGCATACAACCCAGTGCGGGGTAAGGGAAGCAGAGGGTGAGTAAAAGGATGAAGTATAGTGTTACAGAGAAAGCGAGAAGAAATACCAAAAGATAAAGCCAGATCATTCAGGACACATCAGTCATTAGCACTGCAGTCCGAGCTGAAGACGCTGTGTGATGCCCGTCGTTTCCAAGTAATAGATCCGATGGGCATTTTCACCAACCCTTTTTGTTAGCCCCTAGCATCAACTGGCTTTGAATTTCTTGTCTCACTGGTACATGTCAATTTACCTTTTGAAGGCATCTACAACCATGCTGAAGAGCCGTTCGATGAAGTCACTCGAAAAAGGGCGACGTACAGGGTTTCTGTGAGGTCGGACACTCCGGTATGTCTTTTGCGTCCCTGACATCATACTTTTTTTTCTTATGAGGTTTAACGAGCCGACGCTACACAGGCGATTAGGCGTGCAATAGTGTAGGGCTCTGGAATAATTTAGACCATCTGGGGATCTTAAACGTGCGCCGAAATCAGTCATCATACTGCAACTAAAACACCGCGTCATGGGCTTCTGAATATTGCTTGTCGTGACCCCCGTGTCGAAGCCTATCCCACCACGATATTTCGGAGGAGGAGAAGGAAATAACTTTATCCGGCCCAAAGGGGAGGTATTTAATTAATCTGTAATTTTTAGTGGATGTGACAGGAAAATTAACCGAATATTTATAAGAGTAAGGAGTAATTGAAAAGTTACTAAATTACTCCGAAATTTGGTTCAAATAAACTTACTTCAGCATATACGAGTTGAATTCATGCAGTCGAGCGCAATTAGGAGGTAATCATGGGAGCGCCGACCAAAAACAGCAACACCATCCAGAAATCTCTTTCGTGGGAGGGGAGTATCAGGCTAGCTCTTAATCTCGTTCCTTAAGCTGGGGTCACTGCCCCTTCGTGTGCGATGTTTATATTTTATGCAACTTAGCAACTCGTTCAAATGAAGCAGGCGAAACAACAGCTTTAGCAGATCCTTCCTGCTAATTTTGTTATCGTCGGCGTAGATAAGCAACCAAGCCTGTGTTTTATCACAACGGATGTAAAGCTTAAGCAAAAAGAACGGTAGCAAGTTGGTCGGGGGGGCATTGTTGTAGCATGAAACGGCCAATGAGCGACAGAAGAGTGCTAATTCTTGATTTTCATGCTTCCAAAACAAACTGATAGGTTCCTGCATGCTTGGCCGGTCGATGCTCACGTGATAATTTTCAAATCGCGCTCGACTTACAAGTCGGGCGTTTATCGACTGTCATATCCAGGATCAACTCAACTTTTTCGTATCGAAACTATAGCCAGATATTAAATAATGTTTTGCTTCATTTTTTTTTTCAATGCGAAATCAATGACCCGTTGAGTGAAAAGCCGGCTTCGATGTCGGCGTCTGTAACAGGCTCGTAATTACCCTTCATCTTCAATAATTTCTGAAAGCTGCCTAATTGAACACCCACGTCTTCTTTCGTGCTGTGTAGTAATTAAACGGTTCACATTTGCCAAGAAGCTCTGGCCTTGTTTCGTTCATTTTGCTGTAATGTATGTTGTAGCGTTCGGCTTTTGCTTTCCGTGGGCGGGGTGTGTGTTTCTTTCTTTCCATATTTCACCGTTCTTTTGTTTGTGGCTCCAATTGTCTTAGCCGAAACTTGCTTCCCAGTACATGAGGGCTGGGCGGCATAAAAATAAGCAGAAAACCTTTGCTCTCGCCTGCACACCCCGAACCTTCGCTTCTCCTCTGGCCGCCTTAAGAAACCATTGGGGGCATCCCGTCAGAGTCGTCGACCCATACGGCGCCAGAGGAAGAAATATAGACGTCGACCGTCAGTTCCGATAGCCACACTGGTGACGGAAAGAACGACCCTAGGTGGCCATTAAATTCGCATCCGTCACCGCAGAGGCTTGGTCCATAATCGTTACGTGGCGATCTGGTCAGCGAAGACGACGGCGACTGCGTCGAAGACACCGTGCGCGCACCTAGAGGAGACCGGGAAACGATCGAGCACCAATCTAGCGGGTCGCTGCGCACGCGTGCTCCTTCGCCCCTCCCCCCGTAGACAATTAGTTAACGGTGCTTTGTATTCTCGCAGTCACCGCGGGAAGCGACCGTAGTGCGGATACCTAGGTATCCGCACGCTCAGGGTGAAATTGCGCGCAGCTTGGACAGTGGTTGCAAGCGGCGTGTACGTGAACCTGGGTATCTATATGTATATGCTTGAAACGAAGAGTTTCGTGAAGACGGTTCGGGGGCGTCCACAAGCGCGGAAGCCGACCCCTAGGTTTATCGCAATGAAGGAGGCCCGGATCAGAGACACGGACCTCTCCGCGGCACACCCGTGATGGATGGAAGGAACTGCGAGCCTCGGCTCGGCTCGGCTCGGCTTGGCTTGGCTCGGTGACTCCCTCCTCAGTGCATTTCTCCTTCATCCCCTCCCTCTGTAACCGAGGCCTCTTATATCCGGCCGGTTTGTGAGTGAAGAGCGGAGAGCCGGGACGGACGAGACGAGATAAAGGGACGCGCTCGAAGACGTGGCGGTGATTGGCGCGGTCCGGCCGCCAAGACGGATTGAGACCTCGAGTCGCGAGAATTACGGGCCTCGAGGTTGGCGCCGGCGCCCTCGGCTCTGCCCTGATAATGCGCCACTGAAGCGGGCCGTACCAATGGGCGTGACCTCGACCGCTCCCGCATGGATTGGAAGCTTGAGCGGACAGTCTAAGCACCAGCAACACTTCCATTTGTCTTGGGATGAAGAGCTTTGAATTCGTTGCTTTGGTGAATTACCCGAGGAGTTTAAAGTTAAATTTTGTGGTAGTAAATGTAAGGTGAAAATTTGCAGATTATGTTGACCTTTGTTACGACATTTGTTACGACCTTAGTCACCGCTAATCGCGCGGCACCACAAAGTAACAGTGAAAAAAAAATTGTAACCCCTTCCCTCAGGAAACAGGGGTGCACGCGAAGCTTGACCTGAGCGAAAACGAAAACGACCAAAGTCGAAACACAATGAGCACGAAACGAAAACGAAAATACTACGGCCAAAATCAAAGGCAGTGACCGAAACCAAAACGCATAGCCCTCGATCGACCTAAGCGAAGTCCTTTCATTTCGCCGAGCTGTACCCCGACGCAGGTGTTTGGCGACAAAAAAATTACAAGTGGACATTACGCAACGCGACACCGCAATGTTCTTGACAATATATCGTTTTGTTGAATTTGTAAGGCATTATTACGCGACCACGTAATAATGCCGTATGTAAGAGTCCCAACAAACCAGTGGCGTAAATCCAAAAAAATCACAAGGGGGGACACACATCTTGCCAAGGCAGCCATTTTGTTTTGTGCTTTATTTTCATTTATATACAAATTACTATCGTGATTTGAATTAAATAAGAAAAACGAGCATGCTTTCATACCTCACGTAATTGCACTGTGCTATTGCAGATGTTAAAAAAAGATCAATAAGAAATTACTCTGTACAATATGAGTACTGATCACCTATGACATGTTTCCTAGCTTTCGACACTTCTAGAGGGTCCAAAAACCAGAGCGCGGTTTTTGCACGCACTGACAAAGTTTTTCAACAACCCTGGCAACGTTATGAGGTCTATAATGTCTTGATGAACGTGTGCCAAAGCCAGATATTTTCAAGTGCTTCTTTAACATATTCTGGGTGTTTAAAGTATTTATTGGCAGCTGTATTTTCTTAAAGGGACAGACAACCGATTTTTTCGCGTATATGTTCTCTAGCTCATATGAAAGCCAGCGTTTTATATAGGCCGGTAACCGCAAGCAATTTCAAAACAAATTGGCGGAAATAAATTTAATTTATTTCGGCGAACCACAGCGGAAACAGGTTTTACCTGCTTTCAGTGATACCGCTTGCACCTTGTGCACGTGGTCAATTGTGGAAAACGAACCTTCTTTTTATTTAGCGGGAATGCGATGGTTACATCAGCTCGTGCAGTACTTATTAGTGACAAAAACAACAGTTGTTTTAGCTTTCAAAGGTAAATGAAAGATGAATCTCAAGGGGGGGACACTTGCAAGGGGTGTCCCCTCCAGCCCGAACACAAGGGGGTCAGGACCCCCCTGACCCCCCATGATTTACGCCACTGCAACAAACTACTAACGACCACGGGCACTTCCGTAGCAACTACGCGCGTGAGTTGAGGATATATACAGCTAAGAAGAACGGAAAAAAGGGGTCATCCCAAGATTACACTTCTGACAGTCCATTCGGATAAAGTTCCTGCCGCACCTGTCACTCGGATGGCACAAATATTGTACAGACTAACAAGTGTACTGGAAAACAAGAGTCATACAATGCTGGTGGCGCAACAGAAGCTTCCTCTAACAAAAACATCACCGAATTAAGCAAAGTTGTTGAAGCAGAAAGTATTCAGTGGTCCGAGCTCGTTCGTGTACCTCTCAGTGACGCTAATAGAACGGCCTTGACCGCTCTCCGATGTCCGCCGCCGCTGCCGCCAGGCAGAGATCAGGGCTCACATCTGACAGGAGAAATAAACAAACGCTGGGGCGCAAAGCGACTCGGTTGCTTACGGCGATCTAGAGACGGCGTCCCACCGCGAAGTGAAACGCCAGCAGCCATGCCCGGCCGGAGAAACCTTGTCAGCGTGCGCGCAGCGAGGCAAGGGGCCGCTGCGGCAACTAACTTTCTTCGAACCGTCTGACGCACAGACTCGAGATCGCGGTCGTGAGCGCGCTCGCATCGGACTCCCCGGAGTCGTGAGCTCAGCACAGGAGACGGATGCCTCCCCCCGGCACCTTACTTTCTACTCTCGACCACGTCGCAGCGGGAAGCGAGCGAGCCGAGACCGGATTCCTCAGATCGACAGCGCGAGGCGCCCTTATACGCGCCATGACGGGCGGGAAAGCAAATCGGCGCAGCGAGGCTTGGACGAGACAGGCGAGAAATCAGAATGAAGTAACGAACACGCGTGGCAGCTGGTGGGCAAGGATGGGTCAGCCTGGGAATGTGCTGAGCATATCGCTGTACACAGTGACGCTCATCAGTCAGATTCGAATTTTGCACAATGAGTACGTCACAAACCTCCTCAGCCGTCCTTCTTACCTCCACTGTGGGTATACGCCGTGGGTGAAGGGACTTCCATGTACGGGCAAGCACCGATGGCTGTATAAACACAGGAGCGCGCTACGGTCAGTTCTCTGGATAGAACGTGGCAACCACTTAACCTGAATGCTGTGAACGACTGCCCCAGTGAACATCGGCTTGGTTGTGTATACGCATTTAGCCCCTCCCCTTCCCTCTTCCGTTCCCAACCACCTCATCTGCGCTGTTCCTGCCGGTACACTGCCACGGCCGTAAGAAGCCTCAAGAAGCGCAACCCGAGCAACTTGCGAGACTATACACCCCAAGCCTAAACTTCCAGCAAACGGCGAGGGAGACACTAATGCAAGGAGTAAGCTGTCGTCGGGGACACACAGAGAGGCTACCCGAGTGATAGATCACCATCAGCCAAATAATGTCCACTGCAGGATGTAGGCCTCTCTCATAGACCTCCTGACGCTCCTACTCAGCGCTGTCTGCATCTATTCTTAGCCGCTACGTTTCCTCAACTCATCCCTCTACCGGGTTATCGGTCATCTAATTCGAGTACATCTTCTCGTAGCCATTATTGTGTTACCCTTGTAGTCCATTGGCCGTCAGTTCCCCGCAAAACGTGCTCTTCCAATTTAAATTCTTTTCTTAATTTTACCTGTAATATCTACAAAAACGGTGGCAGAAAAAGAGTTAGCGCGCGAAAGGTCTAAGTTTTTCCTGCATGCGTCAACTTGACTTCAATTGAAGACATAAACTGCAATCCTCTCAAGTGCATGGCTTTAGAAATGAGGGGAGAGAGAGAGAGAGAGAGAGAGAGAGAGAGAGAGAGAGAGAGAGAGAGAGAGAGAGAGAGAGAGAGAGAGAGAGAGAGAGAGAGAGAGAGAGAGAGAGAGAGAGAGAGAGAGAGAGAGAGAGAGAGAGACTTTTATTTTGCTCAGCCCCTTGCGGGAAGCCCAGCAGCAAGGCGTTCGAGTCCCAGCGGTGGGCCTCAGCC
The DNA here is from genome assembly GCF_048455015.1 of Haemaphysalis longicornis. Lineage (NCBI taxonomy): Eukaryota > Metazoa > Arthropoda > Arachnida > Ixodida > Ixodidae > Haemaphysalis > Haemaphysalis longicornis. The sequence continues at coordinate 42,041,235 of NW_027526460.1, forward strand.
AGTGCCTATGTTTCCAAGCTCATCACCTCAGCGACCCGTTTGAGAACGGAGAAGTCCTCCCGGTCCCGCACGCCCGACCCCCCGGCACCCTCGTGAGGGCGGGCCAACGGTGCCGGCGCGTCCAGAAGCCAGGCGGACCAGCCGCAGTTGGATCTCCGGGTCGCTGCTGTGCAGAGCTGCCTCCCAGTCGTGATGCCTCCTAATGAACGTCGGTGGTGCCTTCGGGCAAGCCCAGATTACCTGTGCGAGTGTGGCTTTATCAATCTTGCATCTTGGACATTGGTCGGCATAAGTTTCTGGGTACACGGCTAGACAGTTTGGGGAGGGGGTAAGTATTAGTTTGTATGAGTCTGAGTGTGGTTGTCTGTTGTCGGGTAAAGTGGCGAGAGGGGTTAGGATATTGCTGACGTGTTTCGGGTAGTAGTGAAGGATGTCACTGTATGTGATCAACGAGTGCCAGTGCCAGCTGGGAGAGACGGGTTGATCGAGTTGGGTCCTGGTTCGTGCATTCACAAGCCCAATCATGTGCCGCCTCATTGCCCTCCATCCCAGCATGTGCCGGTGCCCATATGAGGTTGATTTGCGGAAGTGGGTGCATATCGGATATCGTACGCAAAACTGCTAGTGTGTGGGGGCTTCCCAGGCCGTTCGATATAGTGCGATAGGCGTCCTGACTGTCCGTGACGATGGTTCCTGGGGTTCCAGAGGCCGTTATCCGTACGATGGCCAGGGCAATGGCGTATTCGTCAGTTGAGAAAACATATGAACCGGTTCGGCCCTATTTATGCCACAAAAAGTAGAAAAATGGTGAATGTAACAGAAAGCCAGGCTAGGCCTGCTTGCCTAGGTGGTAGAAGCGTGTATTGCTAATTTTTCCTAGTTAGCGGAATTTTCCGGCTGCTCAGTGAACGTATTAGCATTCAGCGCAACATACCTTTTCCCTCTTGCTGGATAAGCGAGAAAAACGACGTGTACACAGTATTGGTTAGTGCACTAACGATACGGCTGTGTCTTGTTAACCCAACATTACTATAAGTGCTTAACTTCTACCTCCTGCCGGGAGACTCAGTTTTAATCACCCCGAAATGCGAGGACGGCGTACTAATTACCGGTTCCTGCCGGCTACCTTCTGGTATTGACTTGGAAAAAACCACGCCTGGTAGCTGGATTAAAGAACGTCGTGCTCTCGCCCATGGCGATACTAATAACGACGCGTCCCTGCATACGGTTTGCCGAGGCTAAAACAGGCACGACACTATGAAGCCGGTTACAAGGTTGCCGAACTCCGCCGATGACTAAAGCCGGCAATTGGTCGGGCAATGAATCTCGCAGCGACAGGTTACCGAGCACGTTAAGTACGCGTTTTTGATCTACCGCGCGAGGATGGAGTTTATTCCGGGGCACGGAAGCCACCAACAGTTTTCGCTCAGGCCAAGTAAACGGTTCGCCGGGCTGCGACAGCGATTGCGTAAAACGACAACGTGCAATTTCCTTTCGAGCACAAATCACTTTTATGGGCCGGCATGCTCCTTTTCGTTTATGCTGCCATGGTTTCGGGATGTACACATGCTTCCGCATGGGTGGTGGGGGCAAATGTATGCAGGTACCTTATCTACAGCGCACGTATACAGGGCTTTAATGGTTCCACCGCCTTCGCGCATTGTTGCGCAGCTAGCGCGGTGTCGATAGTAATTGCGCCAGTTCAATAACGAGGCATGTGATATAGCTCATTCGGTGACAACGCCGCGAGAAGGGCGCGGAACTTCGATGTTCCGGCGTGATTTGTGCGGTGGATAGCATATAGGTGGCGTGAGTTTTCTTCCATATCATCAACGTTCCTCACAAGTCGTATATTGTATTAACAACGCATTTAAACGCTTTTCCTGGTGCGAAGTTCAGCATAGCTTTTGGACATTCAAAAGTACGAAAATATACTCGCATCTTCCTACATGCGAAGGTAATAACCAGAGCTATTTTCTCATGGAACAAGACCATTAAAATGCTTCAAGGACGAACCCACTCCGCTATTATGTAATGCTTCACGGCTGGGCACAAAAGAGCTACTACCTGCTGTTACTTTGTGCATCTTGTGCAAGGGATCTAGCTGCTGAAACAGGGTAATTTTATGGGTTACAAAACAACGGGCGTTTTTGTCGCTTGAAAGCGTCTCGATTATGCTTTTTTTTACGTATTTGTACTTTTATGTCCTTTCAAATTACGTATAGACGACAGCGATGCCAACGATACACTGTGTAGCCTCTGCCAAGATAAGTGTTCTAAGTGCTGCAGATCAATAGCAGAAGTCGTGGTGTGGCAAGCCCATTTTATGCGACTTGCCATGAACTGCAGCTAGCTTTATACCACAGTACACGGAATCACGGCATACACAAAGACAGCGCCACAATCCAGATAGCTTGTACCCCTTGCGAAGTTACAGTGTAAACAGCATTGGTTCCCGTTTCCGAGGAAATACGTACAAGCGACGCATAGGGTGCCCGAGCAGACATCTATGCCATTCTTTAAAGACGCCTGAGACATTTAAAATATACATTCGCATTGGAGGAACGGGAAAAGAGTACCCATGGCATGGGTGTCTTTCCTCACGGAGGAACTCAGTTTCCACGGGTATTTATACCGGTTCGTGTGGCTCACTAAATAAATAATCGAATAAAACGCGTGGATACCTTAACTATGGAGACGTCGTGCCGAAGCCCCCCAGGAACTGGGGCTGTTTGCGTCTCCTTTCGTCGTCGTCGTCGTAATCATCGTCTCATGTAGTCACGTTACTAAAACACCAGGAAACTCGCTCACCCCTCGCGCTCATAACGCGCACTAAAAAACCACCGGGACGCTCGTTTACGGCTCGCGCTAGAACGCTTCGTGCTCCAAAGACAAGAGACTTTTACAGCAAAGCTGTATACCTCTACCCCCCAACAGCTTCATCTTCGTTGGCAAAAACGCCAAGGCACCAAGAATGCACTTACACACTGCATGCCTCGCCCCTCCTCAGGTTTCACGTTAGTGGAGATGGCCCGGATTTTATCAGTTTTTCAGCTTCTCTTTTTTTTTTGTGTGGTTGCAGTTCATCAACATTGCAGTGGGACACAAGCTGCCAAAACGTTTTTGGTGCTGCGGCTTTTTGTTGACTGCGGCTTTATTTGTTGTTGCTGCTTTTATTCATCGCGTGACGGTTTACCGTGCAGCCTAGACTCACCTATACCCGCGTTTTTATACGCCCCCCTAATCGAAGTACAACTGCTCCGCCTATAGGTGGGCATACACCACCATTGATCCCGGGAGAGCGCGCGGTCGCTTGCCGCGCAGAAGCGCTCCACAAATAAGAACGCGCCGACAGCTTACACGTGCGCAGGCGCGCGCATGTGGACGAGTTGTCATTCAGCGGTTCGCCAGGGCCCATCGGAAGTGACAGGAAACCGCTGGGTACGCACGTTTGGCGGTGTTTATGGGCTGCCTGATCACGCTTGCGGCGAGAAGCACGCATACGCTTTGGCAGGGTCTCCTCGAACGGCCAATCGTGTGGCCTGGAAAGCCGAGCAAGGGTGCCCATCAACTCCCTTCTGCGCGCCGCGAGAGGCTTTTGGGGTTTCTGAATTTCGTGTGCGCAGGTGCATAAAGCACTCCCTGTCAAAACGCAGATTGCCCGACGCGAATTGGACATCATGCAAGTGGACTTATCTGGGCAGACACCTTCCTTCGTTTGCCCAGGGCGTGCGCAGGCTCTAGGCAAACAATTCCCTGCTTGGACTGACGTCTTCTTTTGTTTGTTTTTTTTATTGCCACAGTGAACATTTCGTATGCAGCCTGCCAAGATGTATACATCTGTATGTGCGGGCCTACTCAGTTGGCAACTCCTCGGTGTGCTTGTCAAGAAACGGGGATGCAGCGGCGCGTTGAGACGTGGTAGTGCCCTGAAATAGGAAAAACTCAAAGGAAAAATTATCAGGAAGAAAGAGGAGGGCGCACCTCCGTAGCATCAGCAAAACCGCTCTGCGCATGATCAGTGCACCTGGGCGTTGCCTAGCAACGCAGACGAGCTCTCTTGTTTGCTGACTCGGTACTCTTTCGCTGATGAGGTTTCCGAATGATAGTCTTCATTTTAGAACGAAAGCTGTATTTCTCTAGCTGCAAACCCAGAAAACAGGTCGTACCTCACAGCAGCGATCTGACCTTCAAACACAGTGAAGGTCAAATCAGCGTCACGTGCGGTGCCGGAGTGAAATTGTGTAATCTCTCGTTTGCCTTCCCTCCCCCACCCTACCTTGTGTGTGTGCTTTTTCTTTCAGGCAGCCGTCGCCAAAGAAGCGCCGGCTGTAAGGACATGATCGAGGAAGAAAATAAAGAGAGCAGAAAGAACCGGTGGGAACAACAATCACATCAGCATACTTGTAAACGCTGTCTTCTTTACGTATAGAGCCATTTAAAACAAAAGAAAACTTCGATCGCTCTGCTATATAATTACCTCGAATAAACGCTACGGTGCTAATGGAAATACTTCGTTTGACATGGTTGCTCCATTGATTTACGCGCATGCAAGAAGCAAACAATAAAATGAAAGTAGATATCAGTAAAGCGGCAGACGTCTCGGTCACTGACATCCAGCACCCAGGCGATGCTGCGCCTCCTCTGGGTATAGCCGACTAACCTGATTGAGTGATGGATGACGTGCACGTGCCGTACGTGCCGCCAGCATGACGTAAATGACAACGGGACATTACAATGCGCACATTGCGCCTTAATCGCCTTCCCTCGTAGCTCCCGAACAGGAAATGATGGGTGAAGAATGGGGTCCAGGTATGACGACCAATGCTGCCACCTACCTCGAAACGGAGAACGTTTACCTCAATTGCTCCTACAGACTTCACCTTGACGGGAGGTATAAACCTACGGTGAATACGTCACAAACTGGAGAGAAAGAAACGCCGCAGGCGTACCTATAGCCTATTGCTTAGCGAAAAAAAAACAAAGGCACAGTGAAGAAACAGTCCTGACGTTTCCTTCCTCTCTTTACTCTGGGGCGATGCCGAATGCAATGGGGCTTGCTCACTGGGCGGTTCTCCGGTCACTATCTTCCGATACGCAGACGATGAGACGGGGAAGGGAATGCTACGAGATTACCTGTGAGTTCGAAACAAAGCAGAGTTATCCACCTTTCTTTAGACTTTGGCTTTCTAATTGCCGTTTAAAGTAAATACACATGCCAGCATCTATGGATGTATGAACACATGTAGTATGTAGGCTGGTATGTATGTATGTATGTATGTATGTATGTATGTATGTATGTATGTATGTATGTATGTATGTATGTATGTATGTATGTATGTATGTATGTATGTATGTATGTATGTATGTATGTATGTATGTATGTATGTATGTATGTATGTATGTATGTATGTATGTATGTATGTATGTATGTATGTATGTATGTATGTATGTATGTATGTATGTATGTATGTATGTATGTATGTATGTATGTATGTATGTATGTATGTATGTATGTATGTATGTATGTATGTATGTATGTATGTATGTATGTATGTATGTATGTATGTATGTATGTATGTATGTATGTATGTATGTATGTATGTATGTATGTATGTATGTATGTATGTATGTATGTATGTATGTATGTATGTATGTATGTGCATGTATGTATGCATGTATGTATGTACGTACGCACGTATGCATGTGTAGCAGTATGTGTAGCAGCATGTGTGTGTAGCAGCAGTATGTGTAGCATCAGAGTGCAAGCGGTCAGTGCTCCTAGGAACTCCGAGCGTTCAGCCGTTGGCCTGTCAGCTGCTTCCTTCTGGTGTAAATATATGTGCTGTTCTGTGGCTCAGCGTTCACACTGCCACACTGCCTCGTGCTGCCACATATGTATGTACGTACCTGCGTATGTACGTATGCACGTATTTATGCATGCAGTTATTATGCACGCATGATGCATGTACGTATGTATGTAGCTATGCATGCCTGCTTGTATTTATTTATTCAAGATACCTTACAGGCCCGTGGTAGGGCATAGAGTAAGGGGTGAACAACAATTACAACAATGTATGTATGTATGTACGTATGTATGCGAAATGCATGCATTTGTGTATGCATTTGTTTTTGTGTCCTGCATAGCCCTCTATTTGTACTTAATACAAAAGTAAACTGTTTACCTTTATGCCTACCAAACTTTCTTACAGAACCTGTAAAGTATTATGAATAAACCATAAATGAATAAATAACTAAGCGCAACAAAGCGTACGTTCAGGTTAGTTAATAACCCACCTCTCTAGTGAGATCTTGTTCTTGCATACCTTTTCGCTAGCATGTATGCTAGCATGCATGGATAAGAACATACTTCTTTGTAAATAAACTGAATCTTCATTTCAATGTAGCGATTCTCGTTACGCTATGTTTTAGAAACCAGAAGTCAGAAGTAGTTTTATTCTTGCGATAAAATGATTATGAAAATTGTACCTGCAGGAAGATGCATTCCAGAAAGAGACACAATCCGCAACTAAAGAAAAGGGACAAATATTGTTTACGGCGTTGAACCACAGTGGCAAATACATGA
>NW_027526460.1:42047920-42135420 GCF_048455015.1 Haemaphysalis longicornis
CGGTTACAAGGTTGCCGAACTCCGCCGATGACTAAAGCCGGCAATTGGTCGGGCAATGAATCTCGCAGCGACAGGTTACCGAGCACGTTAAGTACGCGTTTTTGATCTACCGCGCGAGGATGGAGTTTATTCCGGGGCACGGAAGCCACCAACAGTTTTCGCTCAGGCCAAGTAAACGGTTCGCCGGGCTGCGACAGCGATTGCGTAAAACGACAACGTGCAATTTCCTTTCGAGCACAAATCACTTTTATGGGCCGGCATGCTCCTTTTCGTTTATGCTGCCATGGTTTCGGGATGTACACATGCTTCCGCATGGGTGGTGGGGGGCAAATGTATGCAGGTACCTTATCTACAGCGCACGTATACAGGGCTTTAATGGTTCCACCGCCTTCGCGCATTGTTGCGCAGCTAGCGCGGTGTCGATAGTAATTGCGCCAGTTCAATAACGAGGCATGTGATATAGCTCATTCGGTGACAACGCCGCGAGAAGGGCGCGGAACTTCGATGTTCCGGCGTGATTTGTGCGGTGGATAGCATATAGGTGGCGTGAGTTTTCTTCCATATCATCAACGTTCCTCACAAGTCGTATATTGTATTAACAACGCATTTAAACGCTTTTCCTGGTGCGAAGTTCAGCATAGCTTTTCGACATTCAAAAGTACGAAAATATGCTCGCATCTTCCTACATGCGAAGGTAATAACCAGAGCTATTTTCTCATGGAATAAGACCATTAAAATGCTTCAAGGACGAACCCACTCCGCTATTATGTAATGCTTCACGGCTGGGCACAAAAGAGCTACTACCTGCTGTTACTTTGTGCATCTTGTGCAAGGGATCTAGCTGCTGAAACAGGGTAATTTTATGGGTTACAAAACAACGGGCGTTTTTGTCGCTTGAAAGCGTCTCGATTATGCTTTTTTTTACGTATTTGTACTTTTATGTCCTTTCAAATTACGTATAGACGACAGCGATGCCAACGATACACTGTGTAGCCTCTGCCAAGATAAGTGTTCTAAGTGCTGCAGATCAATAGCAGAAGTCGTGGTGTGGCAAGCCCATTTTATGCGACTTGCCATGAACTGCAGCTAGCTTTATACCACAGTACACGGAATCACGGCATACACAAGGACAGCGCCACAATCCAGATAGCTTGTACCCCTTGCGAAGTTACAGTGTAAACAGCATTGGTTCCCGTTTCCGAGGAAATATGTACAAGCGACGCATAGGGTGCCCGAGCAGACATATACGCCAATCTTTAAAGACGCCTGAGACATTTAAAATATACATTCGCATTGGAGGAACGGGAAAAGAGTACCCATGGCATGGGTGCCCTTTCTTCACGGAGGAACTCAGTTTCCACGGGTATTTATACCGGTTCGTGTGGCGCACTAAATAAATAAATGAATAAAACGCGTGGGTACCTTAACTATGGAGACGTCGTGCCGAAGCCCCTCAGGAACTGGGGCTGTTGGCGTCTCCTTTCGTCGTCGTCGTCGTCGTAATCATCGTCTCATGTAGTCACGTTATTAAAACACCAGGAAACTCGCTCACGCCTCGCGCTAGAGCATAACGCGTACTAAAAAACCACCGGGACGCTCGTTTACGGCTCGCGCTAGAACGCTTCGTGCTTCAAAGACAAGAAACTTTTACAGCAAAGCTGTATACCTCTACCACCCCCCCCCCCCCAACAGCTTCATCTCCGTTGGCAAAAACGCCAAGGCACCAAGAATACACTTATACGCTGCATGCTTCGCCCCTCCCCAGGTTTCACGTTAGTGGAGATGGCCCGGATTTTATCAGTTTTTCAGCTTCCCTTTTTTTTTTTTGTGGTTGCACTTCACCACACATTGCAGTGGGACACAAGCTGCCAAAACGTTTTTGGTGCTGCGGCTTTTTGTTGTCTGCGGCTTTGTTTGTTGCTGCTGCTTTTATTATTCGCGTGACGGTTTACCGTGCAGCCTAGACTCACCTATACCTTCGTTTTTATACGCCCCCCTAATCGAAGAACAACTGCTCCGCCTATAGGTGGGCATACACCACCATTGATCCCGGGAGAGCGCGCGGTCGCTTGCCGCGCAGAAGCGCTCCACAAATAAGAACGCGCCGACAGCTTACACGTGCGCAGGCGCGCGCATGTAGACGAGTTGTCATTCAGCGGTTCGCCAGGGCCCATCGGAAGTGACAGGAAACCGCTGGGTACGCACGTTTGGCGGTGTTTATGGGCTGCCTGATCACGCTTGCGGCGAGAAGCACGCATACGCTATGGCAGGGTCTCCTCGAACGGCCAATCGTGTGGCCTGGAAAGCCGAGCAAGGGTGCCCATCAACTCCCTTCTGCGCGCCGCGAGAGGCTTTTGGGGTTTCTGAATTTCGTGTGCGCAGGTGCATAAAGCACTCCCTGTCAAAACGCAGATTGCCCGACGCGAATTGGACATCATGCTAGTGGACTTATCTGGGCAGACACCTTCCTTCGTTTGCCCAGGGCGTGCGCAGGCTCTAGGCAAACAATTCCCCGCTTGGACTGACGTCTTCTTTTGTTTGTTTTTTTATTGCCACACTGAACATTTCGTATGCAGCCTGCCAAGATGTATACATCTGTATGTGCGGGCCTACTCAGTTGGCAACTCCTCGGTGTGCTTGTCAAGAAACGGGGATGCAGTGGCGCGTTGAGACGTGGTAGTGCCCTGAAATAAGAAGAACTCAAGGGAAAAATTATCAGGAAGAGAGAGGAGGGCGCACCTCCGTAGCATCAGGAAAACCTCTCTGCTTATGCTCAGTGCGCCTGGGCGTTGCCTAGCAACGCAGACAGACAGACAGACAGACCAAAATTTCTGTGTTTAGGTAGCCCAAGAAAGACTATCGTCTTTAAAATGAAAGTAGATATCAGCAAAGCGGCAGACATCTACGCGTTACACACGTACGTACGTGTGTATGTGTTGCATTATGTGTAGCAGCATGTATGTGTAGCAGCAGTATGTGTAGATTCAGAGTGCGAGCGGTCAGTGCTCCTAGGAACTCCGAGCGTTCAGCCAGGCATAGCTGCCGTTGGCCTGTCAGCTGCTGCCTTCTGGTGTAAATATATGTGTTGTTCTGTGGCTCAGCGTTCACACTGCCACACTGCCTCGTGCTGCCACATATGTATGTATGTATGTACGTACCTGCGTATGTACGTATGCACGTATTTATGCATGCACGTATTATGTATATGCATGTACGTATGTATGTATCTATGCGTGCCTGCTCGTATTTATTTATTCAAGATACCTTACAGGCCCGTGGTAGGGCATAGAGTAAGGGGTGAACAACAATTACAACAATGTAGGTATGTATGTACGTATCTATGCTAAATGCATGCATTTATGTATGCATTTGTGTTTGGGTCCTGCATAGCCCTCTATCTGTACATAACACAAAAGTAAACTGTTTACCTTTTTGCCTACCGAACGTTCTTATAGAACCTGTAACGTAGATGAATAAACAATTAAATAAATCAATAACTAAGCGCAACAAAGCGTACGTACAGGTTAATCAATAACCCACCTCTCTAGTGAGGTCTTGCTCTGGCATACCTTTCGCAAGCATGGATACGAACAGACTTCTTTGTAAATAAACTGAATGTTCATTTAAATGTACCAATTCTCGTTACGCTATGTTTTAGAAACCAGAAGTCAGAAGTAGTTTTATTCTTGTGATAAAATGATTATGAAAATTGTACCTGCAGGAAGATGTATTCCAGAAAGAGACTCAATCCGTAACTAAAGTAAAGGGACAAATATTGTTTACGGCGTTGAACCACAGTAGCAAATACATGATCTTGAATGTATCGCATAGAACAAGGAGAATTCGGCAAAATAACAGCAAAAGACGGTACACCTTTCTGAGGTAAGTTCCTTACAACCAGGGCAGGTAACGGTAAAGTAACTGCTCATCAAATCGTTAATGCGAAAGCAGGATAAACATTAATCATTAAACTACAAAACCACGAGCCTGCTGTATGATGCACTTTAAATAGGGCGAAATTCAAGAGCCTGGGCGTTTTCTGCCGTTGATTGCTTTATTTCGATAAAAGCGATCCTCTATAGGGTGTGCTATTCTAGCCAAAATTTATGCAAGGCAAACGCTGTGCATGGACATGAGAAGCTTTGCACTTGTATTGTTAGGTGCCGATTTAACTTGGACCATTTACTGTTTATCGATAACGGGAACTAAATTTCGCTTGTGCACCGCATGGTCGTGATCTATGACAGTAAATATTTCTGGAATACTCCCTCCTGAATTTCTGCTGCATTTTCTCTACTTATAATTGACATTGAAGATTTGTTGGTGGTCATTTCAGCGATTAGGTTTTGTGCGACCTGCGCTGGCTTCGAGCAATCTTTTCGACACACCTATAACGCTCCCGTGGTGTTCCAATGCGCTTAAATTGTTTTTTCATCAACAAAAAAAAATGCTGCGGCAGGTACAGGAATTGTTTCTGCGCTATTCAGCGTAGGGGCAGTGTGCCTGCAAATCATTTGCTCCTCCTTTAATGCAACTTTTGATGTATAGCACATCACAACGCTGCCTGCTGAGACCAAGTACGTGGGTTCGATTCCCGGCCGCGGCGGCCGCTTTTCTGATGGAGGGGAAAAGCGAAAACGCCCGCGTGTTCGAGACTTCGGCGCACGTTAAAGATCCCCAAGTGGTCAAAATTAATGCATAGCCCTGAACTACGGCGCGCCTCATCGCCTGTGTAGCGCCGGCGTGTTAAACCCCACAATCAATCAATCAAACTACAACGCTGCCATTGCGTCCCACTCTCATGAAAACCTTTCGCGTTTTAACTAAAACGATTTAGCCTGCACGAGCTCAAGCTACTCAGGGTTTACTTATCGGTACTGGTCAGTGATTCGATTTAAAAGGGAGAGAGCAACAGAAAAACGGAAACCGTATCTCCACCCCGCATGACATTAAATCGGAAAGCAGTAAGTTCGTATAACGTGAGCGTAAGCAGGTTACATTGGGGCTAATTAGATAATGGAACACATAGCTCCGTTCGCTCATATTTTGAATTAGCCCCGATCTTTGCTTGCTCTTGTAAGTCACCCAAGCTTCACCATTATATTTTGGAGCACTTATGCTTTATTTTTTGTCCTCTTACAAAAACAAAAGTGTTTACTCCGCATGGTCAGCCCATTATCAAAGAATGAAAAACAATGAAGAGGCAGCAAACAAGTCTAAAACGGTAATGAAAACAGCGGGCAAATGGCGCGCAGATACGATGAACGCGTGCGAGGAGGCAGCGAGGCAGTCTGGTGAACGCGATACGGCGTATACCTGCGCGCGCATCTCGTGCTGTGCGTAGGCACGACGTGCTCTTAGAGCGCGCCCATAATTTGTGGACGTGTGAACACGTGCTGTCCTGCACGCTGACGAGTCCGGCATCCGGTTGACGGCCACCGAGTCGCTCAGCGACCGAGATAACGCCACGTTAGTTGTCCGTTCAGAAAACAAGTTGCGCAGCCGTGCGTGCGCTGACCGTAAGGGTATATCTAAAAAAAAAGATTCCCCAGCCTGCCGGTCATTGTCCACGGGCTAACTGACCCTGGCTTCAGTAGCTATAGAGAAGCAGCGGTCATTATTCCTTGTGGAACATTCATGCGGTATTTCTCGTCTGACGGGAAGGGTTCGACATCACTCTCCCAGGAATCAGCCCTTTTTGCAGAGTAATTGACAATAACGTTTACCTGACCTTGCCTGATACGTTATTTTGGTTGTATACAACTTATTATGTTTTGTCTTATTCCCCTCTCTACATTGCTGAGTGTCAGGCTGAGCATTGCAAAGTTCCTTTTACGCAAATGTTCATACGCACTTCTATTGAAAACCGGAGTGTAATTTTATGGCGAAAGCCTTAAGGGTCTCATTCTGCGAAAAAATCCCGGGCCATCTTCATTAACAGGAAACCTAGGGAGGGGCGACGCATGCAGTGTGCGCCGGTGTTTCCCACATCAAATCGCTGCTAATGGGAAAGCGTCCATCACAGAAAAGAGCGTTCCTGCGATGTATATTTCGCACAAATAAACCTTTTCTGATTTCTGACTTCTGATTTCAACGCGCGCTGTTGCCTCTCTCTTGCCACACTGCGCGCGCTGATTGGGCGCCGAGAAGCGCCTGTGAAAGGAGCAATCGCGTGCTTGCAGAGGCGGTGGCGCCCTCTCTTGCGCTGATCCGGATTTAAGCAATTAAATGAGAGACAGACTGACCTTAAGTTGTCTTCGTGTCACACGCCGCAGCATGCTAAGAAGTGTGCTTTACAGGAGAAAACCTGGCGTTTGAAACCAATTGCGAGACGGAATTTAACAAATTTCGGTTAGTAATGCAATTAAATCCTTATCATTCCTGTATTTTAAACTATAGTTATTTTGAACTGGTTTTATATATTATACGCTTGTTTTTTTTACCATCGTTTGACAACCCCATTTACCGTGACTACAGGAGACGACGACGACAGGAGACGCCAAGCCCCTAAGGTTCTTCACCCCAAAACCACCGTTGTAGTTTTAGGGCCATAGAAAATGGCCGCTACTGCACAGAACAATTAAAACACCCCTTTGAGCTTTCAAGGGATTCGAACGCGGCTCTGCAGAGAGAGAGAGAGAGAGAGAGAGAGAGAGAGAGAGAGAGAGAGAGAGAGAGAGAGAAGAGGTCGGCCTGAGAAATTGATCTTGGGCCTGCTACTTCCCTCAGGGGGGAGGGTACTGCCGGACAGAAAGAGAAAGGATTGAATATGGGAGGTATGGGAAATGATAATGAAAGCGACAACTGAACTATGTACAAGCAGGAAAACCAATAAACGTCTCACATACAACGAGGCACTGACTCACATGATTACAGTCCACTTTGCAGCACATTACTATAGTCCATGAAAAAGAAAAAAAGAAAAATACTGAGACATTATGTCGCAGTCTGTTAACTTTTGTCGCAACCTAGAGCCGAGAATCCACAGAGGCGTCACTAAGAAATGTAAGCAGGGTTTTAACGGCTAGGCTTTGTTTCCTGTTGTCAGCCCACGTGCCCAAAATCTTTTGTTCTATCCCCGCGATTTGGCAGCGGTGAAACAATCATTGTCGCCATTATTGTTCCTTTCTTCTGGCCAGGAATCGGGACTTTGGAATGGCTAATGTGCCCTCTTCACAAAACTATACATTCTAAACGTAAAAAAAAAAAAAATGAGCCATTTCCACTAACGTGAAACCTGGGGAGGGGTGAAGCATGCAGTGTTATAAGTGTATCATTTACGCCTTGGCGTTTTTGCCAACGGAGATGAAACCGATGGAGGGTAGAGGTATACAGCTTTGCTAGGTCTCATGTCTTTGGAGCACGAAGAATTCTAGCGCGAGGTGTAAACAAGTGTCCCGGTGTATTTTTAGTACGCGTTACGTTCTAGCGCGAGGCCTAAAAGAGCAGTAGCGAAGGGGTAGTCCGAGTAGGGGTGAAGTCGGGATCGACGAGTGGCTACGTTCGGGCGCAGTGAACAAACACACTGTGTCTGTTGCAGGCGTTCAATAAAGTCGTTATTCCATTCCATTCCATTCCTGGTGTTTTAGTACCATGACTACATGAGACGCCGATACGACGGCGACGACGACAACAGACGCCAACAGCCCCAGCCCCTAAGGGGCTTCATCCCTAAATTAAGGCATAGTGCGCACCGCATGAGGCGCCAGAGTGCTGGCACATGGGTACGACCGATGCACACCAGCCGCGCAGGACTCTGCTCCTAGGGAAGCTGTGGCTTGGTTCAACAGTCTGCTTGTTTAAGTAATTCGTGCCAAAAGACGACGAAACAAAAGCTAAAATGAAACGCAAATACAATATAGACTTCTAATGAATTCCCATATCTAAATATTTATTTTTCTTTTTTTACAAAACCGATATAGTTTGTATCGGTAAAACACCCATTTCTCGGCCAATCCCCTTGAGTCGGAAACCGCCATTTTACATTTTTTTGCATTCCCGTTGTATTTTATTGTATTTTGTATTGTGTAATAATTGCAAATTTTCCATGCAGTAAAGATAAAAAACTGGTTTTGGGGCATAGATACCCCGTTTCTGGCTATCACTCACATGAATCAGGTTCAGATACCTCAGGATTCGTTTTTTTTTTAAATTTCATTGTTTGTTTTACTTGAAACTAATTTCTTTTTATCACGCGCTGTACCTATTTATGGCAGATTTGTGCATTATAAACAAAATTTCGACTTCTTCGTTCCCTTTGGGCTAGGATCGGATCTTGTTTTGTAATTTGTTTTGAACTCCTCAGTGGTTTGGTTGAATATTTGGTTGAATGAACTTCTCAGTGGTTTGGTCTTGAATATTCTTGTACATTAGCGTTATTTTATCCATTGTGAGGTTGAATCCATGGTGAGGTATCAGAATATTATTTACTTGTAAGGCTTCTTCTTCATTTATGTCCGTTTCAACTGCCCCGTTAGCAAAGGCTAGATGTGGTAAGCGTTATGTGCATGAAAACAGCCCCAATTAAAAAATTAGGGTTGCGATGCTTCCCCTGTTTTGGGTGGGTTTTGTCGTGTGAATATTTCCTTTGGGATGCTTTCCATCTGCGTTAGGTATGTTTTGTCTGTGAAACGGGCCCCAAACAGGCGCGGTCTCTTACTGAATATGGTTTGTGAATACGCCTTTGCGTCGGTAACGCCGTGTCCAGATTGGGGCTCACATGAAACAAAATGGCAGTGCCTATTCCGTGGACCAGACCAAGATTCAGCGCTATTCTTGGGGCGCACCACGGTATACTGTTGAACCCTTTTTATCAAAACCGGCCTAAAAGGTACTGATTCAGCCTTGTTTATACAAATAATGGGCAGATATGACTTAAGAGGACATTTTACAGTAAAAAAATGCTTTGAAACAAAATCTTCAGAAATACTGGGTTTCGAATTCCGCCGTTAGCGTCAAAACCCGAGATGCTAGGCCTGTACCACGGAAACCGACGAGCGGGGCCCCTTTTCACAGTAGCTAAAAGCTTAACATCACACTGTGGTCTGGCCCATAGAATATGTAGGCGGTTGGAAACCAAAATTCTCGAGGGTAAGCGTTGTGCGATACATCTCTGTGGCATAACGGTAGCTATCCTAACGTTGATCCTAACGTTGTTTCAAGCAACTTAAAGCTCACCGCACGCCAGGCTGCGGCACACCTGTTAACGTCGTTAGACCACGAAGCCACGTCAGTGAACCCCAAGAACGTCTTGGCCAATATACCTGATCGCGTTTGTAGACCTGGTTAACTTATTACTCATATACGAGCTCCTACAAAAAAAACGACAAACAAGAGGCTAACAGCTTAGCTGTAATAAACAAGACCGGAGAGAGAGAGAGAGAGAGAGAGAGAGAGAGAGAGAGAGAGAGAGAGAGAGAGAGAGAGAGAGAGAGAGAGAGAGAGAGAGAGAGAGAGAGAGAGAGGAGAGAGATAACATTTATTGAGAGCTCCCCCTTATGGGGCGGTGGTGGTTGCCCACAGAGCCGCAGTGACGTGGAGGCCTCAAGAGGTGACTAGCACCTGGTCGGAAGCTCGAGTTTCTTCCCACCACAGGTAAATAATTTTTCTAACCTCATTTTACCAGGCCAATTTCCGCGACGAGGTCCGTGTAAGGCCATCCCCGTGTTCTCCACTCTTTAGTTCATGGGAGGCCTTAGTCCGGCCAGTTATCTCCATGTTCTCGGCCCCCTGGGTATACCGTAAGGCAAGCACTTTGCCCTCAGCTACAACCCGCCGGATGGCATGGCGTGGCGTCAAAATAGGACAGCCGAGTGGGGAAGGTCCAGAATCCTAGTTTCTAGCTTACTTCCAAAAAGAAACAAAAAGTTCCCGTAGAGCAGGGACATTTCGCAATATTCTCCCATCACTCTGCGCAAGTTTTACAGAGAATTAAAAGCATCGTCACAGCTCAAAGGGATGCGCAACACCGCCAAAATGGCTTTTGTTTTTCTCCCGGGGGCCACCTTGTACGGTGGCTGAAAAGGGACGCGGTTAACCGCCCGTCAGCACTGTTAAAAAAAACCATCAATTTACGTGGAAACGGCAATGGAACATGTAATGTTCGTCGATATTACACCCACTTTGCTGTTCCATCCAAGTAACAGGAACTGTACCGTAGCACTGCAAATTTTCTATTTACGTAACAACATCCGATATGTGTGGGAAACTACGCCTGGAGACGCACTTTACCCGAGTGTTTTTGTCGCAGGGGTCACACACACTGCGGCTGATCCGAGGTCTCAATAACGTCTCGCATTTCAGCGGCCTTTATTTTTCCGCGGACGTCATCGCCACATGAGCCGCGCACGCAGTGCGGAACACGACACTTTATCGCGGCGCGGATGCCGGGAGCGGCGATCTGCTGGGGTTCCCGCCAACGTAGGTTCCCCGCGTCGTCAGTGCGGTCTACACTCCGACCGTCATTTCAAGTACCGAAGACTGCGTCTGGCAGCCGAGCTTTGTATGGATTTTGCGCCACACAAGATCGTTTTGCAAGGTATGTACCATTCAGCCATTCATAACTGAGGTATACGATGCGCTACCCGCTTCTTGTGCGTCGCTGATGCGGCGCCTAATTACCTTAAGCCTAACGTGGTTTCTGTTTTGCAAGTGCGATTGAAACGTATTTACACCGCATGCTTGAAGGCAGCCGTTTGGGGGGAGAAGAGTGAGCGAGAGTGAGGTGACATGGGGATGGTGAATGTACTGCGCAAGCGTTTGTTTGTTCGCGATGTGGGAGCGTGATATTCCACTGATAGCGTCGCGCCGGGCGAGCGAACGCTTACCTGCGGCACTTATTCAAAGTCTTGATAGCGGGACTCATCTGTTTAGTCTCGACCTCGCCGCGGGTAGTGCACGGGTATTCCGAGAATTCTTGAAACCATTGTGATATATGGGAAAAACGAATGCCGGATTGTTCCTCGGGGAGTCCGCGGCGAGTCGAAGGTTGATAATCGAAGAGGCGCAGTGTGGCATCAAACAGTAGCAGCCGGGCGGGCGAAGGCTTTTTTGCGGCAGTGATTTTGAGTTATAGATAGCGTCTTATATATTATAAGAAGTTTCTAGCACATGAAGCAGGGAGTTGA
Source organism: Haemaphysalis longicornis (assembly GCF_048455015.1). Taxonomy (NCBI): domain Eukaryota; kingdom Metazoa; phylum Arthropoda; class Arachnida; order Ixodida; family Ixodidae; genus Haemaphysalis; species Haemaphysalis longicornis. The sequence continues at coordinate 42,059,047 of NW_027526460.1, forward strand.
TAACTCTAGTGGCGCTGTCAGTGCAATTTTTGGCTTTTGTGTAAAGTCGCTGCACGCCAGGAGTGTGCCGCGCAGGGCTTTCCCGCAAAGCGTTTGCGTCGTGCGGACAAACCAACTTACTTTACGTTGTTTTCCGAATGCAAAAAAAATCAAAAATATAAGTGAGTGTTTCGCAAGGTCATTTCATTGCCTCCGGGATTGGACAAAAAAAAAAAAAGACATGGAGGACGGCCAGTTTCAATGCCGGACCGATCGTGGTAGAAATGTGTTCACCCGAAAGCGCAGAATAAAATTACATACATACCAGCTGCCCCAGGCACATGCAGTGCTTTATTCAGCGGTTGCGGCCTACGAATGTTAGCCGCGCGGCTTGAAGTTGAAAACCGATCCTCGGGCTTTCGCCGGCGGCGGGAAGCGGAGCGCCGGGCAGTCGCCATCTGAGCACCCCACGAAGGTGTACCCCTTGTCATCGCCTCCGGTATTGCGATGCCCTTGTATAACGTAGCTGGCAGTCGGATTAAATTGGTTGTTTTTAGTGTATAGGTTGTTTTTAGCGTACGTGAAGTGTATACGTTGTCCTCAACATCGTCATGGGCAAAACACGCTTGAAATGCTAATGCTTCCCGTTTAAGAAGCTATGAAGTTAGGAGGCGTGTACGTGCTTCTGACGCCGGGAATTTCCGGCCTTTAGCGCGCGACTGGCGTTGCACCTTTAAACACGGCGTGGCGCAGGGAATTTTCTGCGAGCGGGCAAGCGATTCTCCATTCATTTCATTTCATTTATTGCATACTGCAGACCTTCGCAGGTCCAAGTAGGTTGGCACGTATGGTACAAGTAAAAAGTACATATACAGGCACTAAAGTAAGGCAGAAATGAAAAAGGAAAAAGGAAAGAATTCGACACACAAGAACAGGTTTACAGACCCAAACAAAACACAGTTATCAAAACAACCAAAGTGAATCCTTATACAGAGTCTTTTAGGAAGTTCTATTCTTGCACTGTTTGTGGAAAAAAAGAAAATTTAAATGTATCTGTGCATTCAAAATAAGGTGTTAGGGTTGATGCGATATTGGCCTTTGCGGTACATGTTTCTGATGTACATTGCAAAATTGACGCTCTATTGTTCCGTCGTGTGGCTATTGGCACCGCTGCAGTATTACCCAGCAGCAGCCAATGTGTATCTGAGTGAAGTAAAAAAAAAGTTCCTTGCAAACGAATTCACCACAGTGAAACCAGGAAGCAAAGCACGCTATAAGCCTTGAGCTATATATCGCCTAGCTCGCGTTCCGAGTAGATTTTCTAGAAAGCTGTGAGAAGGTGATATGACATAGTCAAATCACCACTTAACAAAATTAGCGGTGCAATTTTTGTTTTCGATTTAAGTTCTACTGAGAAAGCGTAGTATCTAAGTTTATGTCGGGCATACCGGAATCCATCGTGGTTGCTTCGATGGTTCACGGTAGTGCCTTTGTGCTACAAATGAAGTTTGACCCCAGCTACTTTTTTTGGTGTATTTTCTTCCATGTTTGCCTTTCAGTTAGTAGTGGGTCCAAAGGGCAAAGAAGGTTCTCATGGATGAAAGCCTAAAATCAGAGGAGGAGCAGGATCTACGTCTTCAGGAACACCTGTTCACAACGTTCTATGCATCGGTGCGGCTTACTATCAACACAAATGGCACGAAGGCCAGCGATGTGCAAAAAGAGTGGCCCCTTCTATTTACGCAGCACCACTTCCTGGCACTCTTCGAAAGGTACTTCATGAATTGTGCATGCAGTAATTGTTTCTACACTCATTAATACCAATCTGATGGGACTGAGAAAACACATTTATTCAGAAAAGTTACGTCTAACCGAAGCTCATGATTGCCATTAGTATTACGTATATTACGTAAGCACCAAAGTAAAGCCACACTGCAGTGTATGGTTGATTATTGAAGAATATTCGAATTCGTTACAAAAAAAATGCTTTTTTACACACGCTGTCCGAGCTAATGAGAATAAAATGGTAGAATCGTTGATAAAGATTTTGAAAGTTAGCAGTGGATGGCATACAAAGTGCTGCTAGTTACCTGATAGTTAACACTGTTAGGGCTGCTTCATCTCTCATCCAGCTGGTCATAAAATGTTGGGCTCTGGCTTGATAAGGCTTGTAAACCTAAGGTGTTGATTTCATCTCATTGCAGTGGTGTATGTACGACTTCAGAGCCTTTCTACACATTTTGTCAAAGCCTTCGTGCTGCTGTCAAACGACACTGGTGTCACAGACACTACTTGTTTTCTGTGAGCCCTGGTTGTTAACATCAGGCTTCTTGCACAAAACCTCGCTTGTTAGATGCTTGCACTGTGAATCTTCATGCTTGTGTTAGTGTTTGTGGGCAATTGTGGCATTGCGATTTAAAATTTTTTGTAATGACGGAAAGATGACGAAAAATTAAGCACAATTCAGTTACACAATGACATGCCAGCCGTTTTATGCTTCACAATAAAGAATAGCCATTTAACTGTCCATTTTACAATAATGCAAGCGCACAATCCTCCACTTCTATAGTTGCCCCGGCTGCCCATTAAATAAAGTTCTTGTTTATCCTGCTGGCTGCTGATGATCGTGCTGGCACTTTTTTGTTCGTTCTTTTTCCAGACTGACTGGCACGAGACTGCGGGGACTGTTCTCGGAATCGAGCGTGGAAGATCATGAGCTGCTTCATGCATTTTTCCGACACCATGTCAAAACGGAGAAATCACTGCAGTGGCTCCTTCAGACAGACGGGGCAGCATGAGAACAAAGTCGTCCACGGGCGCTGCTCATCGGTCTCTTTCCCCTGATGTGCCTGTTTTTTAAAGAGAAAATTGCGTCGCTCTTCTGTGTTGTGGAGGTAAATACTTCATCACCCTTATTGGCATGCACAGAGCAAGCCACACCCTCACACATGCCACAACAATTAGTGAAAATATGATTTCAGGTAGTACTGGGTATTTTTCCAAAACTCGTTCTTTGTACATTGTGAAGCCTGCCAAAAATGTACACAGTTGGTGTGATTCTAAGAAACAGGAGGAATAACATCAAGCAAAAAGCAATAATAAAGTAAAAAGTAATGCAGGAAAAGTGACGTCCTCAATTGGCGTCATTCATATCATCAAGGATTGTCTCTAGGTGCTTCTCAGTACATGAAATCACGAACTTGGTTTTATTTCTTGTGCGTATCATAGCATCTTAAAAACCTGATGTGGATATGCACCGTGAACAGTGAGCAAGGCTGTTTGCTGCCGTCTGCTATGCGCGTAGGTATGGGTGTCAATCGATTATTATGGGTGGATGTCCATTTCCCCAAATGTTTTTATAGAATGGCAAGATTGTTCACCCTGGAGTCGAGCTTTGTGGGGGCACAAAACCACAGTCTGCTTCTCTTTTTCTTTGTTATGCTCTGTGGTTGTTGGCAGACTTGCAGCTCTTTCAAGGAACAAGGGGTAGAAAAAATCGGGAACATGACATTTGGTTCAGAATTTTTAAAGTTACGCAAATCAGTTTACATGTAGCAGAACTAGCAGTCATGCACTGTTTCTTACATCTTGTTACACTTTTTTTGCTAATTCTTTGGCTTCTTCAAGCTATTTTACTGTTACTTGTGCTATTTTGTTCCTTTTTATCAATTCACACAAACTGTTTGGCGGCATGTTTTTGTCAGGAATTCGCTTATGCATGACACTGACAGGTGTTTTTTATGTACAACAAAACTCCTTTTCTTTTTGTGCTCATTTTTTACGATACAGCAAGCATAGTGGTGAGAATGTAAATTCATTGTCTGGGATTAAGGTTAGAATTTTGGTAGGTTCACAGGTGAACTTAAAACCAGAAAAATGCTGTGAATACTTCTACAGCTCTTTCTGAGTTAATTCCACTCACAGAAAATTTTATTGAAGGGACTAAATTTACCCTGTGTTGTGTCTAAGGAACATTGGACGTACCCTATCGCAGAGGCTAAGGGTACATTATGGATGTATTCTGGGGTACACTGTTCACACGTTCTCCTGGTTCATTGTGCAGTTCACAGTCTCAATTGATTTTTAACAAGCTTTCCAAACCAATTCTACTGGCTGAAATTTACGAAGCGCCTACAGTTCCGTTAAACTTGGAAATACTGCTGCTCGAACTCCCCGTACCATTCCCCAATAAGTCGTCCAATAAGTTGTGCGCATATAATGCAGTTTGCCTGCTACAAAAGAGATGCAGCAAGCATAATGTGTGTTGGTTAACCAAGGTTGACAACGGAAATGTAGATGTTTTCTCGTGCATACATTTACAACTTCTACGCCATATTTAAAACACTTTAAAATAATGCTGAAGGGGTTAAAAACTAGTCCGTGTTTCCGTTAGTGCTTGGCAATGGCGTCCTTGGTGCAGCAGAATTATGGACGGAAAGTATTCACATGGTCATGCTACGTGAACAGTGTATGCACAGAATCTGTATGTTGTGCACATGGCAGAAGTGAAATGAACTGACACCGAACGCTCAGGCTATCGTTAACCGTAATATAATGCAGGCGTTATTTCTCAAACCGTATGCTGCGCAATTTTTATTTTGCACCGCAAGTGGAAAATTTGAGTCAGGTGCTATAAAAATGTTGGGCAGCATCTTGTTATGAGAGTAGAGATGTGCTGGGATGATTGGTTATAAGTCATTTCTTCAGATTCTATATTGTTATCAGCAGACTGCACAGTAACAAGTGTTCAAGCTTATGCAATTGGAATCACCTGTTTCCCCTGAAGTATATTTTTGTGACAAACTCTATGCTGCCACTGAAAGCTTGAGCCTGATTCCTGAACCAGCTTTGGTAGCTATGTAATAACATAGCAACCCCACAGGGCACCATGATGCATGAAGTTCAAGCCATTCTTGGCCGCAGAACATAGTGCCACCGTTAGATATGAACAACACTGGTACGGTGGCTGTGCCGGTCAGCTGTGATCTTTGGTGTGCTTTATTGCAGCACCATGCAAAGCATACTATAACATTCTACAGTAATTCCGCAACAGCGTGCTGGTAAACGCAGACAAATTTACTCGGTGCAATGCGCAAATGAGAAGTCACGTGAAGGCAACTTTGCATCATGCCCAGCAAGAGAAACGCACGCAGAGCGTCTCTTGTGCAGCATACCACTTGGACAAGTCATTCAGGAGCTACATTGTTTGGTTCGAAAGCTGGTGATCATTTTTAAGTCCCCAAAACAGGTTGTTGTGTTTGCAAACACGGCATCTGACTGCCCGATAGTTCTGTGCAGGGTACTCCATGCAATTACACTTGTAGAGACGTGTACACCTGGATTACTAACTGGGTCACTTGGGTGTTATATGTTGGGCTTTAATCCCAATATGATGGTCCAAAAGTGATAACACAAACTTTAAGTTTGGGTATAGCAGAAACTCTGACGTCTGGAAAGTCTGGCGGGGTGGTCTGTACACCGAGTGCCGATTTTTAATTCATGACTTGGGTTATACAATATCAATAACAAGGGAGTCATTTCAGATAAGATCGAACAAAGCTTGGCTGTCGACCTCTTCAATTCGCTTGAAATTTTTTACCTCATTCCCGCATGTATATAATGTGCGGATTCGCAAATATTCTCGGTGGAAAAAATTGTGCCCGAATGAAAAAAAAAATTTGGAAAGCACCTGCATGGACTCCGGCTGCTACCTGCCCCTGCGCCGTGACCAAATTTAGTGACGTCTACCAAAAAATATGCACATCAGCCGAGAATGGTAATTTTTATGCTTAATCTACGCCTGGTGTACATTTCGCCCCCAAAATATGATTGGCTAGAAAAACATATTTTTCTAATAAACTTCCAAATCTTGCTCAGAAACCATTTTGTTCTGTACTTTGGAAGCCAGTATTATCGTAAGTGCTGGAGCTATAGCGTTCAAATTGTATTGAGGGCTGCTCCTGGCAACCAAAAATAAGGGCCGTAAATATTGTGTCTGTGTAAGCTACGGTTAAAAAGCAACTGACGCACGAGTTTAAAAAAAACGAAAACACTCCAAGTTCAGAGGCTTATCTAAAAAAAGGTTTCACTATTGTTGAAATTGATGATGATGTTTGGATGTTTATGGCGCAAGGCCAACTGGGGCAAAGAGCGCCAAAACAATAGTGATATATGAGGGGTGAAACCTTAAACCCTACGTAAACTCAGCAAAACAAAAGTAAAATCACAAAACGACAATGAGCATGACTGGTGTATAGGGCCAGATTTCATTATGCATGATAGGAAATGAGGTTTAAAAACTTGACTTCTGACAAAAACTCAAACACACGTTTCACGGAAACAATGGCATCATCACCTAGAAAAAACGACGGATGTAGGGGAATATGTTGTCTGTAGAGTAATCTGAAGTGTTTGTGTCGTGTTGTGTGAAGTGCCTTGCATGTGATTAGTATGTGCACTACGGATAGGGCCTCTCCGCACCTGCTGCACTGGGGTCTAGATGATCCCGTCAGCAGATACGAGTGCGTCGCATGGGTGTGCCCTATCCGCAGCCTACCCAAGGTGACTTCCGTGTGTCTGTTGTGTGAGTCAGTTGTGTATCGTCCCAAGTGTGGCTTTATTACGTGTAGTTTGTTATCTGTCTGTTCATTCCACTGTGCTTGCCATTTCCTACGAAGGTGTTGTCGAATTTGTGGCTTAAGGTCACTCTGTGGTAGCATTGTTATATCTACTGTGTTCCTTTGTGCAGCAACTGCGGCGTTCTGATCCGCAACCTCATTGCCAGCAATCCCAGCATGGCCTGGAACCCAGCACAACACCAGAACAAGTTTTTGGGCATATATAGACATAATAGTGTTGAAAACCATATGGACAATTCTGTTTTTGCATGGCTTGTACGATGCCAATGCGCGCACAACGCTCAAGGAATCTGTATATATGATGGACTTCGAGATTTTGTGTTCAAGAATGTGTTGTGCAACGAGTAATATGCCATATGCTTCAGCTGAGTAAATTGTGGTGTATGTGCTCATGGTTCTGCATGCATCAAAGTTTGGTCCATGAGCAGCGCAAGACACTATGGTTGCAGTTTTTGATGCATCACTATAAAACTCTGCATATTGATACTTGTACTGGAGGGACAAGAAGTGCTGCAAAATTGCAGTTTGTGGTACCCTGGTTTTATCAATATTCGTGAAAGACAAGTCACAACACACAGGTTGAAGCTGCCAGGGTGGTAAGACGTCAGTAAAAGAAGATGTGTGAATGTCTAAAAAGGAGATGTCGAAATTTGAAGCTTCCTGTCTCACTCTAAGTGAGAACGGCAAAGGAACAGAGGGGCGATTTACAAACAGTGGCGATGTGGATGTATCATTAAGAACACGTTTAAAAGGATGGTCATTCAAAGATGAAATTTTAAAAGCGTACAGAAAGTCCACATACGTTCGTTGGTACTCAAGGCACCACTTATTACATTCAACATATAGACTCTGGGCTGGGCTAGTGCGGAACGCACCCGACGCAAGGCGCAGACCCAGGTGCAGTACTGGATCAAGACTTTTTAGCGTTGTTTTCGATGCCGACCCATACACGACACTGCCGTAGTCTAATCGAGACCCGACTAACGCGGTAAAGACCCGGAGAAGCAGTTCTTTGTCTGCACCATAGGATTGGTGGGAGAGGACCTTGAGAATGTTTAGTGTTTTGAGGCATTTATGTTTTAGTGTTTTGACGTGAGGTATGAACGTGAGCTTGTTGTCAAATATGACACCTAAAAACTTGTGCTCCCGTTTAACAGGAATAGGTGCACGGTTAAGCGCAATCTCAGGGTCGGCGTTAATCCCGCGCTTGCGGGAAAATACAACACAAGTACTCTTGGCCGGGTTCAGTTTAAACCCGTTAAGGTCCGCCCAGCCAGCTAGTTTCTTAACACCGAGTTGTACTTGACGTTCGCATATTGACAGGTTACAGGATTTAAAAGATATTTGCACATCGTCTACATAGATGGAACAGGAAATGGTCGGCGGCAATGACTTTCGGAGGGAGTTCATCTTAACTATAAACAAGGTGCAGCTTAGAACTCCACCTTGCGGCACACCATTTTCCTGCAAATATACAGTGGAGAGTGCACCGCCAACCCTCACTCGAAAGGTTCGCTCGGCCAAATAACTACAAAGAGTGTTCATCATGTTGCCAGAGACACCAAATGACTTAAGGTCCCTGAGGATGCCGTAGCGCCAGGCTGTATCATAAGCTTTTTCAATATCAAAAAATACAGTAAGGCAGAACTGGTTATGGACAAATGCATCTTTTATGTAGGATTCCAGTGCAAGAAGTTGATCATTGGTAGATCGCCCCACCCTGAAGCCTGCCTGGCAGCCCTCGAGAAGACCGTTGTACTCCAGAAAGTACACTAGCCTACGGTTTATCATCTTCTCGAGGAGCTTACACAGGCAGCTTGTCAGGGCGATGGGACGATAACTTGCGGGAGAGGAAGGGTCCTTCCCCTCCTTCAGAAAGGCCACAACTATAGCCTCCTTCCAAGACCTTGGAAGCTGCCCCGAAAGCCATATTATGTTGTAGAGGTGTAGGAGTGTCTCAAGAGTGTCTGTGTGTAGGTGTTGTATCATGGTGTATGTAATGCTGTCTGCCCCTGGAGCTGAGGGCTTACAGGTGGAAAGAGCAACCTTCAGCTCATGAAGTGTGAATTCAGAGTTGTAAGCAGAATTCGACTTGTTCTTGTCTCGTAAGGGCTTCTTTTCTGCATTAGTTTTGTGTTGCATGAAAGTATTAGTGTAGTGTGCTGAGCTGGACACGTGTTGGAAGTGTTGTGCGAGTGTGTTAGCCTGGTCTTCCAGTGTGTCCCCTGTTGCACTAACCAGGGGCAGGCTGTGTGTCCGTTGTCCTTTTAGTTTTCGTATTCGTGTCCAGACTTTGTGAGTGTCCGTGTATGAGTTTATGGAAGTGAGGAACGCGCGCCAACTCTCCCTTTTCGCCTCACGACGCACTCGCTTCCCAAAAGCCTTTGCCCGTTTAAAAGAAATGAGGTTATCTGACGTGGGGTACCGGCGAAGGACACCCCACGCCTTGTTCTGGGCCTCTCGCGCCCGCCTGCAGTCCTCGTTCCACCAGGGCCTCCTTGGGCTGCGGGACCCACTGGAGGCCTGGGGCATGGACTTTTCGGCGGCGTCGAGGATGTGCGCCGTGACGAGTTGGGCGGCTTCCTCAACGTGTAGGTGCTTTATGGATGTGTGGTGTAGTTGAGATGTTTGTGTGAATGTGCTCCAGTTTGCTTTTGATTCATTAAACTTTTTATGGGAAGATGGACTGCTCGGGCCTATACCTATATACGTTAATGAAGTGGGGAAATGGTCACTACCATATGGGTCCGTGCCCACACCCCACTCAAGACATGGAAAGAGAACTGCGGAACCAATAGCCAAGTCAAGATGAGAGTATGTATTGTGTCCTAAGTTATGATATGTAGGCTGTTTTTTGTTGAAAAGGCATGCTCCGGAGGATGTAAGAAACTTCTCCAACAGGCGACCTCGGGCATCCGTTCTGGAGGAGCCCCAAAGAGAGTTGTGTGCATTAAGGTCGCCTGTTAGGATGTACGGTTCGGGCAGCTGGTCGACCAGCGCCTCGAAGTCAGAGCTCAAAAGTGTGACATCAGGAGGAATGTATATGGAGCATACCGTTATCAACCTATTAAAAATTATTGTGCGTATTGCTACAGCCTCAAGGACGGTGTTGAGAGCGACAGGGTGGCATGCTAGGGATTTCCGGGCTATTATGGCTACACCGCCCGAAGAGTGTGTGCAGCCATCCCTGTCCTTTCTGAAGACCATGTACCTATTTAAGAAATTTGTGTGCTTGGAATTCAAATGCGTCTCCTGAAGACACATCACACTTGGCTGATTAGCATGCAGTATTTCGTATACATCGTCAAGATTTTTAAGAAGGCCTCTACAGTTCCATTGAATTATGTTTTCTCTTCCCATTATTTAGTGTGAGAGCTACTGGAGTGTGTGTGTTTGTTTATGTGTCGTCTTTCGGGGCTGTGACTCTCGCCTTTTTTGGCTTGTCGGGAGGCTTTGGCGTCGGGACGCGTTCCTTGCGCTGCGTTGCAGGCAGGAACGGCCCGACATCCATCTCGTCATCGGATGTCCGAGGGGTGCCCGACGGACCGGGCCCCCTGGACTTGGCCCCCCCTCGGGAGCCCTTCGTTTGAGCCGCCACCGCCGAGGGCGTCCGGGGCGCCAGAGGTGGCACAGGCGGTGCGGTGGCGGTGGGAACCGGTGCGGGGCCCGTGGTGTCCATCACCTCTGTACCCTCCAACGCACTGGAGGGCGGGGAGACAGAGGCGGGAGCGGCACCGGTCCCGACGGAAGAGGTTGCCACCACAACCGCTGCTGCCTCAGCAAGCGGCGTGGTGGCGGGTTGGGCTGCCAGAGGCAACCCAGGGGGGGGCGGGCGAGGGACCAGGTCAGACTCGCTGAACTGGGTCCCTGTGGAAACGAGACGCCGCTCCGCCCCCCGGCGAGCCGCGTCGGCGTACCTCCCCAGGGGGAAAGAGGCGAACCTCTTTCGCGCCTCTGGGAAGGTGATGTTTTCAGTGACTTTGATGTTGATGATTTTCTTTTCTAGTTGAAATTTTTCGCACTTGCGGGAGTATGCCGCATGCGGCCCCCCGCAGTTTACACAAGTGAGAGTTTCGGCTGAGCAGTTCTCGCTCGGATGATCGTGCGCCGCGCACTTTGCACACGTCGTTCGGCCACGGCAAGAGTTCGTACCATGCCCGAACCGCTGGCACTTAAAACAGCGCCGCGGGTTCGGGATGTACGGACGGATGGAGCAACGGATAAAACCTGCATTTATGTATTGTGGAAGAATTGCGCGGTCGAAAGTCAAGATAATGTGTTTGGTGGGAATCTCCTTGTCGTCTCTGCGGATGGTGATGCGTCTCACGGCAGTGACGCCCTGATCCTTCAAGCCGGCAAGGAGATCCGCATCGGTTTCGTTCAGGAGGTCTGTCTCGGATATCACACCCTGCGAGCTGTTGAGGCTCCGATGGGGTGTGACCCGGATGTCAAGATCAGCCAGTCTAGTCTGAGCTAGAAGCTTTGCAGACTGCTGCTTGTCATTTATTTCAATTAAGAGTTCACCAGACCTTTGTTTTTTGCATTTATACGATTTTCATACTATGGCTTCAAGATACTTGGCGATCAAGAAGACTGACTGAGATGCAAGAGGGTGGGTTGGATTGAGGGATTCCATCACAAGAAATCGAGAAAAATGGTCCGGTTCAGGAAAGGTTAACGACGGCAACGGAGGAAAGGATACTTCGGTGCGGCCCCTTTTCAGGGACCGATCACGGTTGGGGGGGGTTTTAGACAATACCATAAAGCATAGTATAAAAGCAGGGAGACGGGGGGTACTTTCTTCCACAACCTTACCCTGATAGCTGAGGAGGTCCCGGAGCTCCCTGCCTGGTAAACAGACAGGGAGCCCATCCGCCGGAGCTTGACCTGGGCTCCGACGGCCACCGTTAGAGGTTTCTCTACCCTTCACCTTAAAAACACATCACCACGGTTGGATCCAGCTTATGTTTGGGGGCTCGGGGTCCGCGGTATCGCCAGTACCGTCACCAAGATTACTCAAGGTGCCCCGTGCGGGGCTATTGTTGAAATTCTCCCCATATGTTCACCTGTGTATGTACTTCAATGATAATTAAAAACATGTTGCATCATTTTGTTCTTGACGCGCCTACAGCGCGAGAAAAAAGCCTGGTCGGCCAGGTCTTCACAAGATTCTGAGACACGAAACAGTGAGAGCAACTTCCACCGAATGTGCAGACATTTTATCATTTTTTGTACCAAAGGCAAAGGATTACTTATAGATAGTATTACGGAGAATTCCGAAGTGAAACTGAAATTTTTGTGTGAATTTTGGAATGAAAATAAAGTCTGCGCACTGCTAAACGTGTACTGCTTAAAGAAAAAATGAAGGAACTCAAGGTTCACACGCATTAAAAAAAACGCTTCTTCGAGTTTTATGAAGCTTTTCATAGATAGTTTCGTTTAAATTTACTTGCGTGAGCCAGTTTGGTCGCTAATTCAGTAATTGAACCAGTGTGTCCGGAGAAGGACCGAAGAGGGGCGCAGGCGTTACCCGCGCCGGGGTCGGACGGGCTTCCGTTGAACCTCTGATTTCAGGCGAACGAAAGTTACTTACAGGTGAGTTAAAAAACAAGACTGCGTGCACCTTGTCAAATAGCTGATCTTATGAACCAAATGTAGCGCATCATGGCAGCAGTGCGCACAAGAAAAGAGCGTTGATAATGTAAGACAAAGAGTGACCGAGATTGGGGAGATCTAGAGGAAGCTCTAAAATTAGAGCCGAAGAACTTAAAATTTCGCGTTTTACCACCAGCGGTTTCGCAACCGCAGGAAAGGTGCGCTGTATCCGCGCTGTGCAATGACGCACAATATTTGTAGGGCTCACAGAAGTAAGTTTAGAGGAAAATATCTGTGGAAAGCTTTATAAAACTGGAAGCGTTTTATAAAATATACGTGTGAGCCTGGAGTTCCGTTTTTTTCTTCAAACTACAAGTTTTTTCTCCAAACTGTACAAGTTTAGTGGTGCGCAGATTGTTTATTTTCGTCCCAAAATTTACTCAAAAATTTCAGTTTCACTTCTGAATTCTCCATGAGTAATCGTTTTTCTTTGGTGCAAAAAATTATAAAATAGCTGCACATTCCGTGGAAATTGCTCTCACTGTTTCGTGTCTCAGCACCTTGTGAAGACCTGGACGATGAGGCTTTGTTCTCGCGCTGTAGGCGCGCCAGGAAGAAAATGATGCAACATGTTTTTAATGATCATTGAAGAGAATTCCAGCAAAATCGAAGAAGTGTTTTTTTGAATAAGCCCCTGAACTTGGAGTGTTATCGTTTTTTCTTCAATGTTGCGCGCCAGTTGCTTTTTAACTGTAGCTTGCACAGACACTATATCTACGGGCCTTATTTGTGCTTGCCAGGAGCAGCCCTCACTAAAATTTGAAGGCTCTAGCTCCCTTACGATAATACTGGCTCACAAAGTACAGAACAAAATGCGCTCTGAGCAAGATTTGCCATTTTATTAGAAATATGTTTTTCTAGCCAACGATATTGTTGGGGGAAATGTACACCAGGTATACATTAAGAATAAAAATTACCATTGCCTCCTGATAAGTATATTTTTTGGTAGGCGTCGCTGAATTTGGCTGCGGCGCAGGGGTGGGTAGCGGCCGGGGTCCACGCGGTGCGTTCCAATTTTTTTTGTCGGTCAAAATTATTTCCACCGAAAATATTTGTGAATCCGCACATTACATGCATGCGGTAATGAGGTAAACAAATTTCAAGCGAATTGAAGAGGTCGAACAGCCATGCTTTGTTCGATGTTATCTGAAATGACCCAAGACACATTCAGGCACATTCACATCTGGTCTTCACATCTGGTATTTCGGTCCTGCAGGACCACGAGATAGATAATACCCTTCTTTAACCTCCACCCCCGGTTCAGTATAGGGGCAAATGGGTAGCTTTAGGACAATCAAAATCATTCAGTTTGCATGGTGGCATTTACTGAATCTGCACTTTTAGTGAGTATACAAACATGTATGTCCGCAGAAACTGGTTATGGGCTAAAAAATTGTGCAACATAATATTACGTCTTATCTTTCAGGAAACTTGCCGGCATGAACCCAGAAGAGGGCACCAGGCAGTCATCTCGAAAAATCACTACCATTCAGCCCAAAGTCCGGACCGCTCCAAAAATTGGAGACATTCCGGAGCAAGTGGTTCGATTGTGCAGCCCTGTTTTAAAGTCCTCAACTTTAAGTTTTGCACAACCGTTTTATTTTTTTACTTCGTTCATTCCTTTGGTTTCGTAATGCGTATTTTTTTAGTAGTCTTGTACCATGTAGCACATGTAGTCGAAATAAACGTTCCAGCCTTACTGAAGTGTTTTAATTCACTCATGGTGAGGCCACAGTTGTGGCGCAGTGCCGTGAGGACACTCTTGTCGGCAACGTTTGGCAGTTTTTGCTTTCTCTTAGTGTAAATGTAACATGTGCTTTAAGCCAGTTTTTGGTTTTTGCTTGAATTTTCACTATAAACGTTTTTTGTTCAGTAGCAGCAATGGGCTTTGGGTTATTCATGCTGGTTTATTTTATTTTTAATGTCAGTTTGTACCGCTGTATAAAAAATAGCGGGAATGAAAATTCAATGCGGATTATCTTCATGTCAGAAACTTTGAAAACATCTATACAGATGCAGCATACAGCCTATCTTGTAGGCTGAATGTAGCTTGTAGCCTATCTTCCAACTTAAGCCGATTCCAGGAGAGCATGAAAATTTGGTACTTGACAGAGTGCGTGATATTGACTTTCTATGAACTGTTAAGGTGATAAATGTACTGTGTGCTACAATAGAGCTTTTGTAACGTAACACATACTTGCAGCATACGCACAGCCAGAGAACTTGCTAGGATGCTATGCGTTAATTCAGTCTGAATAGTTTTGCATTCAGGAGCTTTAAGAAAAGGCTCAAGACTGTTTTGTTGCTGCTTTTGTTGCTACAATTTCACTGACGCAATCGTATTGAGCTTGCAGCTTTTTTAAAGCTTCCTTAATGCAAAAAAATTCAGATTGAATAAAAGTGCTTTGAATTCCAGCATATTCTCTGGCTGCACGCATGCTGCAAGTGTGTGTTACGTTACAAAAACTCTATTGTAGCACACAATACATTTACCATTTTAACAGTTTACGGTAAGTGTGCATGTTTACTTCATTACCACACATGTGCCATAAAAAGACATTGCAACACAATTCCTGCATTTAGAAAGAATAGGAAATGTTGTGTAAACATGTTGCACGGTACATTTCCTGTAGTCTAGTTGTACAGAATATGCTCTGTACTGAGCTAGTACAGAGTTTGTTCCGTAACCCACCATTGCGGGACATTTCCTGTAGTTATGTTGTATAGAACATTTCCTGTATTCAGGTAATATGGAATTTGTTCCATAATATAGAACCACGGAACACGTCCCATCACCTGATGCTACAGAACATGTGCCATAATTTTGTAGTACAGCACATGTTGTGGCAACAAGGTTAGCATGAACATGTCCCGTAAATTGATGGGTATTTTTTTTAACAGTGAGGATGGTGGCACGCTAAAAGCACACCCTGTTGGCGGTTCACCAAACCCCTGCAACATTGAGCAGAAAGTTGTAACTTGAACAAGAACAACAAAGAAGCAATAGACATGAACGTGGGGATTGAAAGAGGCCATTAATTTGCAAAGAAATGGAGGCTGGCGAACGAAGGGGTGCCACTAAATTTTTCTTTTTGAACTCCACTGTCATGTGACGCATAAAGCGCGGGCTTTCGACCGGCCTAGGCGCTGAAAGAAGACAGCCACG
Source organism: Haemaphysalis longicornis (assembly GCF_048455015.1). Lineage (NCBI taxonomy): Eukaryota > Metazoa > Arthropoda > Arachnida > Ixodida > Ixodidae > Haemaphysalis > Haemaphysalis longicornis. The sequence continues at coordinate 42,074,485 of NW_027526460.1, forward strand.
TACGCAGCAGCAAGAAAGCGGTTGGAAAGCGGTACAAAAGAGCAATTAGTCGCGCTAGTGTAATTGGTTTCACCACTGCCCCACCGGCGGCAGCAGCAGCAGCAGAACCGACGGCTGCCAGAAGTGAAGGACTGGGGCACGTCTCGGCAGAGATCGATACCGCTCGCATGCAGGAACGCCACGCGGTGACACGTCGGTACAAGCGGCTTGTTTGCGCTGGCCGAGTTAATAATGGCTTCTGCGCGTGACCAAAACTGGAAGAAAGCTTTTTCTCTTCTTTCTTTCCCTCTTCTCTCTCTTCCCTTAGACCAGAAAGAGAGAGTAACGGCGGAGAATAAAGCGCACGCACGTGTATCTGGAGGCAATGGTTCCGTGTCTTGAGCAGCAGTGAAGCGGAAGGCCAATGCGTTATATGCCACCGATCCGTGGTCGAATAGTTGGGTATCAATACTGATGGCAAGAACTCTAGAAGACTGCCACTGTATGTTTTGGTTGAAAGCAGGATTTCCTGTGCACAGAGAGCCATAATGGAGGACATAAGAGACAACCTGTGCTGCCCATTAAAGCACTGTTCAAGAGCACTCTAAGAAAAAAGGGTGTGGTAGCTTCTCCATTAAGGGTGACACAGGGCTTTATCATATATTGCTCCCGATAAGGTAGAAATTTCCTTCCTTTAAGAAGGAGGAGCACGTTTCTCCCACTGTGAGTGGACAAAGATTTACTCCTTCCGTGAGCTAATGGGGAAACATTCCACGCAGGGCGGCGCTGCTCCAGCAAGGCTTGTTATGCGAGAAAAGCCTACCAAGGGGATCGGTTTGAGCATTGATTCACTGTAGGGTTTAACTCGCCGACGCAACGCAGGCGATGAGGAGCGGTTTAGTGGATGGTTCCGGATTAATTTTGACCACCTGGGGATCTTTACAGTACGCCGAAATCTCGCCCACACCGGCGCTTTTGCTTTTCGCCTCCATCAGAAAAGCGGCCGCCGCAGCCCGGAATCTAACCCCTGACCTCGTGCTCAGCAGCGCAACGCCTTAGCCACTGAGCCACCGCGGCGGGTGATTGGTTTGAGTATCGAGGAAGTACATATAGGTAGGTTACTGTGATTGCGTGCACTTAATATGCCCTAAAATAACAAAGTTATTATCTTCCGAGCATCAGAGCTGCAGTAAGGAAGACATATGGCCATCCGTATACGCGACTTCCACTCGTCCAGGGAGGCGCTCCCCGCCTTCGCGTTCGGCGCAAACGTGCCGCTGTAAGCAGAGCAGAAGCCATGACGATTGCCTTGAGACTGCCGTTTCATGTAGCCCCGTCGTTCCTCGACACATGAGAGAGAGAGAGAGAGAGAGAGAGAGAGAGAGAGAGAGAGAGAGAGAGAGAGAGAGAGAGAGAGAGAGAGAGAGAGAGAGAGAGAGAGAGAGAGAGAGAGAGAGAGAGAGTAAATGTTTAATGAAAAGGGGAAGAGGTCGGCCTGAGAAACTGATCTTGGCATTGATACTTCAGGTATATTCCTTGATCACAAATATTGAATGCGGCCGCTGGAGAACAAAGTTGTGAGTCCCGTCACTTTGCTACAACCGATGCATCGACACGAAGGTTGTCTGCAGTCGCGCATCCCAGCGCAGAGACGGGGCAGGCGGCGCGAAGAAAGGATCCGCCGCATCCGGCGGAGCGAGGACGCCCGAAACAATAGAATGCACAAATTACAGTGCTCTCCATCTAGCCAGCTCGAAGTAAAGCAATCGTAAATGTTAAACATGACCTATAGGTGACGTTAAAAAAAATGGAGGGAGGGGAGGGGGGGGGGGTAGATACTAAGCATCGCTATCAGTGAGCGCTTACATCAAGGTGTTTCCTCTATGCCTAACGTAGCCAACATTACAGAGGCCGCACATTGGCGAGCGCAGATGGGAAGAAACACAGCACAACACAGTGACATACACTCATTGAAGGCATTGCCAACGCAAAATACATGCACATTTCACAACTCATAGCAGTGCCCGTTTCACATCTCTTTAAACATTCGCTTGGTCACAAACGCACAACGAATCTTAATACTTTTAACTACAGAGTATTTGTAACACTGATCGCCGAGCATGAGGAACAATGAACTTGTTATTTGTTTTGATAACCCACAGCAATGCGCGCGCCTAACCTGTTATTTGTGTCACATGCAACCCGTGTAAGTGCAACTTTTTATTAGTTTCAAGTTCCGTACGAAGCAGTATATAATAGCTAAAAGACACGGCGTAGAGTGAAGGACGCCCCTCGCATTCGCATGAAGCGTGCAGGGAAAGCTCTACTTTTTGTCGAATAACTCCAAATTCATCAGCCTACTTAGGTCCACTGCATGACGAAGGCCTCTCCCATCGACCTCCAACCACTCCTGTACTGCGCCACTCGAGTTCATTCTTCACCCCCGAATTTCCTTATTTCGTCCCTCCATAGAGGCCTTCCTTTTCTTTTAGATCCGTCTCTCGGTCTCCACTCTGTTGCGCTGGTGGTCCACCGGTTGGCATCTGGCCTCACTGCGTGGCCTGCCCAAGTCCATATCTTTTTCTTCATTTCAACTATGATATCATCTGCTCGAGTTTGCTCCCTGATCCAGGAAGCTCGCTTTCTGTCCCTAAGTACTACTGCGACCATTATTCGTTCAATGGACCGTTCAGCCGACGTAAGTTTGCTTTCTAGTCGTTTAGCAAGGCGCCAACTCTCCGCTCCATATGTCATCACCGGCAGTATGCATTATTTGAGTGATAGATGTGATGATGATGATGAACTAAAAATTGTTGCTTGAAGCCAGACTGTCTGTGTAACTCAATAACGTTTGTTTAAATCCTTTAGCCCAAACCCGAATTCACTGCGACAACGTTTCTACAACCTTCAAATGTCACGTCTTGTACGTCAACCAGTAGTAGTAGTACGTAGCACTAGTAGTAGAAGTAAAGTCCTTTACTGGAAAAGGGGAGGCCAGTTGGCCAGAGGAGGGAAATGGGAATACCAGGGAGGGAGGAATACTCGGAACACTGCTGGCGCTAGGCGGGACAAGGACGAGGATCTACACACACAAATGAAGCGCGCTTCATAGTGCGCTTCTGTTTTGTGTGTAAATCCTCGTCCTTATCCCGCCTAGCGCCAGAAATGTTCCGAGTAAAAAACCAACAATTTCAAGCTCAGGGAGGAATAACATCTCTTTAATCTTCAAGGGTCATATAGGCAGCTTCCAACGGAGAATCTAATTGTACCGTTTAAGGTACCGAATTGGTTGTGGGCCCCGGCTCATACTACTCGTGCCAGACCGCTCTCAAGAGAAAACGTGTCTAGCGCGGGGAGGATTTGGGGGTCATGGTATGGGAAATATCTGATGGAAAACCATTCGGGAGCGCACTTTCGAGAATGTAGCGTTGGTCTGAGAATGAATCGCCGTGCCATATTAAACGGTGTGGTCCGCAATAGAGGTCGCTGAACAGCGCGGACAATGCGGGGGTAGAGACGTCCCAGGGTGAATCCATTTCCATTAGATGTGGGGGTGTGAGCGCAGCATTGGCGTCTTGTTCATGAAAATGTCGGCTGCGCGTGGTTGAGAAGGAACGCCGCTGAGATAGCCAAGCGGAATGCTTGATGCTCGGTGCGCGGGGTGAGCCTGCTCTAGTTGCAGGCGTACGGAGGTGGGCGAGACAGCAGCAGGCGGTTGGTCATCCAGCGGAGGGGTTACAAAAAGGCTCTGCCTAGCCGTGGAGTGCGCGGTCTGGTTGCCATGTCCCTGCATCATGCGTCTGGGTATCCATACCAGGAGAATTTTAGCGCCGTTGTCTGTTACATGTTGGCGAGTATGGTGGCCTAACCAGTGATAACAAGACCAAACACCTAGGCATCCCATAACGAGCGGTCATACCCAGTGCTATGCCGTGCCTAAAAAGCAGCAGCTGCGGAACGAAAAAGAAATAAGCGCCAAAAGTAAAGCAACGCCTGCAAGAATGAATCTATGGGGCTGCGAGAAAGAAGATGAACTGCACGGCAGCTAGCTGTTCTGTTCGCCGGCGCGTACAGGCCGGCCTGTAATTAAAAGCGACATGCCTTACCCCTGAGTAACATCAACGGCGTACATGATAAAATGTGGCCCCCGAGCGCAGAGGCAGGGCACCGTCCCAGCCGCGGCGACTTCGGCCCAGCGGTGATAATCACCGCTTCGACGAAGATCCTAAGGGCGTGACAATGGCACGCTTGGCCGCTGAGGTCCGAAACTATCCCGCCCTGGTGGTGAAGGACCGATGGCACACGAGGGCTACACGACTCTAAGATTTATGGCAAAGGTTCCTTACCCTTACCGTGGAAACCGCGCAGAGCAGGCATTTTTACTGTTTTTAGATAGAACGCCCACGTGTGCGTCGACCGCGCAACCCGGGACGCACCGTTCCATCACAGCGCGGACACTATGCTATCATAGCGCTGACCAGCAACAAATTGTCAGCCCCGGCAGCCGCTGACAAAAGACTCTTCCGGCCAGTGTTCCTAAGCTGGAATGCCCCGGAGGCTTGAGACGGGCCACTCTCACCTGTTGGTCTCGGCGAGCGGAAGATTCAAGTTCACCGACTAGAGAAAGGTAAAAAAAAAAAAAAAAAAGCAGAGGTAAGCGCGTGCGCTACGCCCGAGGCTAGTTTGGCATAGCCGCGAAGCCTGAAGAGGGTGTGCTGCAGAGCAGCTCGATAGCTGAATGCGGCGCCGACGTCCCTCTCCTCGCGCTCTCGTGGGCGTACGTGTTGGAGGCTCGCGCATCTTATGATGGATGGATCGAGTGGGCGGTCTCTTTCGACACCCCGCCATGAAGGGCCCTCTCGCTTCCGTGCATTCAGCCAGGGCGCGGGCCGATAGTGCCCGTATACGCACAGTGAGAGGCGACCGCGAGGCTGCTGCGACATCTACGGGTACGCCTCACAGGCACCGCCAACAGGCAGGTGGACTACTACACCCCAGTGTCTTTGTCGGTATGCCTACGTGCCCTCTCATTACACTGTAATGGAAGTCAATGAATGTATCGAACATGCGACACGCGCGCCATTTGCTGTAACGAGGAATCGAAGGAGCGGGCAGAATGCTCCGGCCTTTGTGACCATGCCACCGGTTGGGGTAGCATGAAGGGGAGTTTGATGACCTGTCAATTGTGGGTACGTACGGTATGCAAGTCTTCAAACTAGACTGAGCAACATATTCAGTGAAAGATATGTTTGTAGCCAGCGTAGAGGCGGCTGACGTTTAGAATAATATTTGTAGCTTGATGGCACTTGCATTTTGATGAAGTCTGTCTGAGTGTACTGTTGTCGAAATGCTGGTTCGTTTTCTGTCTCCCTCTTTTATTTTGTCAGCGATGGTGTGTCTTTTTCATTCTAACCCTCAATTATCGGGCACCCGCGTTAACACCAGCTTTAGATGTATGCATCTTTCCTAGCAGATTACAAAAACGAAATGCGGACTCATTAGCGGGATCTCAAGAGTCAGTGTTAAGCCTACATATACAAGCTTCCGTCTTCACCCCACTGCTCCTGCGCGGATTAACACATTTTTTAAGCTTCTTCAGCCACACGGTGGCACATAGACGCAGGGCTGCTGGGGGGATCCCGTGAATGGATAAACCCTGCCGGGTATAGTTCGGGAAGAACAAACTATGCCGGACGTCACACGCGTCAAGGTCATCTGTTTTCACCCATATCTCACACCGCAAAACGATGCTCTCCCTGCAGAGTCTGATTAGTTTTGCAGCTCAAACACCCTAATTCGCAAGTATAAAACACTCACAGGGGCGTCGAAACAGGAGGTGCAGCAGTCAAAGGGCACCTGTAGACTTCCGCAGGTGCCCCGCCAAACAATAGCTCGCTGACTGAAAGACCAACAGTTCTGAGAATGGCAGCTTGCGCAAATAGAATAATTCTGCTATTCAACCTACTGTTTTGACACTGTTGCGAACTCCAAGCGTGGGAATCATTCTCCTTCACTCTCTATTAAATCAGTGCTTATGTTTCACCTTAATGTAAAGACGGTGCCTCATAATGTCTGTTAACTGGGGTATCCTGTAGATATACAGAGAATACTCAATTTACTTTTGATGCTTTGATTTTCACGCGGAGCGTTAAGAGATTTTTTACTGTTCTTAAGCACCTGTGATGTTGCATAAAAATTTGATTGTGCTTGATTTGGTTTTATGTCAGTGATTGGGATTATTTATTTAGTCTATGCACCTGAAATATTGTGCACGCATGGGTCCTCAATGAACACAAATGGTGATGATATCAGTGGTACATTTTTTTTTGTCTCTCCCAGTCTAAATATAGTTCCGACACATCTGAACATTCATGTGCATAAAAGCGTCATGTTCCTTACCTTCACTGCACAGTACTGCGCTCGTTAGGCGGCCAGTTTCGCCCGTCGAAGTCGGCCACCGCAGAGTTTAGGGGACGCCGCCGCCAGCGAGGAAGTGAAAGAGCGCTCTCCGGCGCTCCTTCGCTCGTCCCCTCTGTTTGGCGACGACGCAGAGCCGTCTCGTCTGCAGCCTGAGCCGCGCTGGGAAGCTCGCCGATCCCCAGCGTCCGCCGAAGGCAGGCACGAAGGTGTGTTGGTCACGCACGCTGTAATTAGAAGGGTAGTACTTTAATACGCGACCCGATAGAGGCGAGCTCGAGAGAGAAGAACGGAGAAGGGGGCCGGGTGGCCGAATTCGTGCAACCCCTAATTACAATTAAGGCTTAGCGCGGCTAATTACTGTGCAACGGCGTGGGCCGGCCAGCAGCGAGGAGAGCCGGAGGCCTATGGCGGAAACAAAGCAAAATAACCGGCCGTCTCGAAGGGCTGCGGCGTCTGGGCAGCAGCAGCAGCAGCAGCAAGACGTGCGGCCTGCCGAACATACCGGCCGGTCATTATTTCGACGGCGTGTATTATGACCACCGGTCCCCACGGGCTATTGTGGATCACTGACCAGCGATCACGGCGCAGTCGTCAAGCCTGGGCGCACAAACTTCGGGCCTTATATGCACGCCGTATGGTAAACCGTGATAAAATGTAGCCCGCTGTTTCTACCACGGTCTGCCGCAGCGCGATTTCGATCGATCGCTTGGCGTTGTCAACGAGGCGACGAGGAAGTGCGGGGCCGACTTTGAAGTGCTTTGTCTCGACGCCTAACGTGCTCCGGTTTCGTATTTTGAAGAGAGCGCAGCGCTTCGTTTGTCGCCTCCAATGTAGGGTGCCTTACCGCGTATTGTGATTGGTGATCGTAGCATGGGCAGTCGATGAAGTGCTAACGACGCATGCACTTTAAGGAAGCTGAGTGCGTTGACCGAATGGGCATAAAATGATCCAATGGGACCCCAATTAAGTCTGCGCAAGTTGGGCATAACATTTGCAGCATACCGTCACGACAGTGTCGCTCCCGTACTATCATATCGACAGATCATGCTGTCCTGATTCCCTGTCATTATTTTCATGGGAGGTGCAAAGCAGTGTATAGTTATGCAGCACATAGGTACAGTCTTTGTCAAAATTTTAATTTCCTAGGCCAAGCCGAAAGTGCGCAGGCCGCAGAAAATTCAATGTACTAGCTTACGTCACGAGCGAGGCTGAAACGTTTTACCCCGGAAAGCTAGAGAAAACAGATTTCTTTCTTAGTGTTAAATATTTTGTCCCCAGGTAACGCCTATTCTTTGAATTCTTTGTGGTCTAGAAGGCTTAGGATTGGCCTACACAGAGAGAGAAAATAAACATCTATTTTCTCACTCTCTAGGCCAATGCTAATCGTTCTCCACCTAAGAAGAGAGAGAATAAATGCTTACTCTCTCTCTCTCTCTCTCTCTCTCTCTCTCTCTCTCTCTCTCTCTCTCTCTCTCTCTCTCTCTCTCTCTCTCTCTCTCTCTCTCTCTCTCTCTCTCTCTCTCTCCCGCCAGTCATAAGCCTTCTGGACTACAAAGAATTCAAAGAATAAGCGTTACCTCTATATGTGACATAATATTTTATGGCAGTACGCAAGAAAGGTGTTTTCTCTAGCATTTTGACAAAGGGTGTACATTCCGTTCGGAATACCGGCTAGCAAGGAACAACAAAAAACAATGCAAGAAGAAATACTCATTTGTGCATGTGCCTCGTACCATTCGATCGAAAAATAAAATACCAGGCAGAAATAAGACGACATTGCTTTGAGGAGAGCGCGCATGGGCACAATAATTTTTGCGCGGACGCGTTCATTTCGTTAGCACGTGAACGATTTCATTTCCCTCTCACCCCTCTCTTGTCCTGGAGGTACACTCGTTCACCTGTAACATGCGTGCCATAGACGTGGACACCACACCGCGACATATAGGGCATAGAGTTTCATACTAATATATACTAGAGGGAAATCTGGCGCTGCATTCGCGGGCCGCCGTGGGCGGCGCCATTGCAGCTAGCGACGTTCCTCGCCTCCTTGGCTTGGTTAGCCACATGGCTTCTTTTTCGTCTTGAAGCCAAAAGGGATAACATTGTTTTTTTTGTTCATCTTCTACAAAGCTTCTAAATAATCCCTGACAAATAAATATTTTGGAAGCTTTAGTTTTATAACAACAGAACAAATTTGATTAGGTTTCTGCAGTAATATTATTGCATTTTTGCAGCCAAAGCCAACGTTTCAGCCTGTTTGTGAGCCATGCCAAGGACAAGTGGAACGTGCCTGCCCGGTACATGACGGCACGCTCGCGGAAGCGCGGCTCCCCTAGACAGTGGCGCCAGATTTCCCTCTAGTGTATATTAGTATGAAACTCTATGATATAGGGATCCTAGGTGTGGGGGCATCACGTGACACCTTTTGTGCTTCCGATTCGTCCTCCCTCATTATGGCGTACAACGTGTGCGTATCTACCGCGAATACTCTGGCCGGACCGCCATTCGTTCCTCGATCTAGGCAAGCACGTCATCCTTTTTTTCTCAGTGTTGTTTGTGAAAGTTCTGTGTCACTTGCTTTGTCTTATTTAGGCGTCAACAATCGGCCTGTTTAATTTTGCTCATGTTTTTTTTTTCTCTCTCTCTCTCTTTCGCCGTCGGCAGTAAGAAGTGTAAAAGGGAATCCCAAGCATTCCGTCCTCCCGGAGACAAAGCGTCCGCTGCATTCCTGCGCACCTTACCAGATAATTATGTGAAGCGCGAGTATTAGAGAAAGTTCGCCAAGAACAAAGAACGCCAAGATCGGCCGATAGAAACGTAGCCATTCCTGTATGTCAGATTCCAGCCGCAAAAAGATAGCTGCCGCAGCCCATGCAGTGATTTTGCTCGCACTCGAAACGCCCGGCGCGCCTCCCATGTGCGATCGTCGAAGCATGGCGGCTAATTTTGTTTCTCCGCGGAGCTTCGCTGAAAGCCCGGGACCTCCCCTCTTCGCCTAATGACCGGCACATTACCAGCCGCATAGGACGCGCGAGACGCGCTCGGCAATGACAACAGCGCTCCTCCCAAAATGACAGGTTGCGCGCACTTGCTCGCGGGTTTCCTGCCCCACATACATGTGCGGCCGGGGAGCTAAACTGCGCACAGTCCGAATCCCTGTTCGAGAGGTAGACCTGTACGAAACTGCCTCCTCCGCCCCACCTGTCGTTCGGTCGGGCCGCTGCAGCATCTTGCCGACGCTTCGACACTTAGCAAGTCCCATGCCGACGGACGCGCGCAGAGCTCGGCTCTTCCCTCTGCCTTCTCCGTTCCTTGCAGGACCGGGGAAGTGCCCGTGCTTCGTAAGGTCAGCCAGATAACGCGCGCGGCTTGTACGGCGGGGCTAATTCATCGCTGGGAGTGGCAGGGATAAACTTTGCGGACCTTCCTTCCAAGAGAACGCTGCGCGGTCGAACCGTGGCATGGGGAGGTACGGACGCACGCACGCACGCACACTGCGACGCCAGCCAACGTTCCGGCCCAAATGACACTATGGTACGTCTCATGAGCGGCTCAAGGGCTGGCGTTTCACCTGCAGGTGATGCAATTATAAAGGGTGCTGTTTCGGTTGTTTCGAGACCGGACTCGTTATCGCGGAGCCCTTCGGTTCGCAGCGAGTGTTGTTGGAGTTTTCTAGCTGGGTAATGCTTCGCATTTCACGGTTCGTAGTGAAGCCGAGGGCGATCGCTGCGTTTTCTAGGAGAGCCAAGTCCGGGGCAGTCGCCATCAGTGATTATAGGGCGGGGAAGGCAGCCACGAATGACGCGGTCTCTCCGTTCCTGACGATCTGGCTGCGAAGAGCTTCATTCGTATCTTCGTTTTTTATCTCTTCGCAATGCGTTTTCATTGTGTCTGCAGTCATGGAGGTATCGCTCGTGGGATTGGTGCCGCTGCGACAAGACGCGAGACTACCTGGCACTAATGTTCTCTGATTAGGAGCTCTTACTAGGGCCAAGCCCTTCATCGTTTAGATTGGTAATTGACCTCGAGCTGTAAAAACAACGCGCGCAGGGCAGTTCACAAGCAGGCCAGTGGTTGTTGCAAGGATATCAAGGAAACCGAGCGTGTTATTCACTTCGCGCTGGTGTTTCGTCATTCGCAGTACAGCACAGCTATGTCTGGGAGTCTGAAGTTGTCCATTAATACGTGCCACCTCGGTTTATTTTTATATTCTGACTTCTATTAAGCTGACCTTGTTTTCAATTGAATAAACTCAGCAGTAATATTGTGCGTTGCTAAGACGACACGTTGAAGAAAGGTGGAAGACATACGTTGCAAAATTGTTGTCTGTTGGTATTTAGCTTCGTTTTGCACCTATGAAGGATTCAATGAATTTATCCCCGAAAAAAGTAGGCAAGGTTGTCTTCGTGTAAGTAAAGACAACACAAGGGAATAGGGCGAGGGGAATTTTAGATAATAAAGTAGGTTATGGGGTCACCTTTATTACGTGTTTGTAGCCACCACGCTCCCGAAACCACACAAGTTATTCCAGGAATTTCTTCCCTTTTGAGAAAGACTACAGGGAAATAGTACATCGCCTGTTGGCTAATATGTGGCTTGATCCAGTCTTCATAACGACCTGGTGATGCAGCATGGTCTTTGTGTTCTTTGTTCAGCCATTTAGCTGCAGTCCCGTCATCGTCGTCATCATCATCGAGATCATCATTATCATCATAATCGTTGTCGTCATCATCATCATTATTCTTGTATCTACTGCAGAAGACGCCTCTCCCAAATAGTCCCGTATTAGCTCTCATACTGCGCCGTCCCATATTAGGTGGGAAGAGAAGGATCCGTCCACAATATGCCGCTGCATTATCCGATCCCTCTAAGTCAATGGCTAGAGGCATTTCCGTCGGTCTCTGGTGTCTGGCGCGATGGGATCGCCTGTCAGAGATAGGACTCCTATGCTCCGCCTTCTTTGCAAAGGCAGGGTCCGGTATGTTTGTACTTTGACGAATTCTTCTCGGTACGATTGCTTCATTTACGTCCAATAGGCTGCTCAGTGGGCATGAGTTCTTGAGCGAGGGGCAAACGAAACTAAGTTTATGTCAACCGATTTTCTGGAGGGCTCATTCAAACAATTAGATGTTTCCGCTCACGCATGTGTGAGCCATGCGTGAAACACCTATTGAGTGCGAATGATAGATTCTGGTTGCCCTCTCAGGCGTCCGAACAGAAAGCCTGGATTCTGATAGAACATGACAGTAGCTCGTGAGAGCTTAGCGGAGGTTTCCTTTTAAGAACATGTTTTTAGATGCTTTTTTTGCGTTTTACAGGTGCTTTTTCAGCATGCAGCAAATACTGCTATGTAATAAAACAAGAAAAGCCTTTCCGGATAGGTAGAATTTACTCTAGCGGAAATGGCAACCGCAGATAGAGGTAAAACGTAAAGTCTGAGAACCACATTCAAGTTTTTCTTTACAAGGTGCGTATCACGGAGATTCTGCGTTGTAAAGATTAAAATAAACTTCTCACTGCCATGAACTTCACATAAAGCCCGGTGCCGTTGTTGGACTACACTCACAAATAAATAAATAAATAAATAAATAAATAAATAAATAAATAAATCAATCAATCAATCAATAAACCAACCAATCAATAAACCAACCAATCAATCAACAAACCAATCAGTCAATCAACCAACCAATAAATCAATCAACAAACCAATCAATCAATCAACAAACCAATCAATCAGACAGACCGACAGACAATCAATCAATCAATCAATCAATCAATCAATCAATCAATCAATCAATCAATCAATCAATCAATCAATCAATCAATCAATCAGCCAACCAACCAATCAGTCATTAGAAGAACTGCGAGTTGGGCTTGTTGGTTTAGGTTCATGATAGGGACAGCGCATAACAAAATTTGGACAAGAAGGACCACGGGACGAAGCGCTTCGTCCCGAGGTCTTGTCCAAGTTTTATTTTGCGCTGTCCCCATCACTAATCAGTGCTATTTGCTGTTAACAAAAGTTCCACACTGCCGTCATATCGGGCTTGGCACCCGCGAACATGCAGAGATTTAACGGACTGCCCCAAACCATGATGAGATTGCAACGATATCCAAGAGCGAACGGTGAACGAAAAATACACCCAGCACCAGCGCCAAAAACGGGAAACCTTTCTCGTGGATCACAGTGCCCCGTTTGTTTTTGTGCACGCAAAAAAAAAATTGTTCAGGTCGCCGTCTGCATACGGCAGACGCCCACGCGGCAGTTTCATCGGTGTTACATGCAAATCCAAAGCCACGCCAATCTCTACCGAAAGTTCGAAAACGCGTGCCCTGCGCAAGAGCCGCTGCTCGGAAGCGACGATTTCGTATACAGTTTACAGTTGTAACAAAGCAAAAAAAAAAGACACGTAAAGATGGCAGCTCAGATGTCTTACAGGATGCAGCCGACGAGGCGTGTTTGCATGTTCTCCTCCCGCATGTGAGGCGAGACTTTTCGACGTTGCCGAGACAACCTCCATGACGCCTGGGGTGCACGGGCACGAATTCGTGCAGGTAACGGTTTAAGCATGATAGTGGCGAAAAAAAAAAAATCGCCGACGTGGTCTCGAAGCCGCCCTGGCAAACTTCTTACAAAGTTTGTGCGCCGTAAAAGGCAAAGGTGGCATAAACTGCAGGGTTGTCAGTTGGAGTTTTCATTTTATCAGCGATTTGGCGTCCCCGCCTGCTCCACGTTATAGCCTATTCCCGCATGCATACATACATATGGACGCGAGCACAACTATCAACGAGATGGCTGGCATTTCGTAAAGCTTAGACAGCAGACGAAACAAAGTTTACGGCATTTTGCTAGGGTTTGGGGTTCCATTTCACGGCACTTCTATGTAGGCCTGTCAGCAGGAACGTTGCATCGATCTACGCACGCCGCGTGCGCTTATGCTTCCACTCCCCGTTTCGTCCTTCGTGAGGCGTTTCTTATCAACGCCTCGAGATTCGCGATCGCTGCGCCGCCTGCCGCCGCTTCTCCGCGGCGTTTGCGGGATTAGCGCTGCGTGGCTGATAGGTGGTCATGCAGTGTTTTGGTTTTCTTTCGCTTCTCTTTGCCTTTCCGCGCTCTAAACAACTTGTTATGGTGACGTCTGTAAGCTCACTGCACGTTTAGGGCACTTAAAAAAAACAAAAAAACAGCTGCGTCTTGGTAGAGCGCTCTAACGCCAACAAGAGCTACCCGGGGAGGCGGTTCTGCGCGCATCTTGGCCGCTCTTGCGGGCGTCGGCGATGGCAGCAGCATATCACCGCTGTCACCTTCGAACACGTCAGTACAAGTGAATTCTATTTATTGTCGCCTCGTTTAGACCTGATATTGGCACTGTAAGAGGTTGGTTCGTTTTGCAGCGCAGACAACAAATGCGGCTTTGCTTCGAATATGTACGTCGTAGAAAAATATGTTTCGGGGACGTGATAACCCAATAGCTGACAAAAACTTGTGCCTTTTATGGGAATATAAGCCACGCGAAAATGTTAAGTACAGAAAAGAAAATATAAAGTCAGATATGTGCCCACTCATGCCTTATAGTAAGAACCAAGGTATATGTTAATGAAATCACGGGAAAATGAATGGTCTGCAAGTAAGGAATAAATAGAATAGTCGTACGGGAATGAAAAAAAAAAAAACGAGTGCAGCTTCTGAAATGCTAAAGACGTTTGTTTGAGCAAGGTAGTATTCACCAGACCAACTAGATGCGAAATGCACTGATATTTCGCTAGACATGAGGGGGGGGGGGGGCGATGAGGAGGAGGACGCTCAACTATCGTTGTTTACAAATGCGGAGCGAAATCAACGAATGAACGTTCTAGCAATCACACACACAAGCTGCGTGTTCACTTTTCGTTTGTTTTTCGCCTTGAAAAACGGCTTATCACTCGGCGGTCTCATTTTTTGAAGAATACAGGGTAGGCAGTTCACAAGCGATACGAGGTGTCGTTGGAAGAGTTGATTGATTGATTGCAGGGTTTAAGGCACCGACGCAACGGAGACGATGAGGCACGCCGTAGTGGAGGGCTCCGGATTAATTTTGACCACCTAGAGCCTTAACGCGCGCCGAAATCTCGTACACACGGGCTCGTTGGAAGAGTGTCGTATCTGATAAGGGTCTCTGATTTCGGTTTATGCTAGATCTGCAGTCTCCCTGTGTCATGACTCATATGACGGTGTTTCGAAGAAGAGTTTGGTCACGGACGCGGATTACTCTATAAGCCCATCTTCGCGCTTCTCGTGGAGGATAAATGCAACAGATGAATCTTTGCGAGCGCTCACATCGGGACAAGACGACCCAGCATTAAATTTGTCGTCGTGTTCTGACTATGGAGTGTAATTTTGCATTATCCATCGTACTTCTTTGGTACAATGTTTGTGAAATTTATGCCCCATTGACTTGTTCATGGTACTGATCAATATCTGATATGTGATATTGGCAGGCGTAACTTGCGTGCTGTCAGGTATGAGTGCTCCGCTCGATTTTGTAAGTGCACAAAGTCGATTTACATCATAGTGTGTATGGCCGCAACATGACCATCGGAAGAAACACTGCTTACGGAGACACAGTCACTAAATTTCAGGGCAGCGGAATTGCAATCAGCTGCATGCAAATGCTGGCTTCGGGACGCCGGCCTGTGACACACGCGCGGCGCTCATATAGATCTCACTAAGATCGCGTCATAAACGTTTATACTCTCGTGAACATACTACACTTGCAAACGGAGTGCCTGCTCCACGTTATTCGGTATTTCGAACGCGGACAAACGGTAAATCGCTGTCTTGAACGAGCCCCAAAAGCAACGGCGACGTGGGGGAGCGGGCCGGGGACTCCCGCGCCTGCTTTCGAAACGGGCCGCTAGGGGGATTTCAGTGGCGCCCCTACAGGCCGCGCTCGAGGCGTATAACGAAACATCTTCGCCAGCTCTAAAGCGCCCTTGGTTCTTCGCCCTTAGCGCCAGTGCTAAAGCAGTGCCCTTCCAAAAAAAAGCAGTCGCTTAGCTTGGCTATGCCAGGATATTAGCGTGAGCTAAGGTTCAGCAGTCCAATCCAATCCAATCCAGTCCAGTCTAGTCCAGTCCGGTCCGGTCCGGTCCGGTCCGGTCCGGTCCGGTCCGGTTGAGTCCACTCACTGCTCCTCGCGCGTGTGCAACACGGCTCTCCAGGAGCAACGCGAAACGGCTATCAAGCGACTCCGGCGCAGCGTCAGACTTGGCTACTGCGCAAGGAGGCGCACAGCTGGGCCCGCGCCGGCGTCAGTGCGTCTGCCGCGGCTATGACGTCACTACTTTGGAATGAGCAGATCGGCGAATGTGCATACGCAACTCGGTGCACACCCGTACTCCAATTGGATGGGATTTCCAATCCAATCCAATACAATCCAATTGAATCCAATCCAATCCAAATCCAATCAAATGCTCCTCGCGCTTGCGCAGCACGGCCCTTGAGGATCCACGCAAAGCTGCTCAACCTCGGCCAGTGTAGCTTACGCTACAAAAAAAAAGTGCAACACTCAATGGCGTGCGCGAAAAGCGAGCATGATTGCTCGGGAAGCTGCACAATACCGCACCATTCCCCGCTGCGCTAACGAAGGGTATTCGGCGACCTCTCCACGCCGCCACTGGCTCGGAACGGACGAACGTGAGCTATGGGGCAGCAGAGAAGGAAGCGGCCACCCTCGTCGTGCGCCAGGGGTTAAACATCGTTGCGTCATTTTGTGAGAAAGGAGCCCAAGATGCGCGCGTCAAGGCTCGCTCGCATTCAGCCCCGTTTTTCGGCGGCCGGACAGACGGAAGCGCGGTAGGATGCATGCGAGGCCCTCGTTCTTTTGTTGCGCCGTCCCCTAAGTGACGCTTTTGACGCGGCGTGGCAAATCGGAGGCGAACGAGAGCGTCCGGCTTTGGGCGCGCCGGCCGCCTCCTGTGATCCATCTTGTATCCCAAGCCCCATACGACCCTTAGATGAGGATGCCTGAAGTCTCGCCACCCTGAACTTGTTTTCCATTCTCGTTATTAACAGCGAAGCTGTCGAGCATGGTGTTCGCAGTTAGAAATACCAAAAAAATGCCGAGCGGTGTCTGTGAGTGGCTCGCAGCGACCTCCCTGTGTGTCCCCGGCGCACGTTTGCAAACCCAAGCACAACCACTTGAGGAGATTGGCGAAGACTGGCAAAAAAAAAAAAAAAAAAAAAAAAACTCCAGCATTCGCCGTAATCGAGGCAAGCTTGCTCGGAACGAGAAATACACGCGATAGTGTACGCCCCTCGAAAGTGATGTCAAAAGATTATCACTTATAAAAAAAAACGATGGAAGCTCTCTTTTATAGCAACAATGATGCAGTATAGGTCGTTGCGGCAGCGAAGACGAAGCAAATCGGTTGCAGTCGTGGACTTGAACCATCGTGATGGTCGTGAAGGTTGCGTACAGTTTCGCTGCCTTCAAGTCTTACGTGTTAGTGTGAGCTTCCTTCATTTTTTTTTTTCTGCCGGCTGCGAGGGCTGTCCTCGGTTAGCGCAGATGATATCTGCTGGTGCGACTTGTGGCACTGGAGGAGCCCTTGGGCCTTGCACTGTGTTGAAGGTACTGGTGCAGTACCAGTGGCCTCCGGGTCGCTGTCAATTTTTTTATGCCCGAAGCACGATTCTAGCTTGTGTTTGTAA
Organism: Haemaphysalis longicornis; assembly: GCF_048455015.1. NCBI lineage: Eukaryota > Metazoa > Arthropoda > Arachnida > Ixodida > Ixodidae > Haemaphysalis > Haemaphysalis longicornis. Next base: position 42,091,577 of record NW_027526460.1, read on the forward strand.
GTCCCGTATGACGAACATGAGGCCGATTCCGCTCTTTAGAGACAGACAGACAGACAGACAGACAGACAGACAGACGGACGGACGGACGGACAGACAGACAGACAGACAGACAGACAGACAGACAGACAGACAGACAGACAGACAGACAGACAGACAGACAGACAGACAGACAGACAGACAGACAGACAGACAGACAGACAGACAGACAGACAGACAGGGAAAATTCGCTGTGGGAAAAAAGTGAAATTTCTTCAAGCCAGGTTACAAAGCGCTGTCCACGATATCGAGTTGGTGCAAAGTGCTGCCCACGTAATCGAGTTGGATCTCTGCGGCTCGCAACAACCCGCGCCGCCAGCGTAGAGTGACGAGTAAAAATCCTTCCCCAGCCACAAACACGTACGCGCCAGAACATTTACCCGGAAAGTGGCCAGAAGCCGCCGCAGTCGAAATACAATGAAAGTACGAAACGTTAAGAAGCGCTTTTTAGTACCGTAGCCAGCCCCAAATGGCGCAGTAATGCGCGCCGTATCGCAATTAACTTATTTCACCGGTGCGTCTTCGTCCCCATGGAACAGGGAAAGTGCACGCAGGACACTTGAAACAGGGGTACGGCTAAGACACACATTCTTGTTAGGCAGAAAACGTACAAAAAAGAGCACAGTTAAGACAAACAACCTCCTGGGACAAAGACAAAAGGTTGAGGAAACATACTCCGGAATGCCTCGTTGCGGACAACTCCCCAAATGCCAAGGATTCGCTCGGCCGCTTTGTTAGAACAGTTTGACTCAGTCGCGTGCACCTACCCTCAAGACAGTCACCATGATGTTTCTTTGTCTTCATGCCCTGAGAATGTTGCGTTTTCCTAATTGCTTGTTTTTCTGAAACAAGTCGTGCAGTTTGGATTTCGGGGCACATCCAATCCTGCACTCGGACGTCGAAACCGGTCTGAAACATCAACAGACCACAGACAGACACAGTATGCAATCTACTTTTCCTTTTTTTAGACTTTCTTGGGCTACAATAGTCTTTCTTGGGCTACACAAAGCTCTGTCTGTCTGTCTGTCTGTCTGTCTGTCTGTCTGTCTGTCTGTCTGTCTGTCTGTCTGTCTGTCTGTCTGTCTGTCTGTCTGTCTGTCTGTCTGTCTGTCTGTCTGTCTGTCTGTCTGTCTGTCTGTCTGTCTGTCTGTCTGTCTGTCTGTCTGTCTGTCTGTCTGTCTGTCTGTCTGTCTGTCTGTCTGTCTGTCTGTCTGTCTGTCTGTCTGTCTGTCTGTCTGTCTGTCTGTCTGTCTGTCTGTCTGTCTGTCTGTCTGTCTGTCTGTCTGTCTGTCTGTCTGTCTGTCTGTGACTCGATTCAGCCACCCGGGCAAAGTGAAACGGAGTCGGCGGAGTCTTGTATACTCACAGCAAAATCTAAACGTCTAAGTTCGGTTTATATGTTCATACTTGTCAACATTGTTGAACAAGAACACGACATTACGAAAATATAAGACATAAACTCAACACACAAGGGATATTTGCAGTGTCCCTTTATAAAAAAAATTCATAGATGCTCGATTTTTGTGAAATAGAATACGACATCCACTGCAAAGAAAATTAACACTCGCCTGCTGTCGCCCGCGCCACTATAGCTTCTGATGGCATTTTAAAAAATCAAGCAGCAAAAGCTATGAAAGGTTCCATTAGATAGGTTGTATACGTTCTGCTTGGAACGCACGTGGACTAGAGAAACGCGGTTGAAGTAGGGCGCCTCCATTCACGCGCGTCTCCGCCGTACGGAAGCGCTTGCATCGAGTCACCCGGCCTGGAGTGGTGGAACGCGGTAAATTTAAATTGACTTGAGCAAACATTTAGCGTGTTTACCTTGGGAGGAGCGCGACGCAAGAAGGAAAAGAGAAAGGTGAGCGGGAAAGCGAAGGGAGGCATTTACTTGGCAAATGTCGACACAGACTATCGTCTTTTGTGGACATTTGAAACTAAAGGAGCAGATACGCGGCCAACTTTTGTAAAGGGGATTTCCCCTTCATTGGCGAGCGGGACATGAAGATGGTGATGCTTCGTGACACGTGTACAAACGAAAGAGCTAGTGTGAACCCGAGGGTCCTTTGAGGCTTACTCAAATATTTACCGAGCCGAGGGCATTTGAGTAGTCAATCCTCAAAGACCCCGTACATAGACCCACCCTTGCAAGTGTTCGACATTTAGCTGACAGGACAGATCCGAGCTCTGTGCTCCGCGAGGCGGTTTTCAGCGCTGGGGAAAGGACCTCACCTATTTTTGACGTCATCTACATCTTATCTAGTACAGTAAGGTTCGAGTTCCAGTACGGGATGAGTACAACCTCACGAGAGTCCCCACCAGTGTCTCAATGCAACGGCTAGCTTCGGAGTGCGTGCCCATTCGCCTCCTATGTTGGCGGAACTTTTTTCATCGGTGCCCTCGGCAACCCGCATGCGCGCGGAACCGAGAACAGAACGCGGTCGGCGGTCGGAAGAAAGATGCGGCCCCTGCACGGACGACTCTCGGTCGCGGCCGCAGGACTCGGCCGCGAAGCCGAGGCGTGCCACGGGCGGCGTGGTTGGCCGTGGCCAATGCGACCGAGAAGCTCCTCGTGCGAGCGCTCCTTCATGGCGCCTGCAGAAGTTGCAGCCACGCATGGCTCGCTGCCTACCGCTAAGGAGCGCGTGTGCGCAGCCGAGTAAGGGTGGGTGCGCGCGACCGATTTGTTCGGCCTAATCGCGGCTAATGCTGCTCGAGGCCGGAACCGCACCTCGCAGACGCGCGGGTGGTCGGGTTCGTCCGGCTCCGTTGAATGCGGCAGACCGGCCGGCGAAGCGCTGCTTGCGGTTGCAGTGTGCAGGGTCGTACCTGTGTGTATGTAGAACATGTATTGCCGCGAACCATTTAAATGGCCCCATCACCCTGTGCGTATGCACGCGCTTGTGCTGCACAAATTCTTAAGACGCCCAGGGTTTGGTTCATGCTAAGTTATCGTTTTTTTTTATTTTCGCGCTAATCTCGAGCGTGCATCTATGTGCATGCACTTGCCTCTTCAGTTTCATCGCCAGTCGACACTAAGTACTAAATGAGCTTTTAGCTACAGGCTTACTATTCTTGCTACCATTAGAACACACGTTTAGTGTCATCGTTTCTGGTCCTCTTGGAACAAGAACGAGGGCAATGAGACTGCAATTTGTGCATTTGTTGGTTGGTTCTTCCTCGAAATTTGCACGTACATCGTACACGAATATTTGCGGCACACAACGTTCTACTGGCAGAGTTTCATTCTGCGACTCTTATTGGCCTGAATGTTAAGTTTGTGCACAGTTATTTATGGCGACGAACATTCAATAATAGAGATAATGCGTTTGGATACCTCGTGGTCGGCCCGACAGGGCTCCTCGAATTCCTGGCCCTATGCGGGGAAGTTGTGGGCAAGTAAGTAACGGTACCTATGTCTGATTGGATGACGATACAAATCCCTTTTGCACCCCTATACAAAAAGACTTGATATTAAAGAAGTAACTGTATGACAAAATGAAAGAAAAAGTACCGATGAGGGGTAATTCCAAAGAGTGTCGCCAAGTCATCGAGAGGCTCACCGCTGAGATGGATACAGTATTTGGGGTATTTGCTTTCTAGACGTGAGTATATTTACGCGTTCCACATACCTGACTGCTACCGTACGCAGTGAAGATAACAAGCTACGCTAGAATTAAATTTATTTGGAGGCAAAAGACTTAGAACTCGATGTTTCATGGAACGGGTGAGGTACGATAAATCCTGTAAGGTACACAGAATCACACAGAAAATCAGAGCGCCAGGCGCGAGCCGAAGATTGCGCGCCAGGAAGGGGAATCAGCTGCGCCAAAGGAAGGTGTACGCCACGGACGCGTGGGCGTTACGAGCCGCCCTGAGAAGTCAAGGTACCGACGGAGAAGAACGGGAGGCTCCTGGCGGTGGCGAACGAGCAAACGGCCTTCAAAGGGTGCTGTCCAGCCTCCGGGGGTCTCAGTGGTGACGGGCGTGGCGGCAAAGTTCAACAACAGCAGGCCAACAGAAGGTCCCACTAGGCTTTCGCCTTCACTTTTCATAAAAGGTTTCAAGCATCCCCTGTAACTTTTTGTAAAACGTTCATTCGGGTCAGAAACATTCTTCGACCCGTCGCGGTGGCTCAGTGGCTAAGGCGTTGGGCTGCTGAGCACGAGGACGCGGTTGCGATTCCCGGCCGCGGCGGCCGCGTTTCTGGTGGAGGCAAGAAGCAAAAACGCCCGTGTGTTCGATATTTCGGCGCACGTTAAAATACCAGGTGTTCAAAATTAATCCGGAGCCTTCCACTACGGCGCACCTCATCGTCAGTAGCGTCTGCGCCTTAAAGCCCCAATCAATCAATCAATCAATCAATCAATCAATCAATCAATCAATCAATCAATCAATCAATCAATCAATCAATCAATCAATCAATCAATCAATCAATCAATCAATCAATCGATTGACCGATCGATAAATAAATAAATAAATAAATAAATAAATAAATAAATAAATAAATAAATAAATAAATAAATAAATAAATAAATAAATAAGAAACATTGTCTGACACCCTTCCTATAAGGAAGGGTGTCAGACAAGGAGACACAATCTCTCCAATGTTATTCACAGCATGTTTACAAGAAGTATTCAGAACATTGGATTGGGAACAGGTGGGAGTAATGGTTAATGGAGAATACCTCAGTAACCTGAGATTTGCTGATGACGTTGCCTTGCTAAGTAACTCGGGGGACGGATTGCAAAGCATGCTTTTCGCACTGGGCGAACAGAGTAGAACCGTGGGCCTGAAAATTAATATGCAGAAAACTAAAGTAATGATCAATAACCTCGGGACAGCACAGCAGTTTGAGATAGGTGGCGAGGCAGTGGAAGTGGTAAGCGAATATATCTACTTAGGCCAAGTTGTGACCCAAGATCCCAACCATGAGGCAGAGATAATTAGAAGGATCAGAATGGGGTGGGGTGCATATGGCAGACATTCTCAGATAATGAATAGCAGCCTACCATTGTCGCTGAAGAAGAAAGTGTATGACTGCTGCATCTTACCGGTACTCACCTACGGGGCAGAAACTTGGAGGCTCACTAAGAGGGTTCAACTTAAATTGAGAACGACTCAGCGGGCAATGGAGCGGAAAATGATAGGTGTAACATTAAGGGACAAGAAGAGAGCGGAGTGGGTCAGGGAGCAAACTGGTGTTAAAGACATATTAGTAGAAATTAAGAAGAAGAAATGGACGTGGGCAGGGCATGTAATGCGAAGGCAAGATAACTGCTGGTCATTAAGGGTAACAGAGTGGATCCTAGAGAAGGCAAGAGTTGCAGGGGGCGGGAGAAAGTTAGATGGGCAGATGAGATCAAGAAGTTTGCGGGGATAAATTGGTCACAGTTGGCACAGGACCGAGGTAATTGGAGAATAATGGGAGAGGCCTTTGCCCTGCAGTGGGCGTAGATAGGCTTGTGATGATGATGATGATGATGATGATGATGATGATGATGATGACGATGATGATGATGATGACGATGACGATGATTCTCCAGAAACAGTGGGAAAAAATTATGTTGCTTCAGCGTATAAATGAAACCCTCCTGTATTCGCCGGTTCAAATGTATTTAACGGAGGCGTGTCCACTGGTTTTCTCTAACTTGCTTAGCGCTGCCGAGGGGCCAAGAGATGGCAGCACTGCGTGGTGTGGCACGTCGCATGCTTTTGGCGCTGAACTAAACGCTAACAGAAAAAAATTAATGCAGGAACACAAAATCCACTTACTCGTTTATTCAGGTGAAAATACGGATTTGCCAGCGGTTATAGCACCCCTAGAATGCACCGTGTTCATGACATACTTCCGGGAACAAAAGTCTTCGCTTTTTGTATGTTCAGGTTCATATTTTCAGGTTCCCGTTTCACAATACGCAGGTATAACGCCATAAACATTTCCAAACGTATCACGTACGCAAGTAACTCGTCGAAACACACAAATATTCCTCGATCGTGTACCAGCCGTGTTCGCAGCGCGGTTGCGTGGTGCAATATCGCAAACGTGTGCCGCTTCATCCTGCGAGCAGAATTAAGCAACGCCCATCCGCTGGATTCCATGGCCTTTAGAAGACGTAGCGAGTTGTATTCATTTGTCTATGCGGCGTCCTTGCCACACCCACGCGTTCGATGATGTCACGAGTGCTTCCGGTTATGTTAGTGCGAAGTTCTACCCGACGCCCTTAATGAGTCCTGTAGCCACGATGCGAATGGTCGCTTGAGCCGTTCGGTAATGAGACGTCGGTCAGTGATAGCGCTCGCTACGGGCCTCGCGGACGCAGAATTGAGGCCGGGAAGAATACGGATTTGTGGAGGCGGCGATTGAAGTAAGTGAAGTATCGTTATCTCCAGAATGTTGACAATAATTCTTCCTTGACGGCACTGCAACAATCATTGTGTTAAGAATATAAACAAAACAGACGGGGATAATTTATTTGGGCCAAATAGTAATGTTGAAAGACGTTGTTATGAGACCATGTATAGGAGAATGCAGTGGGTTTTAGTGTTATGAGGTGATCACATTCAAAAACTTCCGACTTAATCTTTTTCTTTCCTGGAAGTGGCTACAAGGGTAGCTTGCTTCCACCTATCTTGCACACGTGACACTAGAAGCCCGGAAGATTCCTTGATCGAGTGGACGCAGAGCGCTGCGTAAGGACGGGCTATAACTCGGAAAATGTCTACATGATACGAATGGTACCTCACTTAGTTCGAAGGGGCTTTAAGTAAAAACGGAGATGATGGTCTAGAACTGTGTTCACGGTTAAACGCGTCAGGGTTCGGAGCGCTGATGCCATAAAATGAAAGTGAAGAACTCAAATGAAAGAAGTTGAAAGTAAAAATTCCTAGATCCTATACCTTTTCGCGATTTTTTTCCTAGGTACGTTATCGCTTTGGAGGAAAGTTTAGTCGTACTATACGTAGCATTCCACTTCACCCCTTCTTTCCCGAATCGCGGGGTGAAGCCCACAGTCGGAGTGGAAACACCTTCTTGCGCGTTCCTTCTGGCGTTGTTCTGTTCTGTGGAACAGTGCGGCAGCCTTGGTATAGCACGCCGGCGAGCACGGAGGCCTATCTTCCTCAGACACCGCAGCGAGCACGGTATGGGGGAAGAAAAAAAAATCTAAAGCTCCGAAAATAGAGGAAAACGGTAAGAAAACGGGAAGTTCTCTCTCACTCGCTTTTCTTTAGAATTTTTCAAACGAAAAGGATAAAGCGAGAGAGAGCTGCTAGCTGTAAGCGAAGAAGAAAGGGATGCCTTGCTCGCACAAATTTCCAGGGGCGGCCGGCGACAGCTCCACGACAGCGATCGCGTTGGGAACCTGGTCACGTAGTCCTCCCGAGGCGGCAGCTCGACCCATTCCGGCGGCCGGGGGAAGGTCGGCGGCTATACAGACGGATCCGAGGCGTGTTTCCTCCCTCTTCGCTTTTTTGTCCTCCCCCCCCCCTTCATCTTGACGCCGGCGTCAAGAACGAGCACACGGCCGGGCTTCCAACGTGGAGAGACATCACGGACTCGGAGAAAAGGGGGTAGCAGCGAAAAACAACAGCAAGAACCGAAAGAGAGGAAAATTATAGTCGCTGCCCCGCCACCACCATGTCCTTGGACAAGCAAACAGCATCAACAGCTCACAGGCTACACTACGATTCTTCTTCTCTCTTCATTCAAACTGCGAGCTTTGGATTTTTTTTTTTAATTCTCCTATTTGAACGTACAAACCGTCCCGCCGGCTTCGTCTAAGGCCGCCACCGCTTGGTGGGCTGAAGAGCATGAGCTGTTTCCAAAACTAGCTGTAGTGTTCTCTTGTTTTCTTAATCTGTAAGTGCAGCCACAACAACTTATCCGGGTAGGAACTCACAATGTTTGATGTCTCGCTGCTGTTTATAAACATTTATTGAAGCGCGAAATGGGGATGTGGGTGGCCTTCCCAGTCCGGAAAGCCGCAAGCCGTGGCAGCCGCTTGTGTTCGAGACACAAGGTTAACTTGCGTCTTTGGCAAAAAAACAAAAAAAAAGGCGACAGTACGTAATAAAGTGCGTGGTGGTGTGTACCAGTATGCCTTGAACCATTCACCATTTGGCACTGTCAGTACAACGTAAATACCCGCGCAAATGTCATCCTTCTCCACGATGTTTCGGAATCGCCGTGACTCGGTAACAAAACCTGGGGTTCTATCACTACTGTGCCACTGCGGCAGGTTGTAGTAACCATGTGGAACATGATACCATGTCTTGGTACCATTGAAGGAGTCGGTACCATTGTAGGTACAAACAAGGTCAATACTTGCCCAGATAAGCTGGCGCCCTTGCTAACACGCATGCGGCCTCTAAATGAACGGGTAAAGAGTTGTATTGTATCAACAGGCGTACCCGAGGCTATGAAATAAGCTTAATAACACCAGCATCAATGCATGGCTCAAGAATTTAAATTATCCCGCTACTAAAAGGGGCAAGATTTTAACAACAATAAAACGTGAAGTGTGCACAAACTTTGGGCAAGTTTTAAACAAGACAGTTTTTGTAGGCGTCACCTGGTAAAACGATATAAGTAGGGCACTTAAAGGAAGTTTTGTGCTACCAATGCAGCAGATACAAAATTAAGGAACCGAAGAGCCAGGCTCACTTTCTAAAGAAGCCTTTGGGGGAAACTCTGTGACGGCGACGAGGCCGTTGCCTTCTTACCTTAAATTTAAAACGCCCCAGCACGCTGCGTCACTTCTGGGTTGTACTAAAGTTTCCACGGGCAAGACAAAGCCCACGAACTTTTCGAAGTGTCAAACGGCTGAGGCAGCAGTTCTGTGGACGAAATACTCAACACGCATGCTCCGTCGCACGGACGTCACAATAACCAGCCGGTGAGTGATACCCACCGCGCGCCAACTTTCTCACGGATGCTACCCAAGAGACTCCCCCTCTAGGACGGACGCTGTGGTCAGTGCATAAGCCAATAAAAAACCCGCAACGCAAACAGAGTCAGCGGCGCCTCTACGTGGTCGATCCCAGCTGCACGGCCCGCCGTAAACAGGCAAACCGAGCATCCAGGCAGAGCAGGGGGAGGAACAGAGGGACTCGAACTGCGCAGTCACGGAGGTGTCGCTTTCCCCTCCTTCGGGAGACTCGGGGCAAATATCAGAGAGAAGCGGCGACTGCCATTTGATTGATCGGCGATAATAGGACGAATCCATACGTGCACGAGTGGTTCTGCGGCCGCAGACGGTGCGGGGTTCATTTCTCCCCGAGACTGCGTGTTTGTTTTCCCGTTTTCTGTCCCCTTTTCTCCTTATTTTGTTTGTTGCCTCCTCGTCTGCGTACGACTGCGTGCGTCTGCGTGCTTGGGTATCAGCGTACGTGCACGAGCGTTTGTGCGCGTATCTGTTCTTCTACTGAAGGTAACTGGTTTCCTTCCTTCCCAACTCCCTCAGTCAGAATATCCCAATGGTCCTTTCAACTGCGTGGATCCTTGTGGTTGGGTATTATATATATATATATATAATGGGAATCTGCCAGAAACCTTACACGCACGACTACTTCAGCCGAAACAAAAGCCTGCCTGGCGCCAAAAGGAAGGTGCTAGGCGTCGAATGCGTGCGGGCGGTGAGGCAGACGGGTGGTCGTCATCGATTGCGGAAGAAGGGAGAACGCCTCAATGCCTTCCTTCTCTCCCACTGTTGCCACGAAGGAGCACGAGGTCCAAAGCTGAGATTAGAACTGCATTAACCACGAAACGATGGTGAAACCACTTTGTGCCGCCACGATGCAAAATAGACAGGAAATGAAAATCACAAAAGTAAGGAATGCAAAGAAATTGGCTTTACTCGGAAGCATGTTAGAGATTGGAACACTATTAAACATACGTTACGTCACTCTTCAGTGCTCGAAAACTAAACTAAAAAAATGTATTGACATCAAATATCGAATCACCAGTAATCTGGGATTAGGTTTTCTTACTTCCCCCATGCTTATACAGCACAGAACTTGGAAAGGACACCTTATTTTTAGCTCGATCCGCCATTTCCGTATGAACAGACCTTTTTGAAGAACTTAAAGGCCAATGCAAAAAAACTATCTGGCGACAGTGTGGAAACACTGCAGGGTGACGCTAATTTCGCAGCGAGAGTAAATGCTTCGTGAAGAGACCGCAACACAGCGTAGCACTGCATGGTCTTGCAGACCTCGTTCCCCGTCTTATTTTTAGAGCAAAGCTTTACTACTTTCGTCCAGGGGATTCGCCGCGGATGCGCAAGTTCAACTCTGGACCGCAGACACACCCCCTGCGACACACCCCTCAAAGCGCATCGCGTGATTCGCCGGGCCTGCTTTCGGCGTTGCGCACAAAGCCCCGTTTTCAGTCGTTCTGCTCAACTAGCGGCGGAGGCCATCGCTGTTGCGGGCACTCAGCTGACCGGCAGCCGACCAACCCCGCCGCCACCCACGCATGCGCCGCTGTGTCGTCTCGGGCTACGTGACTCGTCTTGCGCCCGGCGAAAAGGAACGCCGCGTTCGCCATAAATGAAAGCGAGGTCGGGCCTCCTCCTGTGAGCGTTGCAAGGGACTGAACGGATTTGAGACGTGGTCGGCAGCACAGCTACATCAAAGGTTAACCAAGCGAAACCAAGACTCAACAAGACTAATACCCGTGCTGCACGAGCGTTTCGAAGACCTTCGAGTCGAATGTCATTTGACTCATATGACACATTTGAGCTGCTACACGACGTTTTTCGAAGGAATTTAGTTGAAATGGCATTTTAGTCGAAGGAGCACGACAACTGACCTTTGAGAATCTCAAAGGCCTTTGAAACGCGAACAGTTTTTCGAGGGAATTTGGTTGAAACGGCATTTGAGTCGAAGGAGCGCGACAACTGACCTTTGAGAATCTCAAAGGCCTTTGAAACGCGAACAGTCGTAACTTCAGGCGCGGTTTCTGCATGCGGTAATAGCCAAAACAATTATTTCCGAGTAAAACTAGGTGTTTAAAATGCACGATATTCATAACTTTTCAATTGTTTTTGTTTTCTGTCACTCGCTCGATGATTACAGTGTGACTTAGTACTCTCAACACCGGCGGTGCATGAAAACAAGAAGAAAATGGGCTGTCTTGTGCATGTCTTGTGCGCGCATGCAGAGTGTTATCAATTTTATCGCTAATAATTGTCTTCTTCCCCATTTTAACTCTGAAATTAAAATTTTGCCAAGAACGAAACAGGGCAGCAGTGGCGACACCAAAACGTGGCGGGCAAAGGCGGAAACTTTCAACTGCCTTTGAGAATTGTCGTTCGAATGGCAGTTGAAATTTCGAAGGTCATTCGACTCAAACGTCATTTTAAACGCTCGTCTAGCACAGGTACAAACCAAGCTTTTGTTTTGCATATACAAAGGTTGGCTGAGTTACGCCGCAGCCATTTTTTTAAAACAAAATCTAGAATTGTATTGTAGCATATCGCTCAAAAGAGCAGAAAAAAAGTTATATCAAATTAGTGATAGAGCATATTGCCAGATTTTACTTGAAACACACTTTTCAAAGGAAATATAGCTATTTGATTGTTTGTTTCATTGAACATCTCAGTTCAGGGAATTTTTCACTGCAGTGGAACCTTGTTAAGTTTATTCAGAGTTCGCAGAAAGAAAAAAAAAACCTGCTGGAATTAAGAGGAGAGTCTATTAATGCATAACATTCTTATACCACTTGCTTACATTGTGAGTTCTTTACAGCCAGAATTGGCTTTGACTAGCCAAACACGTTGGATTGTTTCATTGTTTTTAATTTTTATGTCGTCGATTTTCTCCAATGATGTAAATTTATACCATTATAGCAATTCAGAGGTTTACTTCGCCTGATGTCTTTTTTCCCGTAGATTGAAGGTACACTCCAGGGTCGGTTTGTTTCCGCTTTTTTTACTCTTATTTCCAGGGTTATCTTTTGGGATTTTTTTTAGTTTAGTCTTCGTTTTTTGGAGACCTATAAGATTCAGATTTTTTATTTCTTGCTTCATTTTTGTAGTATTTGCATTTTTTTTTCTATTTCCCGACTTTTTTTTTTAATTTCTCAAAGTTATGTTCAACAAATTATGCCTGTTCACGCTATCATAACGATTAGATGTTTCACTTCCGCACATTTTTCATTTTTGCTGAAAAGCAGGGCCTCATGGGTTTGCGAATTTTCGCTATTTTTGATTCGTATTTCCAATGTTATTCTCTAGGCTTCTTTTATTTTAGTCATAGTTTTTCTTTTGAGGAGACGTACAAGGTTGTTGTTCTTTATTTTGCCAGTTCGTTTTTTTTAAATATTTATTATTCTTTGTTTTCTTTTTTGTTTTTAGAAATTCTGTTCGACCAGTTGTTTCCGTTTACGTTACCATAACGACTGAATGTGTCACTCCTTCCAATTTTGCATTTTTGCACAAATGGAAGGCGTTACACGGTCCTGGCGTGGGGTGTACTCGCCAAAGAATGGTACGCATTAAAAAAAATAGTGGTATGGGTGAACAGAACATATCACGCCAGTAGTATGTCATGCACGGGGACAACTTAAATGCCTCTGAAACGGATACGTACCAACGGGATTTCGTAGTGACTGAACATTATGTCATCCGTACTTTGAAATATATCAAGCCCTGTGCCTAAAATTGTTGGCGTATATCAGTTTAAAAGAACTAGTCCTCCCACCTTCAAGTTATTTCCAGCAACAAAAAAAGAAAAAAAGCGGGCTCGTCCGGGATTTGAACCCGGGACCTCTCGCACCCTAAGCGAGAATCATACCCCTAGACCAACGAGCCGGGCTGGAAAGCGCAGCCTACTTTTCAGGTTACCTAGTTATCTTGAAGCCATTCTGCTACTTCCTTAATTTCACCCAATCAGAGACGGCGTTTCATATTGTCGGGTGAGTGTTGGGCTACCAAACCTGTTCTTACCGCTGAACTCACGTACGGGAATAACAGGACTAAATTCAGGCACTGCAGGACCGACGTAAAAAATTTCAGGAGAGCAACACGGTGAGAAAAAAAATAAAAATAAAACTTAAACAGGTTCCGAAAGTCACCGGCTGTAAAATATTAGTGGCGGCCTCAATGCCATATTCATGTGGGCATTCGCCTTTCAAGTGTGCGCCGTGAGTGAATGAAACGTTCGTCACAGCCTGCAATCGATCAAATTACTACGCGATTAAATGCCTCAACTAATTACCAGGGTAATTAATAGAGACATTTACGTAATGCTAGGTCGAATCCATTCGTCACGTTTCCGGGCGATGTATTTCCCTACAACGATTGTAAACACCATTCTATAGCTCCTCCTAGCCCCACCACAGTTTCTTCCCAGAGATGTTGGCTATCTTTCTGCTGCAGAGAAAAAGAGCACCATTTCGCCCTGTGTGCGCCACTTTCCCCGACCGCCCCGTCATTAATGCCTCGGTGGCCATATCTTGTTGTGCGACTCCCAGCATTTTTTCCCCCGCGCACCCAGGATCGTAGGTTCTTGCTATTCTGTACCGTATTTTTTTCCTTCCTCCCCACACCGATGCGGTACGTCCCGACCGCGATAAAAGGTATGGCTGAAGACGCCTGGATTCCTGGGGGACAAGTGATCCCCGGCCGTCTCCGCTAAGCAAGACGCAATTCACTCAACGCACCCCAGCGTTCCAAGCGTCACGAAATGGAAGGGAGGAGAACCAATAAGGTGCCCTCCCATCACCTCTTGCAACCCCGCTATTGTAACCATAGAGAGAGAGAGAGAGAGAGAGAGAGAGAGAGAGAGAGAGAGAGAGAGAGAGAGAGAGAGAGAGAGAGAGAGAGAGAGAGAGAAACTTTATTTTGAAGCCTGTGTCCAAAGGACTGCTCGGCTGCTTGGTTAGGTTACAGGGACTATAGTCCTGGCTATAGTCCTGGATATTTATAGTCCTGGCGTGTTTTAACGCGTTCACAAGCGTGGTCCAATAGAGCTCTTTTTGTCCACTTCTTTTTCACATATTTTTAGGCCGCATTGTTTCATCTGTTTCTCATTAGGTTCTCTTTGTTGATACAATTCCCTATAAACGGCCTCTTTTCGCAACCTGTTTAAACGCTCCGTCTTATAACTGTTTCGCGTCAGCCATTTTTCATACCCGTTGCGACGCTTGAGAAGGTGCTACTGTATAATGTGGTTTCACAGAGAGCGCCGCGCGCCATGCCGCGTCTTCAGCATTTTGTAGAGAAACCTTATCCGGGTTTTTCGCCTAAAGAGAAATGCAGTTTGTCCAGAACAGTATGTTTTCGTTCCTCTGGTCATGTAATTTGACTGAAATGAAAAAAATAAAAAAAAAAACATATCACCTTGCTACCGAGCAAGTTACCAAGGCGATACACGTGTATTCACCAACGGTACGGCCGCAGGACCCACTCAGTAACAGGTAGCCCTTCCGGTTTGATTCAACGCACGTGAACCACGATGTTTACGTTTATTTCAAATAAATAAACATATAAGTGATAAGCGACATTAAACTTAGCGATTGAGTGCAACCTCTGCCGAAAAGGACCAAGAAAGGAGAAAAAACACCGAAAATTTCTTAACTAGCCATTAAGGGTGTTATGCATTCCCCATTTCCGCAATAAAAATTAATTAAAAATCCATTCGTGGGTCTTTAAAAATGCGTAAAAATCTCGTCCCTCCGCCTCGAAACCTTCAGGCTCGGAGTGGAGACCCCGTCTTGCTCCAACTTCAGAAGTCCGCAACGCCGCATTTCTCGCACGCCCCTCGTGCATCGTGCCAATCGTCTCAGCTCTATAGACCTTCTCAGTGGTCACGTTTGCTTTCTTTGGCAGCGACATTGGCCGTCTGTCGCCCCTTCTGTTGTCCTCCATTATCGGCATTTCGTCGCTGGCATTCTCATGCCTTCCTCTTTTGTTACCGTGCACTGGCTGCGGACTCAATTCTACAATGCATACAAGCGTAGACTGGAGTCGTGGGACCCGTAGAGACGCCGCGCGACCGTACCGGTGCGTCGGCAGAGGCAGGTGCTGAGAGGCGCTTTACAGCTATGGGACTCCACAACACTACACAGGAACTCATCGAAGCGCAGCGCTCCTCCCAAATCCTCCGTCTCTCCCTCTCCACCACTGGACACCACATCCTGGCCTCCCTCAATATCAACCCAATTCAAACGCCTGCCCCCCATTGCCTATACCCCCACACATACGACGCCTACTACTCATCGGACCCCTTCCTCGCAACATGAACCCTCTCCACCATGCAGGCCGCCGCACGGCACGTGCCAAGAGTCACACCATCTCCCACCCACCCTCATCACTACCATCTATGTGGACGCGGCTCAATACCCGAACAATCAGGCTTACGCCACTTCTATGCGCGGCCTTCCCTACCCCACGACCATGGCTATCCCCACCCCCTCGCCTACGGTGGCAGAGGAAGTTGCCATTTCCCTCGCCATAGTTCAACAGCCCCAACCCACCACCATCCTCTCCGACTCCCAGCATGCCCTCTTCAACTACCGTAAGGGACGTATCTCTCCACAAGCTCTCCGTATCATCCTCCAACACCCTCCCCGGGATCCTGTGGAGCTTCTGTGGACTCCGGCCCACACTGGCTTAGGAGGCATGCTCGAGAACTCGTTACCCGGGCTCCTGCTTCTTTTGCTCCTAACCACAGCATCCCCACCCCCCTGTACACATACACCGACATTAAACTAAGCCACAGACTGAAACTTCGAGGCCTCCTCCCCCCCCAGCTTTCTATCACCACAGGAGGCCCGCATGGCAGCATCCAAGCTCCCACCTACCTTTCCTCACCGCACGATCCTATACACTCCCACCCCCACCTGTTTCCCTCACCCCGCTGCCCGCACTGTGGTGCACTGGACACGCACTTTCATCCCCTCTGTCTGCAGTGCCCCAAGAATCCCTACCCACCCCTCCCCACCCCCCAGGCCTGGGAGCAGGCCTTCCGGAGCTCAGAGGTTTTGGACCAGGTGCTAGTCACCTCCCGAGGCCTCCAGGTCGCTGCGGCCCTGTGGGCAGCCGACACCTCGCTCCCATAAAGAGCTCCCCCATAAGGGGGAGCTCTTTAAATAAATGTTACTTCTCTCTCTCTCTCTCGACTGACGACGCCTTGGCAAGACAACGCCCCTCTCTCCACTCTCCGGACGCGGGTTCGATTCCCGGCCGCGGCGGCCGCTTTTCTGATGGAAGGCGAAAAGCGAGAACGTCCGTGTGTACGAAATTTCTGCGCGCGTTAAAAATCCCCAGGTGGACAATTTAATCCCGAGCCCTCCACTACGGCGTGCCTCATCGCCTGCGTTGCGTCGGCGATCAATCTCTCTCCACTCTCGAGGGCAGCTCACGCAATAAAAAAAATTGCTGAGCCGAACCATTCACATGGTGGCGTGTTACCCAACGAAGCAGTTTCGGTTTCGTTCTGTTCGCGCAGATTCCCGAAACAAAACACTATTGACCGGGGCGCAGCTCAAAGGAGTTCACGAAACAGCGGCTTCTTGTCGGTTAGTGGTGTCAACGAAATTGGCGCCGGGAGCGGCTCTGTCGCGTTCGACGCCACCCTCTCTCCCCCTCCCCCGCGTTTCCTCTGCTGCCGAGACACGCACTCTCTTTCTCCTTCCGCTACTCTAACGATGCTCCGAACGAATGACGCGTTCTAAGGAACACTGAGACCTAAGGCATCCTCCAGAAAGGAGCCAGTATGTGTGCCTTTATGTAGTTGAGAACACACTAGCTACGCACAGGACATGCTTGCTTTAAGGGCAAAGGTTGGTTACGTTTCACGACGAAAGACGCGAAAACAAGAAAGAAGAGGAAACAAGGTCCCACTGGAAGAAGACGCAGAAGACCAAGAGGGGCAAGCAGTAAATATCTCAGGAGGAGAACGCGAGGGCGATGCGAAAGGGGGGAGAGGGTAAATAGATGGCACTTCGTTCGGTGTCGGCCCCGTCCCACACTCCCCAACCGCTGACCGCTTAATGGCCGCGCCCACTCCGACAAGGATGACCATCAAATACACGTGCGCCCGGGCCCGGGAGTCGAACGCGCAGTCAATCAATATCCTATGAGCGGCGGCTGCGGCAGCTCCTCGCGCTGGGAGGGATCATCAGGGCGACGGCAAATCACCGGGGGCTTCTTGTCAGCGGGGCCACGGGTGTCATCGCCTAATGTGCGATGCGGTAGCTTGCTTTTTTCCTGGTCGTACAACACCGCGCGATGTTTAGTAGCGGCTAATGGACCCAGCGCAGCCGGCGACGGTATGCGAGGCGGTCGGAGAGCTGGCGTTTGATCGCTCGTTGGCCTGCAGCCCTGCACGCTGGCGGCGAGGGTATTAAGATGCCCATGCGGAGAAGACGACTGGGTTATGTCCTCCGCCCCGTGGGGGTGGAAATAATTTCCCGTTACGCCAGGACTGCTCGAGGGGGGTAAAGAAAGGAAAGGAGGCGGGGGGCAGTGGGATGACTTGGAGGGACAACTTACGAACGATTTATCTGACTGCGTATTAACGCAGTATACAGAAACGGCAACCAAAAAGTGGTAACTGTCAAGTATTAGAATTTTGAAGGGCAACAAAGGTGAAGAGGCGTAAAATCTTCTGACACGAGGCAAGCGGCTTTCAAAAAAGTTACTCCTTAGACACTGCAAACAAGGCAACGATTTCGGTCGTTCTATAGTTTTCCGCAAATACGAGCGAATTTTCACATGTTAAACCATTGTAAATCTTCAGTCACCGTAAGGAAACATGCAGGGAGATGCAGTTAGGATTTAAACGAAACAGTCGTCGTTTGTTTTCCAAAGAAAAAAAAAACGAACAAATAAAGGCAGAAAGAGAGGGAGCGAGAGAGGGAGAAAGAGAAAGAGAGAGATTGAATGAAAGTAACGAGAACATATAACGAGAACATTAAATATAACAACGATATTGCTCATCCAAATAAAACAGCGAACAGTACTCTTAATATAATTTGTCCCTCGCATGTGACGCGCTGAAGAATGTGCGATAATTCTCGGCGCATGACTGGGCGATACACTCAGCGGGGCAACACCCATGCAAGTTCTCCTGTTTTAGTTCAGCAGCTGTCGATTCTTAATAAATGAGGCGAACAGTTATAGCTAAAGGGACCCTAACGTCACGATATAAAACTATAGCGCACCTCCAACGTGACCAGGAAAGCTTTAATGCGCTAATACCCAAATATTTCAACCGAGAAAGGAAGCAGCAGAAGGGCTTTCTGAACCAAGCTTAGCTTAATACAGGTTAAGGAATAACTTCCGTAACAATATTTGGACAAATGACACGTGTCCGCCAAGGTAAAGAAGCAAGAATTCTTTGTCATGACGTCTGAATCCTACCTTTTAAATACTTTCGATTACAGGTACAACGTTTCAGGTGTCACTTCTATTAGGTGTCTGACTTCAACATTTGGACACACACTGGCCACGTACGGCGCCACAGTAGAATTAATTCTCTGGGTAATGCCAACCGACTAGTGATTTTCATTGTGCCGATAAAGTTGTACACACCGGCGTATTTTTTTTTTATTTCGCCAATTTCGAAACTAAAAAATTCGTGGTTTATAATATCTAACCAGCGGCTTGATACGGACGCTGACTGATCAGCCTAGCCTATACGCAGCTAAAGGAGTAAATTTGTTTACTGCTGCGCTGTGAAAGGTGATCGTACTTCATTCTTGTGGCCTTGAGCTCTGCGATGACTGTCCTTCTGGGCTGCTTATATAGCACGACCGAAAACGTGTCATCCGTGGTCCTCTTAGGCGGGATAGGTGCACGGCATTCCGTCCCCGCGACGTCGTGCAGGCGGCAGATCCACGCGGGCACATCGGGTGCGCGTTGGAGACACGCAACTTGGCGTTCATCCAAGGCGACTGTCTCGCTATCTCCGCCGAGACCTGCCCAATCCACACTAAGAGCCGGACGACGCATCTGCCAAATAAGCAGCGCCTGATAAGAAGAGATCGCGGCGGCCGCGGGTGTTCGTAGCACCGCTCCTGCCCATTCCGTGTTTTCTCCCGAAGTGCTTCGAGGACATTTTGAGTAAAAAAAGAAAGAGAAAGAAAACACGTGTGGTGGCGGGGGCGACCATTGCCTGCCGTCTTGTCGCGTGGTCTTCCTGCGCGCAAAAATTTCTAGGCAGGGGTCCAGCAAATACGTCTACAAGGACGCTCGAAGCGCTGGCCGCTCCGAGGAGTGAGATCGCGCTCTTCACGGGAGAGTCGTCCCGCTGCTGCCGCCGGGATGTGCGTCAGAGATATCGATCTCGCCGCTTCGGACGGGTCTCGTTTTTGAGCGTCTCCGTTCGCCTGTTCGCTCAGCGCGTCGCTCCGGGCGACTAACTCTTTTGGCGAGCTGTCACTACGCGAGGAGCCACTGTGGCCGTTGCTGCCGCCTGAGGTTGTCGCGCAAGACACGCAATCCGGCTGGCGTGCTCCCCACCTCGAGACTCAAGGCTGACGGCTGCGTCGACCAGTTAACCTCTGCGAATGGGGTTAAAGCGGGATGGCAACGAAAAAGAGACAAACAACAAACAAGGCACACGCGACTGGAGTGAAGGGAAGATGTATCAGAATCCATAGCAGATGAAGAGCGGGCGAAGCCGGCGTTTGCTAGCTCGATTTCTTACCTGTTTGTCGTCGTCTCTATTTATGTACCTATTTCTCGGTTTCTTGTCTGGATTGGCGAGGCTTCGCAAGCGGCGACGAAGTTGCGTAATTAAAAACGAGTGCAGTATTCAGAAAACTTCTTTATGCTTTGTCTAGTCTACGTAGGCTAATAGCAATCACGAAGCGTTTTTCGGCACCTATACACCACACAGGTTGCGCATACGTCTTTGCGCTACCACAAAGTCAGTTTGTGGTACAATACCTGTGGGGAACTGCGTCTACATTGCGGAAAAGTGCCGCCGCCTTCACTCGACTTCACTCAGCATTGTTGGAAAAACAAGCAGCCTCAAGTCGTGTATTTATACGAGTCATGCATGGTATTTTGGAAGGCTATGTATAGTAACTTGGTCTCCCTTAACGCGGCTAGTCGAGCTGCCTCCTGTCTTGAGGCTTACTGTGTACGCGCAAGGCTTGGTGCTAGCCAAAGCGGGCTTTAGAGCATAACAACTTTTCACTGAACTTTAAAGGTGTGAAGTGAAGCTACAATATTGCCTCCCAAGCTTACAAGGATGTCAAAAAAAATTCCCCGCCTGGAGAGAGATGCTTTTCTGTCAACTTGATACTAGTGTTTGAAATTGTATCTCTCCAGTCTCACCTCCCCCTTATTGCGGACCACTTTTTCCTAGCCCCGTGGTTTACCATCACGACCTCATGGGAGGACATTAAGACGCATGTGTCGGTGCATCATCGGCATACATAGTTCGAAGCTTGTCTTGGACACTTCCTGAGGCATTCACAAGTGCGTGGCCCTCGCGAGCAGTTCCGCTCATTTTCGACGCCGACACCGTGAAAATTATTCTGTCGTTTGAGCCATACGTAGGTTTTTACTGTATTGACATGGCCGGTCCTGGTCGTATGCCTCTAACGCTAATGAATGAGTCAAGGCTGGGGTTGTGCACAGAAGAATGTAACACCAATACAAAAAAAAAGTAATAATTAACACCTGCGCTCTGTCCACCGCGGTGCGCAGCAGTCTCCCAATAATTTCCAACTGCTTCTGTCACACAGCATCGTTGCATATTATCTTCTCCAGGACTCATATGTACCGCCCCTTCGTCTCGTTATTCCAATCTACGGGCTTCCCCACCAACCTCACCTCATCCATTGTGTTCCTAGCGTATCATAAATGATGTCGATTAGCAGCATCGCATGTCTTTCGGCGATACAAAGGTATATCTTGCTGCTGACCAGCAAACTGTTTTGCGAGCATGTTTTCCTGCCAGTGTATACAGATCCGGACGAAACCAGCAAGGTGTCGAACCGTTCAAACACTCTCCAACTGTGCATGCGTCATGTTCCGAGCGGAAGTTGGAGCAACGACAACGACGGCTTCAAACTGGGCGGGAAGAGGAATGCGAGGGGTGGTGACCGCACCGCGGGCCATGGGAAACTTCTCGCGTCGTTTCGACACGCCGGAGACGAGACTCTTGCCACTCGCAGTTCCCCCGACCCGGGAGTCTCACACACAGACACGTTCACCCGCGAGCGCACAAGCACGCTCCCTCACCGGAACCAAAAGCGTCCGATCGTGCCGTCGAATGCGTCTCGCGATTTAGGCCCCGCACTGTGCGTGGCCGACGCCGAGGGCAGCGCGCAGCCCGAATGCGTTCGCCCAACTCGGCAACGAGGCCAACAAACTGACGCCCGCAACCTTATCCCAGGCCATCGCGTGCCCTATATCACCTCGCTCAAATGCCGCTGCATCCCTCTGTCTCGCATCTGCCGATAGCTCCCCATTTAAATTTGCCGCGCTAATCAGAAGTCCGCCCGAACCGTGAGCAGGTATACCAGGGCTTCCGCTTTACCTAGACGGTGTTCGTTCACACCACGGACCCATCGACTGCGCCGAGGTTGACGAGCCTTAACTTTGTACACACATCGCTGGCAGCGGCGAATAACGAATCAAAAGGACGGAAAGAAAGGTACAGAAAAGCGTGCGCACGAGGGGACGGAAAGTCAGCTGTGTTTGGTATACACGCGCGCAGGCGGTTCTTCCTGTGACCATGAGAGAGCAATCATGTTCGTTCTTCTTTCGGCGGGCGGATTTAAGCACGCATGATTGAGTCTTCATTGCTTCGCTCCGCGATGGCC
This sequence comes from Haemaphysalis longicornis, assembly GCF_048455015.1. Classification (NCBI taxonomy): domain Eukaryota; kingdom Metazoa; phylum Arthropoda; class Arachnida; order Ixodida; family Ixodidae; genus Haemaphysalis; species Haemaphysalis longicornis. Next base: position 42,113,404 of record NW_027526460.1, read on the forward strand.
CTACTCGCTTCCTCAGTCAACCCAAGCTCCGCGCCGCCCGTCACGGGATGACGCAGCTTCAAAAGCGATACGAAGGAGCCGTGCCCGAAGAGAGCTTGATCTGCCCAGCTATTGAGATAAAATTAACTAATAAATATGCAGATGAAAAAGGAGCATGTTGAATTACAAAATAGCTAGTGTTCACTGAGAAAAACGCCAACTGAAGTCCGTAGCAGTTAACTAAACTCAACTCGCTGGTGTTGTGCATAGCATGGATGGGCGGGGAATCACAAATCTTGTACCACGACAGTTGAATACACCATGAACTTCATTTGCCTGATTTAAACCTTCCAGCCCCCCTTCCCCCCTTCCGAATTCCTTCTGAAAGGCGACAAGCTGCAATGTCCGAAAATATCAAAAGGTAAATGAAATAGGTAAGTTTCTATATACGTACACATGAAAGCGAAGTCGCCAGTTGCTAGACATATCACCATGCGCTCATCAATGGTGGGTTGAGAAGGGCAATGACAGACCCCAGCCGATTATTCGAAGCTGCTAAAAGTGCCAACGAAGTTCACATGCACTTCAAACGATACAAATGTCATGTGTCTACAATCAACTTTTGCAGATATTGTCGCCAGAGCTTCTGCTAAAGATCGGCACCACGAAGACGGTGACTAAGAAAGGCACTTCAGACTGACGCGGGGAGGGAAGCCCATGAACGGCACGAGCTCGAGACTGATGGTACGGTTCACCGGTGCTTCGCGTCAGGCCACGTTTTTGGTTTTTCCCTTCCTTTAGTACACTCTTAATCTGGTTCCACGTAAGATCCACTTAGTAACTGGAACTTTTTTGCAAAAAAGTTCCAGTTATATAATTGGAACCGTGTTCCACATATCCTGAAAATCAAGTGGAACAGTGCACCACATATTTTGGCAACTAAATTATGTGGATCGGTGTTCCAAATAAAAGTATGCGGATCACTGTTCCAAATAAAAGGGTAGTTTAAGTTACTGGAACATTGATCCATGTAAAATGATTATGGAATTTATCCGGTGCGCCATTCCAGGTACCTTCAGACCAGCTGTTTAATAAAACGGTGTTCCTACAGGCATTGGGAAGCTGTCCTGGGACTACACTTTTCCAATATTTCTGCTTTCCTGTCGGTATACACCGAGGTCATATGCCAGGCTGGCGGATGCATTGGTATCAGCAGGAAACCGCAAGCACCATTTTAACACAGCCTAGATATATGACCCGCAGTGATACCAACAATTGGAAAGCAGAAACCACCGCAGCAGTGTGGTCCCTGACAGTTCTCAACAGTTGCCTATCGGAGCACAGTTCTATATAAAAGTTGGTCTGAGGCACCTAGAGCGGCACACCCTCTTTGGCTTCACCCGCAGAATCCTGTGCTGGGTTTCAGCTGCATATAAAAGAAACAATATACTTGCATTAAAATACGCACGAAACAAACTATTATGACTCATACACTGCTTTTCAACATACTATACAACTTTATTGGGTGTTAGTATTCATACATTTCAGATTTTAATAGCTGTCTATTTTAAATTGCACAGAAAATGACCAACGTACAAGGAATAAATACCATAACGATAACACTAGGCTCCAAGTGGCATTTTCACATATTCACTTTTACTCAAAAACATGGTTAATAAAGACGGCATTAGGGTCGACTGCTTCATAAATAAATAGACGTGTGCGTCTACCGCGGCACTGACACAGACATTATACAACAGTGAGCATCAAATATGCTGTCTTATCAGATAAACCAAGGTAATTCAAAGGCGGAATTACTCATTGCGCTTGCCATACTGTGTTTACGCATAACTGTTTGGGAAAATGCAGTTTGCTATTGAATTGTAGGGAAAGGCCTAAAAACAAGCCATACACGGTTGTATTATCAGAAACCTACAACGGTGCAGTGCAAGAGTTTAGGAAAACAACGCTCGAGCCAAGATTAACGATAAAACATTTTGACACGAGAGGTCACATGCGGCAGTATGCCACAATTAAAACATGATTATTAAAGATAGTAGTTTCCTGACACCAGACGTAAGTGTAACATCAAGCTATATGTCGGCAAAATAGACTTTATGAGCGTCCTGAAAAGGCCTTTGACTTAAGGAACGTTACTTGACCAAACAATTTGTAGTTGTTCAAAATAATTCATCCCCGAAAATCTCGTGAAAGCCAGCGTGAATATTATATAATTTTGCAAACCAGGTAGCTGGAAGCATGTTACACATAATAAAATTTAACAAGCAGACTAATTATATACGTCATCAATTCAAGTGGGAACAAGTCAGACATCCTTAAGAAGCAAACAAGCCAGCGTTGAATCATACAGGGGACCAGTTTTACAAAGCAGACTTGAAAGCATTTTTTTCCAGCCTCAACGTTTTACCTTAGGTAAAATTCACAGTTGCGTGCTATAAAAACCCTCCCGTCTTGCTGTCAGTGTAATTGTGACCAAATCCCTGCTTCCGCCAAGCAAGAAATGCAACTTTGTTCAAAGGAGAAGACTTGTTCAAGCCAAATAAGCACATTTTAAATTCTTCTACGGCATGGGTGTCAGCTCACTTACAGTACTAAAATTTATCAATGAAGGCGCAAGCCATCTGCGTAAATAAGCACTGTCACTTTTGCATCAGCAGCAGCACTCCACGAAAAAAAATCTCATGAGCTACACTTGAATAGGACGTTACAATGCGGTGCAATGAACTACATTAACACCCACTATAGATTCAAAGACAGCCTGCGCATTGTGCCAATGATGAAAAATAAGGCATGACTTCAGTGTTCAGTTGACATTAAACTTGCATGTGCCAGTAACCTAAACCTCTTCATCTGATTTCACCCCCTTCATGCCTTTCATATGACCTCCTTCATGCCTTTCAAGAGATACTTTAACCTCTACCAATAATTTAAAATCCCAAGTAGAGCTGAACACTTCAAGTATTTCAATAAAGACTCCAACTTAAATGACACCAGGCCACTGTCAAATTTCTCATGCTTTCCAAGAACTCCTTGCAAAAGTCCCAAGAACTCTTCAAAGGCACACAACCATAAGAACATGATGACACGATGAAAAAGATGACATATGCGGCGAAGAGGATGACCACATCCTGAAGTGACAATGCAGGCGGCGAATCCGTGATGTGTTTCTTGCGGGCAATATTGATGGCGCCAGTCCCTTCTCTCAGAATAACCGGGCCTCGAGGAGACTTACTGCTCACCTCATGTACCTTCAAGGAAACAAGAATATTTTGTTACATGGTTGCTTTAAATGAGTGAGTTGCTTAGGCCCTTTCATAACACAGTAATTGATTTAAAATCAGTGATTTCTTGCGTTTTTTTCTGGGAGTGCTGCTAAAGGTGAGAGTGCGCTAAACAAAATCACCACAGACAATCAATGAAATTTCCCTGATTCTGGAAAGTATCCCACCTTGCTGCCTCGGTATCCTGAATATAAGGTTTTTTATCCTTGAGAGGTTTCGTTTATTAAATAAATCAAATAATAATTACTATAATCACCTTTCGGCATTATATTTTACACACCTTCTCTCTGCAAAAAATGTTCTCTGTACTGTATAATGTGCTCCCTAGAATGCTGTAGTGAGGCTGGCTTAATATAACTTACAGCTAAACGATGTTTCTACCGCAAAGAAATAAATGGCCAGTCATAGGAAATCATAAATATCGCACTGTGGCAGAAATTTGGGGGGAATTAGTTGCACCTAAAATATTTCCCTCTCGATATGTATTACCTCCATGGTTCGTAGTGGTATGAGGCAGAAGTTGAGCTGACTAATGCTGAACTAGGCTGTTGCACAATTTTCTTATAATTCACAACTATAGCACATTTTCTTGCAGACGACACTTTCTGTGCTCTAAACAATTCCCTTGAAAAATTACCCCTTATTTACCCACCTGTCAAAATCTAATGCAAGCATTACTCATGCTACGGCTGTATTTGGGAGTATTATTAGTGCTACGGGCGTATTAAAAGCGGGAAATTTAAATCGTCAGTTGCCACCGTATTGTTGTAGCAGCAACCACGTTGGGCGTGTCCGTGGTGCTGGCAAATCACAGCAACAACTCTCAAGGTGTAAAAGCTAAATATTTACAAAACTTAAATACAAAATAGTGTGTTTTTTTGCCACTGTTGGAGCATCCGTAATAGGCGGAATGTGAACACAATGGCCAATATTAGCGTTCACGATAACTTGTTAACAGTGAGATTTTATTAGGATGAACAGGCCCTGAAATTGAGTCCCGCAAAAACAAAATGCCAGCTTACCCAACCAAAATTATGACCCGGGTGTTTCTGCCAGGGACGTCTCAAAGTGCACTTCCAGGAAACGTTCGCTAACGTGTTCCGAAAAGCTCCTACTGTCACCTTGAGCACAGGCCAAGCTGTCACTGAAAAGAAGTTCAAGTTTCAAACCATTAGTTACAAAGAAACTACCTAAAAACGCGCCATGAAAGACCCAAAAATGGCAGTGCGTACTTACTTGTAGAATGCAATGATTTTATCCCGTGCAAGAGCTCTAATGTGTTGCCTTCTGATGATACACTTCCAAGAAGGGGTCCAAATACAATTAAAATGGCCATATGCATTCCTTGTACAGCTGTTTTAGGTCTATCTTCACCCTATTGCCTAGAAAATAAACAGTACAAAAATATCAGAGAATAAATTTATGCATTGCTTTACCCAGGGAGCACGAGAAAATATTGAACAATGTCTGATTCGTTCCACAAAAGTCGAATGTTTTTTTTACACCGGAAGCCCTGGTAATCTTTTCTTGCTAAACAATTTGAGATATAAAAATATTTGAACATACTTTAAGCTCACCTGTCCTTGGTCTATGCGAACTGGTGAATATCTGCACAATATGCACGACTCAAAAGGTACTCTTTTGTGGCTTATGAGCTCTACAGGGCATTCATAATCCGCCGCACTCTCCCCGACGACCCTTCAGCATGCCGAAGATGTCTTCAGCCAGTAAATGCCACAGCCATGACTGCGCAGGAGCATGTAAAGAATGGAAATAATTTGTTTTCATTTTTTTTTGCAGAGAAACAAAAACATTTGTCACAACCTATCAGTGAAGGGCCAAATGTCTCCACAGTCAGCCACAGACTCTTTCTGAACAGGTCATAGAGTATGAATACAGAATGTAGCAATCTGCTTTTGCAGTATAATTTCTACGTTCAAAGGAGAACAAAAATGGATTATGTTAGGTGCACATCATGATTCAACAACTTTGCACCTGAGCGTTTCGAAAATTATTCCAACTCTCTAGCTGCCACTGACATTGATAGCATAAAATAGCAGGAATGAATTATTTTTAAACTTACTTTGTGACGTTAAAACTTCTAATAGTCCACACGTGAGCTTTATGGGTAATTATTCTGAGGTCTCAGGTTACCACTGACATTGACAGCATAGAAACGGCTCCACACTTTCTGCGTGTTTCCACCTGACTTCCCCTCCACAAAAGGAACGTTTTGTTACTACGCTGCTGCTCAGACAACCACTTTCCCGAATTCACTACACGTCAGGGAGCCAACTAAAGTTGACTAGTGTAAATAGACCATCTGAATTTATCGAAGGCATTGGAAGAAACGGGGCACAACTACACACACAGCACAGATAAACGTAAGCAGTGCTGCCGCCAACGTCTTGAACGCACATCAACATTAGGCGGAATAACGTGATTAGCACAGTAAATGTATGGCTCTCAGAAGACCAACACAACGCAATTAACACGGAAGTTTGAAAATACCGATAAGGCTAAAGACAGACGCTCCGACAAATAAGCCGTGCAGTGTGTGCGCGCGAGACAATAGCGTGCGACTAACTCGAGAAGATTCAGCACCGCTGACAGGTACAGCAACCGTCAATATACAACTAAGCAACACCACACCATAAGGGGACATGCAGACTCGAGAAATGCGCGCACCAGCAACTTTCTAAATAGCACTACCTAACGTATGCAGTCAAACGTTTCTCGCATCGAACAGGCAGCGGAGCGCCACGTTTATCGGACGCAGTGATGAACAAGTCAATGAACAACAACCGTTACCAGAACATAAATAAGCAGCACTGACCTTTTTTGCGCCTCCCGGCAAAACTTCACTTCGTCGAACAGTAAATACAGCCCGAGGACATGAAGAAATCCGCAGTTTCACGCCACAACCAAACTGGTAACCGTTCCCGCCAGTCTGACCGACAGTTCATTTAGTACATCAGGCGCATAACGCGAGCAATAAAGAACACCGCTATAGAAGGCCACTGGTGGCGCTGCATGCGGACGAACAAAAACTAGCTTGCAAAAACGTTGAGACGTAGGGGCGCTGCTGTCGTTAAAAGTGTTCACGCAGTCCCGTTTTTCCCTCATCGTCCTTGTACCCGTTGCCGTCCCACTATACCATGCATCAACGCAAGCGGCGCTGCCTTGCGGCTGTCAACGCATGCGCACGGCATGCCGCACTGAAGTGGCGGTCGTTTCGTAATGGTTTCGGCCATCTTTTTCTTCCTCCGTGCCTTGGGCGATGCACGCCGTGGCCAGTGACCAGTCCGCGGAAGAGATCACAAGCTCAGCACCCGTGATCGCTTATATTTGCTTCGGAAAATGGGAGTAAGCCTCTAAGCGGACGTCTACGCGGCTCTGAGGCTGGAACAAAGAGCTCAGATATTAGCCAATTTAACACGTTAGTTGGGCTAAAGTTGTTTCTCGCCGTGGGCCGTGAGCGCGTGCGGTATGTGTGCATAAACTTCGATGACAGCTTTATTTCGTTTTTTGCAGTGAAAACAAAACGACGCTTCTTTATTGACTGCCTTCTCTTGACAACAAGTCTTTCCAATACCAATAATATATACTGCGACGCTCTTTGATATCCACGTTATAGAAAACTACTTCCGTATAGTGAATCCAGTGTGATTACTCGCTAATAAGCGAGTAATAATACACCTTCCCGTTTTCCAGCAATTTGTCTTCATGAACACCAATAGTGCAAGAAAAGAGCAACGGGGGGACCAGGAGGAGAAGGCAGGTCATTCGGTGAACTTGAATTACTATGACAAGTAACAACATTAGGGTAACACTGCGAATTCTCGCGATACTGCAATGCATAATTTGAAATAAGAATGACATTTCAGTGTAAATATATAGAATGTAAGGCAGATGCCGCGGGGTAGATTTAGTTCTCCGGGTTCTGTGTCGTTCTCATCCTGCAAAGAGGCTTTCGTTTTTGCTTGTGAAAATTAATAGCCGGGACGAGACAAAATACAAAAACGAACTTTTTAGCATATAACTGCATGCGTAGCATGATGTGTGCGGTGTAAAATGTAACGCAGTCGGTTACCATTATGTATGTACCCCATCACAACATAAGTAACGTGGACTAAGCACCATTGAGCGCGTACTACACCACAGCGAGATGATGACTGAGTGTTGAACAAAAACTGCCGTTTCTGCGAAACTTTGTAAACCAAATGCATAAAATGTAATGGCCTCAATAAGTGTTTCGTAATGAAGATGTTCACAAAAGCACCACGAATTCTTCAGCGCTATAGCAGCTATGGCTTTGCCCGAACGGCAGACGGGGAAAGGGAAGACGTTTAGCCCTTCTCAAATTGAAGTCACTGGTGATTTGTATACTTGACGCCTCAAATTAGAAAAATACGATGTTCACGAAAGTGGTTTGGGTGCCGCAGAACACCTGGAAATGGGTTCCTGCAATTTCTTCTTTTGCCTAAGATATCCTCCTCTCGACATTTTTAATGCTTTGTACGGCGTTGACAAAAAAGTGGGATTTTGTTTTCTGTCAAAGGACATCACTAAAACTACAGCTTAGCCGTATTATGAACGTTAACTGCTGCAAGGCAGTTTCATAGATGTCGGCGAAGTTCATTAAATTTTATGTGCGGTGTGCGCGTGTATATTAAACGCGCACGTGCATCTTGGGTCAAGAAGCACCTAATATATATGCGGTTCATTGTTCCAGTTGATGCATGAAAGAGAGCATACTTCACTGCCATGCACGATTTATGTGGAACAAGACACGAGCAAAAAATATACAAACGCACTCTCCCCAACCGTTTACTGGGACATAAGTGGAACAGTAACTGGAACCGCCGACATCGCATGACCCCATTTCTTCGGTTCCAGATAAAAACCACGAACATAAAGAAAACAAGCTCACGGTTCCAGATAAGATCCACCTATATGCTTCGTTCCAGTTATTCTTTCGTTTGGATCCACATAAAATATATGGATCACCCTTGTTAACTGGAACTTATATGGAACCAGATTAAGAGTGTAGTAGAAGCACAAGTTCGCCTTAATAATTAAACTCCGTTTGCTTTTGCCATCACCTTCGGGCCTTGCAATTATTGCCACACAACAATATCAAGTCGGATCATTATGCGTTAAATAAAACAGAGGTACCTTGTTTGACCTTAAAGTCAGCAAGGAATCTTTAAGACGATGTAAAAAAAAAAAAACACCAGCTGGAACACGAAAGCTGCAAAATCCTGCTTCTCATTGATGCCGCGATACCGCGGTTACGGCATGATTCAAAACAAAGTACTGAAGTTTCTGTGTTCAGACTGAAATATTGGTGTTCACATGTCCGTTACTGCCAACCGCGCCTTGCATAGGACCTTCGTTGGCGAAGGAGAAGACAAACGATGTTGTTAGGTCAGTTTGCGTTCTCATTCTTACTGGTACATTTTTACCGAAGTTGCTGAGAATAAAAGCTCCAGTGTTTGCGACACACAGAAAAAAATAATTAGGGGCAGTGCCTTAAGTTATCGAGCTGTGTTGGAATGCGGCGGCGCGAGGAACCCCTCGATCACTACTGGAAACCAACATAATTTTTTGGAAGTGCTTTAACGCGAAAGCTTTTTAAAGTGAAAGCTTTCTTAGTAGGACCGATGGTGTCCTACGCGTGCGTGAAACCGGGCTTCCATTGCGTCAAAACGGTTACTTGCAAATCGCGAAAACGGAACGGTTCTAGATAAGACTATAGTATCACTATACACGCATCGATCGTTAAGGAGGAGTACAATGGTATACCTCTATCCCATAAACCACGCATCGGTACACCTTTAGATGCGTTCACTTAGTGCGTGAAAAATCGCTGCGTGGGTTCGTTCTTTGTTTGCGATTTGGGTCGTTGAAGGTTTGACGATCGATTGGACGCACTTTCTGCCATAGTGTTTCATACTAATATATACTAGAGGGAAATTTGGCGCTGCACTCGCGGGCCGCCATGGGAGGCGCCATTGCGGCTAGCGACGTTCCTCGCCTCCTTGGCTTGGTTAGCCACATGGCTTCTTTTTCGTCTTGAAGCCAAGAGGGGTAACATTGTTTTTTTGTTCATCTTCCATGAAGCTTCTAAATAATCCCTGACAAATAAACCTTTCTCGAGCTTTAATTTTATAATAACAGAACAAATTTGATTAATTTTCTGCAGTAATATTGTCGCATTTTTGCAGCCGAAGCCAACTTTTCAGCCTGTTCGTGAGCCATGGCAAGGACAGGTGGAACGTGCCTGCCCGGTACAGGACGGCACGCTCGCCGAAGCGCGGCTCCCCTAGACGGTGGCGCCAGATTTCCCTCTAGTGTATATTAGTATGAAACTCTGCTTTCTGCGAAGGTTTTGACGCAATTTTGACGCAGTTGTGATGTTAGAAAGTTTTCGTGCTTGTCTCAACTTTCTTTGGGAAGGGAGGGTAAGTTTTATAGCTGAATGTCACGGTGTCAAGGGAGCGTTGCATAACCGTCAGGTAGTAAATGATGACACGCTTGTGCGCCTAACGTTAAATGCATTTGACGAAGTACTGGGTGAAAGAATTTAATTCCAAGGCATGCACCAAGACCCCACTGACATTTCGGGGATTTCTTTGAAACACTTACTGCGGAATAGCCTACATTTGGCGACGCGATGTTGAGTGTGAGTATTTTAGGTTTGTGCAACTTTCCTGCAGAAAAGCTGAATGAAACGCTTCGCCTCTCTGCAGCGAAGTGGGCTGCCGAACGGTAAGAGGTAGGTGGCGCACTGGTGGCATGGCAGTTATTCATTTCATTCAGACCATACATTTTAGTTGCTCTACCTTCATCCTCAATGCAGGCAGGAGTACAGTATGTACAGCTTCTGTCTTGGTATTCTAGACTCCGGGCTTGTTGCGAGTTTATATCAAGGTACTCAGGTAGTGGGTAGGGGAGCAATTGTGACCTGAAGCTCAACGCCACGTACACACTAAACTTTTTTACACCCTTTTAGCCAAAAAGGGCGTAGCATAGGTGGAAAAAGGGTGTTGGGAGGCCTTTACACCCTTTTTCTTGAGTCTCAACACCCTTTTTCTAGCTCTACGCCCTTTTTGTTTGAAAAAAAGGGTGTTGATCAACTTCAACACCCTTGGTTTTTCTTAGGGTGTTGAAAGGGTGTGGAAAAGGTGTTCAGCTGTTCATTGAATAAGGCCATGTTCGGATGCATAATAGCACTGTAAAGAAGAAGACATCCCCTCATAAACTCCTCTACTCGCAAGAAATTTCCAAACGCAAAAAAAATAATTGCTCTTATGCAATGATCGCTCGTTTCCTTATTGGGTGCACCTCATGCCCCAAGTTTAGCTTTGGCACGTGAAACACCAATTTCAACCTTCAAAATTAAGAAGACTGTAGTCGTGTGGCGAAAGGGATGCTTACAAACTGCAACACGCTTGGCTTTCTGTAGGTTGTTGAAACGGTGTGAAATAGGTGTTCAGTTGCAAAAAAAAGAACAGCGGAGCTGGGGGTCGACCTAGTTTCTTCTGGTGTTGCTAAGTTTTGTTATGTTTGCTAAGCTTTCTAATGTTCTTGCTAAGCCAGGATGACCGCTCAGGGATGAGGCCAAATTTAACCGGATTTCACAAGGCTGTTCCAGTGTGCCCCCCTCCCCCCCCCCCATTTCCAGGAGATCCAAGAGGGAAACAAGGTAGGTCGGCCCCCAGCGTCGCTGTTTCTCCAGCCTTGCACCACTATTGCAAGCTGCCCGAATTTTTTGCCTTTTAGAATCCAAAAAAGACTAGTACCTTTGAAATGGTACAGTAAGAGGTGCGGATACGCATACGCCCCTTGTGCTCACACTCTAACAAGCTCGAAAGCCGACTTCACTGTCATAATACCCCATCTGCGGTGGTGCACCCTTTACAGGCGCCCCAGTTCTTTCTTTGTATTTTTTTGGTAATGCTGCCGAAACTACCTCCTGAAGCTTAAAGAGCTTCACTGGTAATAAATTATGCCAATTCATATTGCTGTAAACATCCTGAGGCACAACCCCCCTTTCCCCCCCCCCCCCGCACGCTTGTAGAGAATGTTCAGTCCACCCGTGTAAACAGGTACAAAATGCCTCCAAAATTGGAGGTCTCTCCACCTTTTTTCTTCGTTGGCGGTCTTTTCTTACACCCTTTTTTTCTTTACGCCCTGTTTCTTAGTTTCGAACACCCTAATTTGTAGCTTTACACCCTTCTGGGAAAGAGGGTGTTGAAATAATGAACACCCTTTTTGAAGGGTGTTGAGGTGGCAGGGAAGATTTGTATGGTATTTAATAAAATTCTTTAAGTTACGGATAAGAAAAACTACCGCGTAATTAAAAAGTTTTTGCAAATCCACGTGCTGATTTGTATATTCTCGTAGTAAAATCCATACTTCCAAAATTAGCGCTAAATATCAGTTTTTTGCGACAAGCCCACCGACTCCATCTGGGGGCTTTCCTCTGCTGGGTATAAAAGCAAGAACAGCACATGTATTGCTAAGTAAGTATGCACGTCCTGTACCGCTAGCATCCCGTGTTCCAACTGTAACTTGTACGTATTGGCTGTTTGTGTTGAATGCTGCGCGCTCCGCCGTTTGACATTGCCTCTGCGCATGCCATCACCTCAGAAAAAGGGTGTGAGACTCAATACCCTTTTTTTAGGGTGTTGAGCATCCTCAACACCCTTTTTTAAAGGTGTTGAGCTCAACACCCTTTTTTCATTCATACACCCTTTTTTTGCCAAAACACCTTTTAAGGGTGTTAGCCATGGGACAAGATTTTTACACCCTTTTCGGCCCAAAAGAGTGTAAAAAAGTTTAGTGTGTACATCTGTCCTCTTCATACCCACAAAGCTTCGTACAGCCTCTTTTATTACTTCGTTATCATCCATTTTTGTGGTTATGTTGGAGTTTTATGCAGTGTGGCCATAAACCCTCAGTGGAAGAATTCTCCGGGTGCAGCCCTGCTGTTCGGCAGTGTAGTGCTCTCTCCCGGCTGCGGGCTGTGACGCCGCGGAGGATGCGGGTGTCTCGGTGCCCGGCGGGAGAGCTCGGCCGGTGGGCCGCGGTGCGCTACCGGGCTGCTGCCGGCGAAGTGGCGTGGGCGAAGCCGCCACACTCGCCGGTGACAACAAGATGGATGGGTGACGCGCGTGCCGCGAATTCCAATTTGCATAAGCGCCGCACTGCCGACTGGCACCGCCGCCGCCGCCGCAAAACGATTGATTCCTCGCTCGCAGGCTACGGCGAAGGGATGGGGGGAAGGAGGGAGAGTACTCGAAAAAATAAAAGAAATAGCCAAAAAACGCCTGGGAAGCAGACTGAGGCAGCCTGCGCAACGCTGGCGAAAAGAAAAAAGTAAGAAAGAAAGAACATAGCCCCACCAAAAAATAAACGTAGACGCGTTACGCGTTACCTCCTCAAAATTCGAACCTCGTCGTATTAGTCGGCCGGTATTGTTCGGGGGCTGGAGCCAAGTTGCGGCTTTCAAGCTGGTGAACAGAAAGAAACACGCATGAAATGGAAGCCCAGTTGCACAGGCCATAAAGGTAGCCTTGTTGTTGGGGCAACAAAGGGGGGTCGTATGGGAAAGCTCCCTCGTCCTGTCATCGATCGGAAAGGGCCGCCTATTTTTGTCTGAGCCTTGGAGATACTGGTGCTTTTTGATATCAGAGGAAAAAAGAAAATTATAGGGGAAAAAAAAGGGGGGGGGGGGGGGGGAAGGCTACGCCTGGATAAGCAACACGTGTCTTAAAGAAAACTCCTTAGACAAAGCAGCAATAGCGCGAATGACCGCTACAATAGAACGTGGTTGGTGCACCGCAGTAAGATACAGGGCGGAGCTGTTACCAAAAGGAAAAAAAAAAGAAATTGTATGGAGGATAACAGGTACACCTCACTGAAGCGTTTACATGTGTATAAGGTAGCGTTGTATGACGTATTTCGCTTTAAACAGAGAAAACCTTCGTTACAACAAACTTTTCGTTACAAAAAAACGTTGTAAGCGGTACTTCATTAAACGCGAAATGATTTAATATCCGTACAGTAAAGTCGGGACAACGGGAAACTTCGGATAAAGCGATATTTCGTTATAACGAGTGTTAACCGTACTTAAAGGGACAGACAACCGATTTTTGTGGAGTGCATCTCCTCTAGCTCATAAAAAAGTCAGCGTTTTATATACAGGGGTAATCGCAAGCAACTTCCAAATAAACAGGTGGAAATAATTTTAATTTCTCACTAAAATTTCTGAGGTTTGAAAGGTGGTGTCTAAACGTGACACCAGCTTGCATGGCTAAACCATTCCGTCGATTTCAAAGCGTGATTCAAAAGCCCCATGAAGGAATAGGAAAGGTTGCACATTATAGTCGTTTTAGTCGGGGACATGCTTTTAAATACCTCTTTTAATCTCACGTGTAGTTAAAAAAGTATTGCTGCATGACCCACTGCCATTGTTGCCAGCATTAGTTTTGGCGGGACACGTATGGCTGGTACATCTAAAAATTCCGATTTCATTGATTTGATTGATTGTAGGGTTTAACACGCCGACGCAACGCGGGCGATGAGGCGCGCCGTAGTGGAGGGCTCCGGATTGATTTTGACCACCTGGGGATCTTTAACGTGCGCCGAAATCTCGTACACACGGGCGTTTTTTTCTTTCCGCCTCCATCAGAAAAGCGGCCGCCGCGGCCGGGAATCGACCCCGCGACCTCGTGCTCAGCAGCGCAACGCCTTAGCCACTGAGCCACCGCGGCGGGTAATTCCGATTTCAGAAGTTATAGGGCACTATCAGCAAAACCGTTTCGAGTTTAGGTGCTTAAAGTGATGCCTTTCATTTGTGAGAAAGAAAATAGACTCGACAAAAATTGGTTGTCTGTCGCTTCAAACTCTTTCGGGAGTAATCAGGCGGATCTCTCCGGCAGATTTATTTCTAACCGAGCACAGTTCGGTGCATTGGACTAAAAGAGCCCGTATCAAAGCGACAAGCCGCAAAACTAAGTGCCAGAAATGAGCGGTAAATTCTCCTTCTGCGGTCCTTCGTCACAAGCAAACACATGGGCCCCGCGAAAGTGGTGGCGCACAAGGCTACAACTGGCCTTAAGTGCGCTTTCGCCTTGCGTGCTTTCGACAAAGAACCGGCTTCATTTTGCGCCCACTCAGCTTCCCCTTCATTTCGAAACTTAAACAATGGGACAATTTGAGCTTCGCGTGCTTTACCGAGATCCCGCCGCGACACGTCAAGGCGTCACACGTATACGGCTGGCAGCAGCCGTGTCTGCACTCGCCCTCAGGTTCACGCAGGCATCCCCAGAAAAGAAAGAAATGGCCGGATAATACGGGAGAGTGCGAAAATAAGGCAAAAAACAAAGTGAGCCCCAACCGAGCAAATGACAATGACTTAATTGTCGTCGTTATCTCCTCGCATCAGTTTTGTTTCGCGGAAAGCGCAAGGTGTGTCAAAATGCGAGGTAATTCGTACCGGCCCCCACTTGGCGCCGCCTTTGTATGTTTCCTTCGGACGCGAGAAAGTGAAACACGCTCGTGACGTGGAACTCGAGACGAGTACCCGGACTGTAGTCTCGAACGAGAACTACAGTAAATGGATGAGGAGTGAAGAGGCATGGCTCGCAGTTGACCAAGAACAAGAATGGTGACCTCATCTAAGCACTCCGCATGATGTTCAGAATGCGAAAGACTTAGTGTCTCATTGCCAAACGTCTTCTTTCACTATTATTATCCTTTTCTTTTCTTGCATTTTTTAAAGACGATAGTGTTGATTGGGCTAACTAAACGCGATAATTTTGGTCTGTATGCCTTAAAGCATAAATCATGCAATTAAACTAGCAGTAAAACCACCCACATCGACGCCCCTTCGTCCCCAAGACGCAATATAACAGAGCCGCTAGTTCTAAACGCCCTCCTACATCAAAATCTGTATTGGACCTCCTTCAGGTTACTCAAGTTCCTCAAACCATACGTACTGACATCCACGAAGACCGACCCCACAGGAAGACAGTAAAAACACGCAGTCTTACATCGACCACCAGGTTGATCAACGCCGCCAACTTTACAAGCCTGCCTGCCAGTCGATTCAATCACCCAGCCAAAAGCTGAATGAATGTTTGACCAAGAAATATATATAGGCAAGACACTGTCAAACTACTAAAACAGGTGGCATGTGCCATACTTGTCAAGATTATAACATTAGTTATATTTCAGGCAAAGCACAAGTACATAGGGGACAGCAGTAGCATTCTTTCCTCAACATGAAGAAACCCTTTTATCGAAATCGCCTTTTTATTCACTTGCGCTATATGCCATCATTCTCCCATTCTCATCTCTTCATGTACTATTGTCATAACTGCGCAAAACATTCCATTTCGAGCATCAAGCTAACGTGTTCAGTGGAGTGCCTGAGACCGTAATGCCCATGCAGTGAGAATTTGCTTGAACCATTTTTTGTTGTCTCTAATTCGCCAGTCTCCTCGGCCACCGCCCCGGCAAAGTCGTAATACCCGAAAGTTCTCTGCATGAAAACACTGCCATGTTTTTTGTCGTTTGTTTAGGGGCACAGAAATGGTCGTATCGTATTTTCCAGTTCTTGTTTTTTTTAAGCGAAAAAAAAAAAATTCGTGCCATGCGTTCACTTTAAAGGGTTAGGAAACAACGGGCTCTACATTTTCGTTCGCGTAATGCTGTTTGTTTACATTTGCTACATATTAATTACCTTAATGCTTTATTTCCCGATAATTCAGGTTTCTACGTCGCTGATAATCCTTTGACTAATTTTATCCCAAGTTAACTCAATAGGCGTTCCTCAGTTTCTCTGGACAATCGCCACCGTCTTTGCCATGAACAATAAGTTCAGAACATCAATGTGCCCAAAGGTTTCGTCATTATCAAATACACTCACGTCAAACACGCCAACGACGACATCAGCAGGCATAGTTTTTGGTACATGTTTTGCGGTGCAGAACGAATTTTCGCAAAATCGCCGGAGCAATCAAAGCACAGTTTCATCGGTTGTATTCTACCCAAGTAACAGGAGATTCCACACCGATACCTTTCAGATTAAATCCCCCTTTCGGAACATTCCCACAAGTGTCACAGCAGGGTCACCATACACTCTCCCCTTTTGTTCAGCCGACGGAATGCGATGTGGCCAGCATTTCCTTCATCTCTCGACAACACGCTCGATGCCCCAGCTCCCACGTGACAGGAATCGTAAGGTTACTTAACCGCGGTCTACAGACGAAAAGGAAAGGGGAGCCACCAGACACGAAGAATCACCAACAACCAAAAGCGCAAGACGGGGTAAAGTAAGCGGAGAGACTCAAACCGGTGTGACGGACGCGCTGACCCTCTCCTACGAAACAAGTTCGTCGAGCAAGGTCGTAAATATGTCTCCGGACAAAGACAAGCGCATGATGACGTCTTGATTGTGTAGCCGTATTTACGCCCACGTCTGCGGCTGTTCTTATCGCTGCGGCGTCGATGAGCTGCTTGCTGCTCGAACGACGTCTTTGGCGGCTGCAGCCGGTGGTAAATCACGCAGCTTGCTTGGACGATGGTGGTGCCGGGACGGTGGCCCATCTCACCGAACCGCGGGCGGCCACTCTATCCTGGGGAGAAGTACCAGCTTATATTGATGTCTCCTGCCATTGGATGAACATCGCCAACGCCACGTTGGAGTGCTGCAAGCACTGCTGTGGCATGGACAGTGCGCTGGTTCTGATGTGCTGGAGGTGTAGCATTCAAAGGGACACTGAAGTGAATTTGTCAAGCTTCTGTTTTTGCTTGCAGTGTATAGGATGGCTCAAATAAAACACACTTTTCATCGTTCATCCGAACGATAAGGCAGTGTTTAGTTTATAAAGCCCGGAAGAAAAAAAAACATTACAGCCATTCCACTCAATACGAAAGCTGTCGGAAGTACAGAGCAGTGATTCGCCAATAATGGGCTGTAGCGCCGTTATCCGCTCACTGCTACCACCCATCACGCTCTTTACCGCCCTACCTCCCTCCTCTCTTGATGAATAAAACGAAGGTTTGTACAGTGCAATTCAAAGTTCCCGCCTTCGCAGTGCTCGCGCGCCCCCTGCCTAAATGTGCGCCTGTTCTTTTTGTGCTTGCTTTTCCTGCCACACGTGCCGGCGCAGCCGGCGCCTTATTGCGCAGGTTGGAACGCGCCATTTTTTTTTTTTTTTGCACTGCCATTTTTAAAGACGAGAGTCTTTTAAAGACGATAGTCTTTCTTGGGCTACTTAAACCCAGAAATTTTGGTCTGTCTGTATGTCTGTATGTCTGTCTGTCTGTGACTCGATTCAGCCACCCGGCCAAAGCAAAACAATGCCTGCGCAATAGTCTTATATAGTCACAGCTAAATCTACCCGTCTATGTCCGGTGTAATGTTCATACTTGTCAACATTGTTGAAGAAGAACAAGACATTACGCAAATATGAGACAACAAATCAATACAGAAGTGATATTTGCAGTGTTCCTTTATAAAAAAATCAAACATGCTTGACTTTTCCGAAATTAAATACTTCATCAACTGCAGAAAAAGAATTCACTCCGCCGTCGCCTGCTGTCGCCCGCGCCACTATAGCTTCTGGCGCCATTTTAAGAAATCAACCGGCAGCAGTTACGCAAGGTTCCACTAGATAGGTTCCACGTTCTGCTTGCAACGCACGTGGAGTAGGGAAACGCGGTTCTATAAACGTTGAAGTAGGGCGCCTCGATTAACGAGCGTCTTCGCCGTACGGCAGCGTTCGCATCGAGACACCCGGTTTGGAGCAGTGGAACGCGGGAAATTTAAAATGATTTAAGCAAACCTTTGGAGTCTTTACCTTGGGAGGAGTGCGACGCAAGAGGAACAACATGAGAGGTGAGCGGGAAAGCGAAGGGAGGCATTACTTCGCAAAAGCCGATAAAGACTATCGTCTTTTGACGGCATTTGCAACGAAATGAGCAGATACGCGGCCAATTTTTTTAGCTTACTATCGTAAACAACAACCCAACGAGCGTTCCTCCCTAAATAAACGCGGTGGATGCCGGTTAATTACGTATATTTTGCCTTAAATGTACCTGCAGTTACCTTGCGCTAAAAAGCGGGGAGTTGTATGAAAGCGGCAGCGGTTCACGAGTTTCGAACGGTTTGGACTACATAAACCGCCTGGTTTTCGAAGCCACTGTGGGACGCCGCTACGATACGCCATGGGGCTCTACTTGGGTCCAGCGAGCGAGCTACGACGACAAGGCGAGCCCCTACAGTGCTCTGCACTTAAAACTACTTCGCGTGGTCTGCCGTGGAACCAGTGACGTCCATACGAGGTGCTACGTGATTGGACCATGTCCACGATTACAATTCAAACCAGTTTCGGCTTCGGTTCTTTGAAACCACATGCTTAGCGTCCGACGTTATCGTTGTATGGGCATTCTCGATACCTCAGTAATCGCATACCACGCTTCTGCCATGTTGGAGGCTGTACAATGCATCAGACAAGCCTACCAGCACGGCATGGAAGCGTAACGGCCCATAGACGAGGCGTACGCAACTGAGGAACAACCCCAGCGTCACCGGAGACGCTCAAATGCGGTGCGCTTTTCCCCAATCTTTGCAGCTTGCCTGGCTCGTGCCTGTATCGTAAGAGGCGTTTTCGCACCAGGCCAAGGGTTGGCTGATTCGGGACTGTGCCCACAAGCATGCCATCGCTTATGGCAACACTACGCCAAAGAGAACTCGCCAGCGCGTCAGTGTAAGTATGCACGCGTTCTGCGAATTCGCTCATATATATATAGAGTAATCAGGTTACAGCGCAAATATGGTGAATTCAGTATAAAAAATATTGCCCAAAAACAAGTAAATCAACTTAAAAAAAAAACTCCGCTCTTGGGGATTCGAACTGGCGGATTCAAAAAGAACATACCTAGTGTTCCAGACCACTCGGCCATATATAAGCCTTTTTTTATATTTATTGCCTGCCTTTGACAATTTACAACTTATTACATTTCAACATTGTAAATATGCACGCAGACAAGAGGTGGAGTTGCCACTCATTAAAGGGCTAACTTTGCCAATTAAAATGCCCTTATATCGATCAGTTGTGGATCCAGGGGCGGATATATAAAGGACATAATGTAGGGTCAGTTTACATTTTTATTTAATTTTAGCATTTCAAGCAGCTTAGATGGCTATTTCTTGAACATCAATCGTGCAGTAAACGTCCCTCGAATTTCCACAAATATCTCGCCTCTAGCGAATGCATTCCTTGGACGGAAAGGCGTTCGCAGATGTGTGGTCGTGCTGCTGACCACTGTGCCAGTTCATCCAAAGCAATAAGTGCTTCCAGCACCTTGGTTTTACTCTGTACGTTAAAAGTTTCAGTTGATTTTAATTAATTAGTACCTATATTAACTTCGCTGACTCATCTTCCGCCTTCAATTGTCTTTAGATTTTTCTACTAGCGAACCAGTCAGCGAAGCCTCGCATGTGCGCTTGTGTGGAGTGACTCGGACTTAGAGCTTGATATAGTCTACAAACTAACAAACTAAAAACACATCCTTCCAGGGAAAAACGTGTCGTGGCTTAGTTTCAACTGAGAGAACGAATTGCGACTACCCACCAGCGACCGGCTGACTAAACGCTGGGCCGACTGACTCTGTCGGAAGGTCGGCGAGCCGTGCAGCAGCGGAGTCAACCTAAGCCATCTTGTTTTGACGTCATATTAAATCGGCAAGGAGGATGCAGCGAGGAGGACAGCCTTTTCAAATTGATTTTTCTACTGAATAAAGTCGCGTAAACGCAGCGAGATTGGTCGAAACATGGCCTAGAGACTCCAGAGTACAATTTGCGGTTGTAATCCCGGAATGTTTACGAATCCCTTCAGTGTCTTTAAGATAGCGCTCCCACTTAACCTTGCCTACAGTCTCCTTCCGTCACACGGATTGGATTGGATCCTGTTGCGTCTCACTTTATTCTGATTGATTGATTGATTGATTGATTGATTGATTGATTGATTGATTGATTGATTGATTGATTGATTGATTGATTGATTGATTGATTGATTGATTGATTGATTGATTGTAGGGTTCAACGCGCCGACGCAACGCTGGTGATGAGGCGCGCCGAAGTGGAGGGCTTTGGATTAATTTTGACCACCTGGGGATCTTTAATGTGCACCGAAATCTCGTACACACGGGCGTTTTCGCTTTTCGCCTCCATCAGAAAAGCGGCCGCCGCGGCCGGGAATCGAACCCGCGACCTCGTGCTCAGCAGCGCAACACCTTTGTCACTGAGTCACCACGGCGGGTCTCACCTTATTCTGCATGAAATCATGAGGAATGTTGTTTTAGGTTTTAGTGAGTGAGTGAGTGAGTGAGTGAGTGAGTGAGTGAGTGAGTGAGTGAGTGAGTGAGTGAGTGAGTGAGTGAGTGAGTGAGTGAGTGAGTGAGTGAGTGAGTGAGCGAGTGAGTGAATGAGTGAGTGAGTGGGTGAGTGAGTGAGTGAGTGAGTGAGTGAGTGAGTGAGTGAGTGAGTGAGTGAGTGAGTGAGTGAGTGAGTGAGTGAGTGAGTGAGTGAGTGAGTGAGTGAGTGAGTGAGTGAGTGAGTGAGTGAGTGAGTGAACCGCTTTCCTGGATGACAAAAGTACACGACTAAGCTAAGCACACGATGCGAAGCAAAGCCGCGTCGTCCATTTCCCTCCAATTTGGTTTCTTTCAGGTGGCTGTCTCCCCAGAAGAACCCGGAAGGCCCCAGTCGCAATAGTCAGGAAAAATCGACCACCCGTGTCCTCGTAGCCACGGACCGGGCCAGGCGCTCTTCTCAAGTTGCGCGGTGTCCCTCACCTCTGAAAGCGAATCACGGGCGTCTTTTCGTTCGCAGCCGCCGCGCAAGACGACAGTGACGGCGGAGGCGCGCGTCGGAAGGCCGCCTCTCATGCAGGGGTGCTCGCTAGGAGCGCCCCCTTTGTTGCCATCGTCCAGCAGCACAAAGGACGCCGCGGGAGACCCACCACAGCGACTCAATGTCACTCAGGTGATCACGGAGCCGAGCGAGGCTTACGGCGAGATCGGGCTCGAACAAACGCGACGTGCCACGCGCGACTTAAAGCCGGCCGGCCGGACTGCTCGAAGCTGCGCGTGGCGCGATTGACTGACGCTGCCAACGTAATGGCGGCTTTTGACCCGTGGGATCAAGAGGACGAAGAAAGGGGGTCTGAAGGACGGATGAAAGCAAGGCCTGTCCGGGGGACCCTACTAAAGACAGTGCCGTCTGAATCGGTGGCCGGTTTACTTGTGCCCGCTATCGGCGCATGGACGCTTCCAACTCCGGCTTAACCTTGAGATACGCTGCGCGGTTGCGATACGTGATGGCTATTATCTCGCTGAAGTTATTATACATATAGTTCGGTAACTATGATCTGGCTGGTATGGCTCCGCGAGGCGAGACCAATTTCGTGCAATATTTTTGTGTATGGCTTCGACATCCACACAACGATTGCTTGCGTATACCATGAATTCTTGGTTTGTACACGTTTTCTTTCCTATAGCGCAACCAAATGTTTGCTTTCTTGTAATGATATGTGCTGCGTGGACGCCTTCAGTATGAACATTGTTAATCATTTACCCTAAAGGCCCTTACGCGCGTTGCATGGTGGGAAGGGTGAAAAAATTGTAACAAAAAAAAAATGGCGCAGCTTGCACA